>NC_091986.1:213758033-214058033 GCF_044704955.1 Pristiophorus japonicus
ATAGGGAGAGAGGGGGAGAGAGAGGAGATAGGAGAGAGGGGAGAGAGAGAGATAGGAGAGAGGGGGAGAGAGAGGAGAGAGGAGAGAGGGGGAGAGAGAGAGAGAGGAGAGAGGGGGAGAGAGAGGAGATAGGAGAGAGGGGGAGAGAGAGGAGATAGGAGAGATAGGAGAGAGGGGGAGAGAGAGGAGATAGGAGAGAGGGGAGAGAGGGAGATAGGAGAGAGGGGAGAGAGAGGAGATAGGAGAGTGGAGAGAGGTGGAGAGAGGAGATAGGAGAGAGGAGAGAGGTGGAGAGAGGAGATAGGAGAGAGGAGAGAGGGGGGAAGAGAGGAGAGGAGGGGAGAGAGGGGGAGAGAGAGGAGAGAAGAGGAGAGGGGGGGGAGAGAGAGAGAGAGAGAGAGAGAGAGAGGGGGGGAGGGAGAGAGGGGGGAGGGGGGAGGGGGGAGAGAGGGATAGGAGAGAGAGAGGAGATAGGAGAGAGAGAGAGAGAGAGAGAGAGAGAGAGAGAAAAAGATGGATGGAACATACTTTACCCAGCCAAATCACAAGAGAAAGACTCTGGGTCTACGATGAGGGATTGTTCCTACCGGAGTGCTTTCTGGAGTCGATGCATGCAGTCAGGAGCGAGCATGTGGCTTTTCCGCGATTGTAGGAATCTCTGGACATGAGGCAAGAGGACATTGCTGGGTGGGAAGAGGCCCGTACACAGCCAGAGCAGCTCCCAGCCTTTCTCCTCACTATACCTAACGGAAAAAAACAACGGACCCATCAGTGAGTCACAAATAGCAGCTAAACTGGGGACAAAATATCAGCAGCAACTTGGGAAGGGAAGGGGCGGGACTCAGGTCAGGTCAGGTCAGGTCAGGTCATGCAGCAACTGACCTGGTCACAAGATGTATTTACACATAGCCGCGTCAATAACCAGGTCAATATTGCCCTTTTAAGAGCGGCGATGGAAATTAATGCAGTCAATAGTTGAAAGAAAAGCCTACAGTCAACAGCTCGGAGGTAAAATCAGGGCAATTTTAACCCCCAAAGTCAGGGTGGATTTGGGTTGGGTGGGAATTAAAACATTTTGAACCTGCTCCAAACCTGACCAATTTAATGGGGCTTCGCGACCAAGATTCTAACTCTGTTCCAGCTTCAATACGGACCTGCCGGGTTTCCCAGGCCTCGGGAAACCCGGCAGCTGAGGAGGGGGAGGGGGGAAAGGGGAAAGACGACTGGTGGATGGAACATCAAGTGCCTTTCCAACACGATTTGTGGGTCAGGAGGAGCAGGAGTGCTGCCCCCCACCCCCCTTGCCCACCAAGCTACCGTTAACCTCCCCGGCAAACGGACACCCCATCCCCTCCAAACTACTTCTCCGACCCACAATCTCTCTGGACACTCCACTCCACGAAAAATGGTCAGCAATTCCTGCCATTCGATTCAGCAGCACAGAGGGAAATGTGTTATCAGGATTTCCTGACTGCTAATCTTTCTTCCACCCGTGCTCCCCCCAGCTCACCTCACTCCTCCCCTGCCAAAGTCTTTATCTCCAAAGATGATCCCGGGGTCAATCCCCGCGCTCTGCCCAGATAGGTTTCATTCTCGGTGCAGGTTGGGTAGCTAACATGGGTTGCAATGTCCCATGTGGTTGCAAAAAGTGAGCAGTGTCCCCACCACGCGCCCCACTGTAAGTGTTGATGTCCTCCGAGCCAGACTCGTCAATCCAATCACCAACTATCTTCGCATATAAATTACTCTAGAGAATCTCCCTCTTCCATTTATTTTCTCTCCTATTCCTGACCTTTAAAGCCCTGTAGCAGTCACTGCACTCCTGCATCAAGTACATAAGCAGCGTGTACACTGACCCCTTAGCTACACACTGAGCCAAAGTTGTCCCACTGACCAACTCTCAACTGCATCACAAAACTCTGCCATCAAAGGCCAACAACATCCTCATCGAAGCACTGACCACACTCGACCAGCTCCGCTGAGCAGGCCACATAGTCCGCATGCCCAACACGAGACTCCCAAAGCAAGCGCTCTACACGGAACTCCTACACGGCAAGCGAGCCCCAGGTGAGCAGAGGAACCATTTCAAGGACACCCTCAAAGCCTCCTTGATAAAGTGCAACATCCCCACCGACACCTGGGAGTCCCTGGCCAAAGGCCGCCCTAAGTGGAGGAAGAGCATCCGGGAGGGCGCTGAGCACCTCGAGTCTCGTCGCCGAGAGCATGCAGAAATCAAACGCAGGCAGCGGAAGGAGCGTGCGGCAAACCAGACTCCCCACCCACCCTTTCCTTCAACCACTGTCTGTCCCACCTGTGACAGAGACTGTAATTCCCGTATTGGACTGTTCAGTCACCTGAGAACTCACTTTTAGAGTGGAAGCAAGTCTTCCTCGATTTTGGGGAATTGCTTATGATGATGATGAACAAAACACTCAGTAATGGTGACCATGAAACTACCGGATTGTCGTAAAAACCCATCTGGTTCACTAATGTCCTTTAGGGAGGGAAATCTGCTGTCCTTACCCAGTCTGGCCGACATGTGACTCCGGGCGCACAGCGATGTTGTTGACTATTAACTGCCCTCTGAAAATGCGGCTCACCACCTCCTTCGAGGGCAATTAGGGATGGGCAATAAATGCGAGTCTTGCCAGCGACACCCACATCCCGTGAGCAAATAAAAGTAACCGCTGGGTCAATGTCCTGGAGTTCCCTCCCTACCATCATGGGAACTCCATCACCACAAGGACTACAGCGCTTCAGAGAGCGAGCGAGAGAGCGAGCGAGCGAGCGAGCGAGAGAACAATCTCGGGAGGGGGAGGTTGTGAAACAACGACTTAACACCCATAATTGTGTACACAGAATTCAGGAACAGAAGTAACTTCAAGTCCCTCTGAGTGGCTGGTTTCAAGAAGGAGTAGACCAAAGCATCATCATCATAGGCAGTCCCTCGGAATCGAGGAAGACTTGCTTCCACTCGAAAAGTGAGTTCTCAGGTGACTGAAAAGTCCAATATGGGAATTATAGTCTCTGTCACGGGTGGGACAGACAGTGGTTGAAGGAAAGGGTGGGTGGGGAGTCTGGTTTACCGCACGCTCCTTCCGCTGCCTGCGCTTGCTTTCTGCATGCTCTCGGCGACGAGACTCGAGGTGCTCAGCGCTCTCCCGGATGTTCTTCCTCCACTTAGGGCGGTCTTTGGCCAGGGACTCTCAGGTGTGGGTGGGGATGTTGCATTTTTATCAAGGAGGCTTTGAGGGTGTCCTTGAAACGTTTCCTCTGCCCACCCGAGTCTCGCTTGCTGTGTAGAAGTTCCAAGTAGAGCGCTTGCTTTGGGAGTCTTGTGTGAGGCATGCAGACAATGTGGTCCGGCCAACGGATGCCCTAATCGTGACCATCTTTAAAAAAGGAGACAAGTTCGATTGCGGTAACTACAGAGGAATCTCCGTTGTTAGCCACTGGGAAAGTCATCGCTAGAATCCTCCTCAACCGTCTTCTCCCTATGGCTGAGGAGCTCCTCTCGGAGTCACAATGCGGATTCCGTCTGCTACGGGATACAACGAACATGATCTTCACGGCATGACAACTGCAAGAGAAATGCAGGAACAGACCAACCCTTGTACATGGTTTTCTTTGACGTCACAAAGGCCTTTGACACCAAAGCATATACAGATGTTGTCTACCCTTGCCTCTTGACTAGAGATGGTGCACAAGACCCAACGAGGAAGACAAAAATACAACTAAAAGATGGACTTTCACCCAAGGATGCAGTAAACACAAGAGCCCGACTTCAAATATGTTATCCTCAGTTTGATCAACGCATTTCACTTCAATTTACAAAACGAAAATGCACAAATCCAGCATTTTTGCAGCATAGGAACATTAGAAGCTGTTCAGCTACTCAGATCTGCTCCGTCATTCAATTAACAGCACAGTCCCTGAATCAGGAGAGCTTTGAAAGTTTATGACTCGTGCATCTACAATCCCCTCACCGACTTCTTTAATACCCTGGGGTGGAAACCATCAGGTGCTGGAGATTTAGCAACCGTAATTATTGTCCCCATTGCCATTTTGTAACTTCTACTGAATCCAATAAGTTCCTCTCCTTGATTTATTTCCGGTTTCCCTCCCACCACGGGTATTTTATCCTCTTCCTCTACTCTGAAAACAGACACAAAGCACTCATTTAATAACTCTGTCATTGCTGACTTTCTATCACAGCATCACCTGCGCCGGTCTTTAAAGGACTCGCATCTTCCTCAGCCACTCTCCTAATCTTACTATACACAGAATTACATGGGATATACGGCACAGAAACAGGCCATTTGGCCCAACCAGTCCACGCCGGCGTTTATGCTCCACTCGAGCCTCCTCCGATCTTTCCCCATCTAAATCTATTAGCATAACCTTCTATTTCCTTCTCCCTCATATGCTTGTCTAATCCACCCCTTCGAGGCACCTGTACTATTCGCTTCAACCTCTCCCTGTGGCAGCGAGTTCCACATTCTCGCCGCTCTCTGGGTAAAGAAGTTTCTTCTGAATTCCCTATTGGATTTCTTGGTGACCATCTTACATTGATGGCCTTCAGTTTTGCTCTTCTCCCACAAGTGGAAATAAAAACACTCTCTCTGGGCTAGACATTCAAATCATTTGCGCTCCACTTCCTTCCGGGGGAGGTGACCCGCATTTCTCGCGTGGGGGGGGGGCTAGGAAGGGGGGGGCGGGGCTTCCGCGCCTGCCGCCAAGTCTCGCGCCTCCAGAGTGTCACTGCCCCCAAATGGGGCAATACTCAATTTTTCCCCCCGTCTGTATCTGCTCGATCAAAACCTTTCTTAAGTTTAAAATCCGCTATCAGGTCACCCCTCAATCTTCTCTTTTCAAGAGAAGAGACCCAGCGTGTTCATCCTTTCCTGATGGGTCATCACCTCTCGGTTCTGTAAATCTTTTTTTGCACCCTCTCCATTGCCTCTACATCCTTTTTTTATAATATGGCGATCAGAGCCGTTCACAGTACTCCAAGTGCGGTCTAACCAAATCCAATATATTTAAATAAACTTTTATTATTAAGGGTCAAAATTGGTTATGGCCATTTTTGAGGCGGTGTCACCGCCGGAGTGCCGATTTTACCGCCGAGTGTTAGGTGCAGGCTCAAATTGCGAAATTCAGTTTTAGCTCCAAAAGATGAGAGCGCAGCGCTAAAAAGTGACGTTGCACACTCGTCCTCAACACCAACGGGGCGGAAGTTCAGGAGGCCGACTGAATTCCTGACGGGAGGCTGCCGTCCTGCTGGATGAAAAACGGGAGGGGAAAAAAAAAAAAAGGACTTAAACTTCTCCGATCCACACACACACACACACACACTTCCCCACTCTTAAAACTAATGAAAACATGCAGAAATAAATGAAGAGACAAACCTATCTTCATTTCTGGGTGGTTCCGCCCGAGAATCACTCTTTAACCACCACTTTTTTTTTTCAGGCTGTACGGCAGCCGTACAAAGCAAATATCGCGATAGAGGCGCTGCATGCTGGATGACGTCACCACGCAGGTGGCGTTAGCCAGCACAGCTTTGCCTCTTGGCGCCTCTGTCAAAGAGCCGACTCAATTTAAGCCGGGGCGGGAACGCTGCTTAGTGACGTAGGCGTTTGCCGCCCACGGTAACGAGCGGTGTCCACAACCGAATTTCGACCCTTTAGTCTTTACGCAACTCAAGGCAGTTCTCATTTCACCAAAAAGCAGCCGATTGGACGATGAGACTTACTTGACGTGGTTATCGGTGAGCTGCTTAAGGACCTGGCAATAAATCTCGTCCTTCATCGGCTCCCCCTTCAAGGAACCTTCGAATATCTGGTCGGTCAGTTCGTTCACGGTCCGCATTCGCTTGGAGGGGTAGTCTCCCATGTACTTCATGACAGGTGCTGGCTGGGAGTCAAGGCAAGGTGGAACTTGGATTTATATAGCGCCTTCGGACAGGCAGAGTCAGCATGGAGTTATGACAGGGAAGTCATGTTTGACAAATTTGCTGGAGTTCTTTGAGGATGTAACAAACAGGGTGGATAAAGGGGAACCAGTGGATATGGTGTATTTGGACTTCAAGGTATTTGACAAGGTGCCACATAAAAGGTTACTGCACAAGATAAAAGTTCACGGGGTTGGGGTAATATATTAGCATGGATAGAGGATTGGCTAATGAACAGAGAGTCGGGATAAATGGTTCATTCTCTGGTTGGCAATCAGTAACCAGTGGGGTGCCGCAGGGATCAGTGCTGGGACCCCAACTATTTACAATCTATATTAACGACTTGGATGAAGGGACTGAGTGTAACGTAGCCAAGTTTGCTGATGATACAAAGATGGGAGGAAAAGCAATGTGTGAGGAGGACACACAAAATCTGCAAAAGGACATAGACAGGCTAAGTGAGTGGGCAAAAATTTGGCAGATGGAGTATATGTTGGAAAGTTGGCAGAAAAAAAATCAAAGAGCAAGTTATTATTTAAATGGAGAAAGATTGCAAAGTGCTGCAGTACAGCGGGACCTGGGGGTACTTGTGCATGAAACACAAAATGATAGTATGCAGGTACAGCAAGTGATCAGGAAGGTCAATGGAATCTTGGCCTTTATTGCAAAGGGGATGGAGTATAAAAGCAGGGAAGTCTTGCTACTGTTATACAGGGTATTGGTGAGGTCACACCTGGAGTACTGCATGTAGTTTTGGTTTCCATATTTACAAAAGGATATACTTGCTTTGGAGGCAGTTCAGAGAAGGTTCACTAGGTTGATTCCAGAGATGAGGGGGTTGACTTATGAGGAAAGGTTGGGCCTCTAGTCACTGGAATTCAGAAGAATGAGAGGTGATCTTATCGAAACGTATAAGATTATGAGGGGGCTTGACAAGGTGGATGCAGTGAGGATGTTTCCATTGATAGAAGTCAAAGGCATAATCTTAGAATAAGGGGCCGCCCATTTAAAACTGAGATGAGGAGAAATTTCTTCCTAGGGTTGTGGATCTGTGGAATTCACTGTCACAGAGAGCTGTGGAAGCTGGGACATTGAATAAATTTAAGGCAGAAATAGACAGAAATAACAAGGGAATAAGGGGTTATGGAGAGCAGACAGGGAAGTGGACCTGAGTCTATGATCGGATCAGCCATGATCGTATTAAATGGCGGAGCAGGCTTAAGGGGCCGAATGGCCTACTCCTGTTCCTATTTCTTATGTTCTTGCACAACCTCGGGACATCACAAAACAGCTTTACAGCCATTGAAGCCGCTTTGGAGTGTAGTCACTGTTGCAACGTGGGAAACGCAGCAGTCAATTTGGACACAGCAAGCTCCCACAAACAGCAATGTGATAATGACCAGATAATCTGTTTTTAACTATGTTGGTTGAGGGATAAATATTGGGCCAGGGCACCGGGCCCCGGTTTAACGCCTCATCCAAAAGACGGCACCTCCGACAGTGCGGTGCTCTCTCAGCACTGCACTGGAGCATCAGCCTAGATTTATGTGCGGGACTTGAACCCACAACCTCTGACTCAGAGGTGAGGGTGCTACCCACTGAGCCACTGCCTACAAACAAACAGTCAACAAGCATCATGGTGGGAGTTACCGAGAAGCAGAAAACTGGGTCATAGTTCCACTCTGCTCATAAGTAAATCAACTGGATGACCAAACACTGGTTTGTCATGAATTTCCATCTAGATAGTATCTAATCGCTTCACTCGGATGTCCCAAAGTGCTTCACGAGATCATTGTTACGTAGTCATTATCTCTAGAGAAGATAAGTTCACAGGAGCAGGAGGAGGCTATTCAGCCCCTCAAGCCTGCTCCGCCATTCAATTAGATCATGGCTGATCTGTAGCTGAACTCCATTTACCCACCTTTGCTCCAGAACCCTCGCTATCCTTGTCCTGTGAGTAGACTAGGCCTATATTTGCTGGAGTTTAGCAGAATGAGGTGTGATCTCATTGAAACATACAAAATTCTTACAGGGCTTGACAGGGTAGATGCAGGGAGGGTGTTTCCCCCTGGCTGGGGAGTCTAGCACCAGGGGGTCACAGTCTCAGGATAAGGGGTCAGCCATTTAGGACTGAGATGAGGAGGAATTTCTTCACTCAGAGGGTGGGTGAATCTTTGGCATTCTCCACCCCAGAGGGCCGTGAAGGCTCAGTCTTTGAGTATATTCAAGACAGGCGATCGATAGATTTTTGGATATTAAGGGAATCAAGGGATATGGGGACAGTGCAGGAAAGTGGAGTTGAGGTCGAAGATCAGCCATGATCTCATTGAATGGCGGAGCAGGCTCGAGGGGCCGAATGGCCTACTCCTGCTCCTAGTTCTTATGTCATGTTCTAATAAAAATCTATCTATCTCAGTTTTGAAAGCTCCAATTGTCCCAGCACCCACAGCCCTTTGGGGAGAGAATCCCAGGTTTTTACTGCCCTTTGTGTGAATAAGTGATTCCTGAATCTCTCTTAAATGGCCTAGGCCTAATTTTAAGATCATGCCCCC
Source organism: Pristiophorus japonicus (assembly GCF_044704955.1). Lineage (NCBI taxonomy): Eukaryota > Metazoa > Chordata > Chondrichthyes > Pristiophoridae > Pristiophorus > Pristiophorus japonicus. Next base: position 213,766,539 of record NC_091986.1, read on the forward strand.
ATCATTCTGGATTCCCTCACCAGTGTAAATAGTTTCTGCGTATCTAACCCATCGAATCCTTTTAACATTCCGATCAGATCACCTCCTTTATCTTTTAAACTCAAGGGAATATATGCCAAGTTTATGCAATAATTTAACCCTCTAAACTCCAGTATCTCGCTGGTGAATTTGTGCTTCACCCCCTCAAAGGCCAATTGCTCCTTCCTGAGGCGCAGTGCCCAAAACTCCAGATGGGATCTGACCGATATTACAAATACAATCGTCATCTCTTGGGGTTTGGACCAGTTTAAAATACAAGCCATCTCTCCCACCTGGTTCCTGTGGCAATTGCCTCAAATCTGTGTCCTCTGATTACCGCCAATGGAAAGAGTTTCTCCGTCTACTTTAGCAAAACAGCTCAGAATTTTAAATGTCTCTATTTAACCTCCTTTTAATCTTCTCTACTCCAAGGAGAAAAATCCCAACTTCTCCAGTCTCCACACATATCTGAAGTCCCTCATCCCTGGAATAAGAAGCAAACCAACAGCGTTCACTGTCATTACCCTTTTGAAACTGACCGCAACTTCCAGTTTTAGCACAAATCCTGAGGTTGTGGTATATCATTCACACTGGCTGACACTGGCTGTCATGTGACCACCCCGTCGCCCTGCCCCCCCCCCACCAAACCCATAGCTGGTAATCAGCAAAATTTATGAAACTGACAAACTTGGGCTTTTCTACAGTAATATCGCGGTTAAATATCCCATTACATGTTAGATCCTTTTGGATTCAGTGTAACTGGGGTTTTAAACAGCGTATTGACTGCTAAACAAAGGTTGTGGCCCTGAAAAAATGATTTTAATTTTGTAAAGGATCAAATGTTTCCATTTTAATATAAATTAAAATTAAGAAACAGTAATTTTTTTTTAAAAGTTTGTACATTTTTATTTCCTTTTCCCAATACGAGCGCCCCAATCTTTGTTTTGCTCTCTAACATTTTTTTTTAAAAAGTTAGACTAAATGGAGCTTACTCATTTTCTTGGCCGGTGAGAATTCTGCATTGTGATTGGTCGCTTAGACAGCTTGTACTATGGAGTTCCCACTAAACTGCGCCGATTTCAACTGAACGTCGGTAAAGATGGAACCTTACGCCACGGAGATCGCGAGAACTGTGTGGGAAGCTTACTTCGGGGCCAGAGGCGATCGTCTTTGCTTCGCTGCTGACTGCAAATTACGGGCCAAACCTTTTCTTTTGTACTGGGTCAGTATTTCGTAGAATCATAGAAGGTTAACAGCACAGAAGGCGGCCATTCGGCCCGTCGAGCCCGTGCCGGCTCTCTGCAGGAACACCTCACAGCTAGTCCCACTCCCCCCGCCCTTTCCCCGTAGCCGTGAAAATTTATTTCCTTCAGATACTTCCCTTTTGAAAGCCACGATTGAGTCTGCCTCCAGCGCACTCTCAGGCAGCGCATTCCAGATCCTAACCACTCGCTGCGTAAAAAAAAGTTTTCCCTCAGGTTGAGTTTGGTTCGTTTGCCAATCACCTTGAATTGGTGTCCTCTAATTCTCAACCCTTCCCCCAATGGGAACAGTTTCTCTCTCTATCTGCTCGGTCTAGACCCCATCATGATTTTGAACACCTCTATCAAATCTCTTCTCAGCCTTCTCTGCTCTAAGGAGAACAAGCCCAGCATCTCCAGTCTATCCCATTCCCTGGTAGGTAAATGCAAAAAGGATATCGATAAACACCAGGCAGGATTCTTGAGACAGCTCCTCATTGGTCAACAGCTTCTTCAGTAGAGGCTGTTTGATTGGCTCCCGAGTACAAGACCACATTTTGTCTTTCCCACGATTCTTTGTGATCATCACCCGGCTCAAGGTGTGTTTTGGAGGTGGTCTAGAATGTAAGAAAAGTATCAGGAACATTTATTACGAAGCTCTAATTAAACAGTGCCATGGAATGGCGCCAGTGTCTTTCTCTCTCACCCCCTCCCTCTACCCCCAGACCTTGCCCACGTTATCAGATAAGATGACCTACCGGAAGTAGTCATACGAGAACTCTTCCAGCGTGTAAGGCTTGACCTTCTCCTCCAAATCTGTTATGGAAAGTTGGGATGTCTTGATAGCTTCTTGTCTCTGACCTGGCGTCATGGTAACCAAGCACTGGAAGACAAGTAAAGAAGAATTTACTTGCTGGGATTCTTTTTAAGGGAAGATTTGAACGAGGTGTTCAAAATTTATGAAGGGCTTTGACAGAGTAAGTAAGGAGAAACGGGCAGGAAAGTGACTGAGGCCAAGATCAGATCAGCCATGATCTTATGAAATGGCGGAGCAGGCTCGAGTGGCCATATGGCCTGCTCCTCTTTCTTACGTTCTTATGTTCAAGAAGGTGGCCCAGTTCTTAAACTGTTTCCAATGGCAGGAGGGTCGGTAACCAAAGGACACACATTTAAGATCATTGCAAAAGAACAAGAGGGAAGACAAGGAGTGTCATGTATCTTACATTATTATATATAACTGTATCCTAACGTGCTATACATGACTGTAATAAGATATGACCTGTAACCACCAGCATACCTTACCACCAGGGGTGCACTTGCAAGAGACAGGTATATAAGGACAGGTCTCAGGCAAGTGCAGCATTCCAGAGCTGTGAAATAAAGGTGCAGGTCTAGAGTGACCTTGACTTCACGACATGTCTCGTGTAAATCTGTACTGAGGGGACAGGACTTTACAAGGAGCATTTTGTTTTATGTAGTGAGTTATGATGATCTGAAACGCACTGCCTGAAGAGGGTGTTGGAAGCAGATTCAATAATAACGTTTAAAAGGGAATTGGATGTATAATTAAAAAGGAATAATTTGCAAGGCAGTGGGGAAAGAGTAAGGGAGTGGGGCTAATCGGGCAGCTCTTTCATAGAAGCAGCACAGCACGATGGGCCGAATGGCCACCTACTGGGCTGCAAGATTCTACGATTCAGATGGCTCAGGAACAGTTCCAGCCATGATTTTCAAACCAGTTTCTCTCATCTTAGCCAGGGCAGCAAATGAAAAAGACTTGCATTTGTACAGCAGGTGACACGACAACTGGACGGCCCAAGCAAGGCGCTTTACTGCCAAGGAAATATTTTTGAAGCGTAGTAACCGTGGGGCACTACAATTGGATCACAGAAAATATGCGGCAGAGAAACAGGCCATTTGGCCCAACCAGATTTACAACCCTCAGAGAAGAAATTCCTCCTCATTTCAGTTTTAAATAGGTGGCCCCTTATTCTGAGACTATGTCCCCTAGTTTTAGTTTCCCCGATGAGTGGAAATATCCTCTCTGCATCCATTGTCGAGCCCCCTCATTATCATATGTGTTTCAATAAGATCACCTCTCATTCTTCTGAATGCCAATATAGGACCAACCTACTCAACCTATCTTCATAAATCAACCCCCTCATCTCCAGAATCAACCTAGTGAACCTTCTGAACAGCCGCCAATGCAAGTATATCCTTCCCTAAATACGGAGATCAAAACTGTACGCAGTACTCCAGGTGTGGCCTCACCAATACCCTGTACAGTTGTAGCAGGACTTCTCTGCTTTTATACTCCATCCCCCTTGCAATAAAGGCCAACATTCCATTTGCCTTCCAGATTACTTGCTGTACCTGCATAATAACTTTTTGTGTTTCATGCACAAGAACCCCCAGGTTCCTCTGTACTGCAGTACTTGGCAATTTTTCTCCATTTAAATTATAATTTGCTTTTCTATTTTTTCTGTCAAAGTGGATAACCTCACATTTTCCCACATTATACTCCATCTACCAAATTTTTGCCCACTCACTTAACCTGTCTATATCCCTTTGCAGATTTTTTGTGTCCTCCTCACAATTTGCTTTCCCACCCATCTTTGTATCATCAGCAAACTTGGCTACATTACACTCGGTCCCTTCCTCCAAGTCATTAATATATAAATAGTTGAGGACCCAGCACCGATCCCTGCGGCACCCCACGAGTCACTGTTTGCCAACCGGAAAATGACCCATTTATCCCAACTCTCTGTTTTCTGTTAGTTAGCCAGTCCTCTATCCGTGCTAATATATTACCCCCAATCTCGTGAACTTTTATCTTGTGCAGTGACCTTTTATGTGGCACCTTCTGGAAATCCAAATACATCACATCCACTGGTTCCCCCTTATCCACCCTGCTCGTTACATCCTCAAAGAACTCCAACAAATTTATCAAAAATGATTTCCCTTTCATAAAACCATGCTGACTCTGCTTGATTGAATTATTCTTTTCCAAATGTCCCACTACTGCTTCCTTAATAATAGACTCCAGCACTTTTCTAATGACAGATGTTAGGCTAACTGGTCTATAGTTTCCTGCTTTCTGTCTGCCTCCATTTTTTTTTTTTAAAATAGGGGTGTTACATTTGCAGTTTTCCAATCCACTGGGACCTCCCCAGAATCCAGGGAATTGTGGTAGATTACAATCTATGCATCCACTATCTCTGCAGCCACTTCTTTTAAGACCCTAGGATGTAAGCCATCAAGTCCAGGGGACTTGTCCACCTTTAGTCCCATTATTTTACCGAGTACTACTTCTTTGGTGATAATAATTGTATTAAGTTCCTCCCTCCCTATAGCCCCTTGATTATCCACTATTGGGATGTTTTTAGTGTCTTCTACCGTGAATACCGATACAAAATATTTGTTCAAAGTCTCTGCCATTTCCCTGTTCCCCATTATTAATTCCTCCAGGGGATTAGGATTATACATCCGAATGCTCTTGGACACTAGGCATGAGAGAGCCTGGGCCATGAACATCAATTGGCTATTCAGCTGTGGTGGAATCACAGCCAAGTCCCAACCCTGTTCTCAACCCGATGTCCACACAGATGCTTTTTTTCTTACCAGCAGTTGTTGCTGGATAGTGATTGGGAGTGGGTATCCCAGTGGTAGCCTCCCTCCCCCACCACCCCCGGGTCAGAGGGGAGACTGACCCTGGAGTCTTGCAGATCTGTACCACACCATACACCGTGCAGTAGTTCTGTGAGCTCCTCCTGGTCACAGCTTGCAGCAGATTTACCCATTGATGATCCAAGTTTATCCCATATATAAAAAAAAATATATTTATTTATAAATAAAAAAATTTATATAAAAAAACAATATATAAAAATACATATACATAAGTATAATAAAAAATATATGAAAATATATATTTAAAAAATATTTAAAAAACACAAATATCTATATAAATATATATATGTGCGCAAATATATATATTTTTACACATAAATATCTATGTAAATATCCTCTTAAATATATACACACACACACACACACACACAAATCAACTGTAGAAATCCAAGTTGTTAGCTCATCTCAATCATGCTCGAGTCACAGGTTATGGATTCAAGCCCCGCTCCAGAACTCAGCACCGAAGCTGGACTCAAAGGCCAGTGCCGTGCTGTGTTAAGTCTCAGGCATTACACCAAGGCGGTCTGTGACTGTGTCTGTGGATGTTAACAGATGCCGCGGCACTATTTGATGAAAGCAGGAGCGCTCCAGGAGCCGGCGCGCCGACCTGCGAGGAAACACCGTCGGTAACCATCGCAGGAGGCGGCCCGGGTCGTACTAGGAGGGCGATGGAATCGAGGAGGGCGACTGGATCGATGTCACTGTAGTCCAGGTTGCTAATTGGAGCGTGGACAAGACCAGCGGCACGGTCACGACACAAGGGAAGGAGCAGCAGCGGGATCGAGGCCCCGGGGAGCGGCGATCGGGGCCTGGGTGGGGGGGGGCGAGAGAGGTCGGGGCCTGGGGGGGGGGGGGGGGAAGAGAAGTCGGGGCCCGGAGCAGGTGCAGCACCGGCCAGCAGGAGGCCGTGAGGCCCACACTGTGTCCTATGAATCCCAGTGACAGTAGGAGCAGAGCTTGGTCTCCAGTCGTCTTGGATCCCCTGCCACTGGACCAGACCTTGCTCTGTCAAGCCCGTGTGGTGTCTGGTGTGTTAAAACAACTCACGCACAAGGCTTCTTCCGCCCTTCAGAATGAAGTTCGGGACCTGGAACATCAGGTCCCTCATGGAAACAATCGAGAAATCATGTTTTAGTGTGGAAGCAGGTCATCCTCGACCCCGAGGGACTGCCTAATAATATACCTTATAATATTTAGAGCAGCGAGGTCTCCCCAGTGTCCTGGCCAACAATCCTCCCTCGATCAACACCACCAAAAATAGGCCAAGGGTCATGCAACATATGTGCCATGTTTGGATCTTGCTGTGTGCACAATAGTTGCCACATTTGCTGCATAACCGATCACACTTCAAAAGTAAAGTGGAGCACTTTGGGATGTCCAGGGGATCCGATAAGCCTCTATATGGTACAGTAGCACAATGGTTATGTTACGGGACGAGTAATCCAGACGCCTGGACTAATGAGCCAGAGACTCAAGTTCACATCCCACCCCGGCAGCTGAGGAATTTACTTTCTGTTTAATTTTAAAAAGCGAGCATCAGTAATGGTGACCATCCTACTGGATTGTTGGAAATATCCAACTGGTTCACTCATTTTCTCCAGAGAAGGAAATCTGCCTATTTGTGACTCCAGACCCACAGCAATGTGGTTGACTCTTAACTGCCCTCTGAAATGGCCACTCTCTGGACCAAACCGCTGCGATTAAGTCACTGTGGGCGGCCCCGACCTGCGTGAGAACACCAGCGGCAGGTTGGGGCCATAAAAGGAGTGGCGAGCAGCCTGGAAGCAGCATAGCGGCCTGCCACTCCAGGTGGGTGACGGCAGTGAAGAGTGATGTCATCAAGGTCCAGGTTGGTGATTGGAGCGTGGGCAGGTACAGCAGGAGCGGCGAAGTCGGGGCGAAGGAGCGGCGAGAGATTGTAGAAGGACGGGATCGGGGCCAGGGGCCCAGGGGCAGCACGGACCAGCCCACACTGCGATGTGTGCGCGCACTAGGTCTGTGCAGCAGAGCAGGTCTCCAGTTGTCTTGGGTAATCCTTGCCACTGGACCAAGACCTAGCTCTGTCAAGCCCGTGTGGTGGCTGGTGTGCAACGGCCACTCCACGTTAAAAAACTCCACGCACAGGCATCTTCCACCCTTCAGGATGTAATTCATGTCCTTCATAAGGCGTTCGACAAGGTCCCACACAAGAGATTGATGTGCAAAGTTAGAGCACATGGGATTGGGGGTAGTGTGCTGACATGGATTGAGAACTGGTTGTCAGACAGGAAGCAAAGAGTAGGAGTAAATGGGTACTTTTCAGAATGGCAGGCAGTGACTAGTGGGGTACCGCAAGGTTCTGTGCTGGGGCCCCAGCTGTTTACACTGTACATTAATGATTTAGATGAGGGGATTAAATGTAGTATCTCCAAATTTGCGGATGACACTAAGTTGGGTGGCAGTGTGAGCTGCGAGGAGGATGCTGTGAGGCTGCAGAGCGACTTGGATAGGTTAGGTGAGTGGGCAAATGCATGGCAGATGAAGTATAATGTGGATAAATGTGAGGTTATCCACTTTGGTGGTAAAAACAGAGAGACAGACTATTATCTGAATGGTGACAGATTAGGAAAAGGGGAGGTGCAAAGAGACCTGGGTGTCATGGTACATCAGTCATTGAAGGTTGGCATGCAGGTGCAGCAGGCGGTTAAGAAAGCAAATGGCATGTTGGCCTTCATAGCAAGGGGATTTGAGTACAGGGGCAGGGAGGTGTTGCTACAGTTGTACAGGGCATTGGTGAGGCCACACCTGGAGTATTGTGTACAGTTTTGGTCTCCTAACCTGAGGAAGGACATTCTTGCTATTGAGGGAGTGCAGCGAAGGTTCACCAGACTGATTCCCGGGATGGCGGGACTGACCTATCAAGAAAGACTGGATCAACTGGGCTTGTATTCACTGGAGTTCAGAAGAATAAGAGGGGACCTCATAGAAACATTTAAAATTCTGACGGGGTTAGACAGGTTGGATGCAGGAAGAATGTTCCCAATGTTGGGGAAGTCCAGAACCAGAGGTCACAGTCTAAGGATAAGGGGTAAGCCATTTAGGACCGAGATGTGGAGGAACTTCTTCACCCAGAGAGTGGTGAACCTGTGGAATTCTCTACCACAGAAAATTGTTGAGGCCAATTCACTAAATATATTCAAAAAGGAGTTAGATGAGGTCCTTACTACTAGGGGGATCAAGGGGTATGGCGAGAAAGCAGGAATGGGGTACTGAAGTTGAATGTTCAGCCATGAACTCATTGAATGGCGGTGCAGGCTAGAAGGGCCGAATGGCCTACTCCTGCACCTATTTTCTATGTTTCTATAGAAACACCTGTGAACTCATCCTTTTTGTTAAGTATACAATAAACATTCAAACTGAGTACTATTTAACTAAACAAGGTACGACCTTGCCTGTGCTTTATTTAGTCCCAAAGTGTCTGACTCACAAAATGGCTGGCCTTTTATACCAGAACAGCACCGTGTGCGTGCTGCTCAGTAGCCTCCAACAATGTCGCCATCTGGTGGCTACAAACAGCATGTACATGCATGACACTTTTTTGGCGTGGAAGTAAATCATCTTCGTTTGGAGAGACTGCCGATGAGGTGGGAGCACCTTCACCACTGGACTGCAGCGGCTCACCCCCATCTTGTCCAGGGCAATTAGGGATGGGCAATAAATGCTGGCCTTGCCAGCAATGCCCAAGTCCCAGGAACGAATAAATTAGAAAATAAATTACTTAAGTGCAAGTCCAACCTTTTTTATGTGTCAATAGCTAACACATTAGTACCGCAAAAACAATTTACCACAATCTCAGCTGCCGGCTTGGTGACTGTAGGCATGACGTAGACACAATCGGTCGGGAAGTCGCCCTTTTGCTTGGTCCTTTCGTTTATCCCGTGACCCCAGCCACAGTTCATCACCTGCTCCCCGGTGTCGTGATCCAGAACGATCAGGTCCCCCTTCATGAAGCTGAGAAACGTCAAGTCATCGCCAACTGCGCAAAAAACAGACCAGTCAGTATTCCCACCATAATAGGATTGGGCAGAGTCTACACAGATTTATGAAAGGGAAATCACGTTTGACAAATCTTAGAGTTTTTTGAGGTTGTAACTAGCAGAATAGATAAGGGGGAACCAGTGGACATGATGTATTTGGATTTTCAGAAGGCATTCGATAAGGTGCCACACAAGAGGTTATTAAACAAAATTAGGGTTCTTGGGATTGGGGGTAATATGCTAGCATGGATTGAGGATTGGTTAACGGACCGAAAACAGAGAGTAGGAATAAACGGGCCATTTTTGGGTTTGCAGGCTGTAACTAGTGGGGTACCGCAAGAATCAGTGCTTGGTCCCCAGCTATTCACAATCTAGATCAATGATTTAGATGAGGGGACCAAATGTAATAGATCCAAGTTTGATGATACAAAGCTGGGTGGAAATGTAAGTTGTGAGGAGGATGCAAAGAGACTTCAAGGGGATAGAGACAGGCTAAGTGAGTGGGCAAGAACATGGCAAATGGAATATAATGTGGAGAAATGGGAAGTTATCCACTTTGGTAGGAAAAATAGAAAAGCAGAGTATTTTTTAAATGGTGAAAGATTGGGAAATGTTGGTGTTCAGAGGGACCTGGGTGTTCTTGTACACTAATCACTGAAAGTTAACATTCAGGTGCAGCAAATAATTAAGAAAGCAAATGGTATGTTGGCCTTTATTACAAGAGGATTTGAGTATAAGAGTAAAGATGTCTTCCTGCAATTATATAGGGCCTTGGCGAGACCACACCTGAAGTATTGTGTACAGTTTTGGTCTCCTTACCTAAGGAAGGAGATATTTGCCATTGAGGGAGTGCAACAAAGGTTCACCAGACTGATTCCTGGGATGGGGAGATTGTCCTATGAGGAGAGATTGAGCATTCTCTGGAGTTCAGAAGAATGAGAGGTGATCTCATTAAAACATACAAAATTCTTAAAGCTTGACAGGGTAGATGCAGGAAGGCTGTTTCCCTGGGCTGGGGAGTCTAGAACCAGGAGTCTCAGTCTCAGAATAAGGGGTCGGTCATTTAGGACTGAGATGAGGAGAAATTTCTTCACTCAGAGGGTGGTGAATCTTTGGAATTCTTTACCCCAGAGGGCTATGGAGGTTGAACCTTTGAGTATATTCAAGACTGAGATCGATACATTTTTTTACTGGTGCCCCTCCCCTATCCCCCCATTTACTGCATGTACTTGATATGGCAGTGTCAATACAACAAAAACAAATTACTTGCTGTCTCTGCATACTAACTTTTTGCGTTTCATGCACAAGGACCACCAGGTATTCATGTAGGCTACGTTAAACGCACTACCCTCATTGACCCTCCTGGTTACCTTCTCAAAAAGTTCAATCAAGTTAGTCAGACACAACCTTCCCTTAACAAATTTGTGCTGGGGATAGGGGAGGGGCTCCAGTAAATGGGGGGCTAGGGGAGGGGCACCAGTAAATGGGGGGCTAGGGGAACCAGCCCACACTGTGATATGTGTGCACACTAGGTCCGTGCAGCAGAGCTGGTCTCCAGTCGTCCTGGTTAACCCTTGCCACTGGATAAAGGCCTAGCTCTGTCAAGTCCGTGTGGTGGCTGATGTGCAACGGTCACCCCACGTTTAAACAATCCACGCACAGGCATCTTCCACCCCCTCAATTGCAGTTCATTGAAACATCTGTGAACTCATGTGGAAGCAAGTCATCCTCATTCGCCTATGATGATGATGATGATGGAGATATTTTAGATTTTTAGGGAATCATAGGATATGGGGACAGTGCAGGAAAGTGGAGTTGAGGTAGACAATCAGCCATGATCTTATTGAATGGTGGAGCAGGCTCGAGGGGCCTAATGGCCAACTCCTGCTCCCAATTCCTATGTTCACCCCAAGCGGAGATCAGAGGACTCAGCCTCCAATTTGGGAATGCCATCCAACAGGAAGGTTCTTAAGCAAAGTTACCGCCCTGAGCCATCCTCACATTGGGAAAGTTGCTGAAGCTGGGGGGGGGGGTGTGGGTTCAATTGAAAGTTTCAAAACTGAGATCGATGGATTTTTCTTGTTCGGCAAGGGATATGGAAACAAGGCGGGTAAATAGAGTTGAGAGAGAGATCAGCCACAATCTAATCAAATGGCACCGCAGGCTCGAGGGGCTGAATGGCCCATTCCGGTTACCGGACCAGTAATCCAGAAGCCTGGACACGAGTTCAAATCCCACCACGGCAGCTGGGGGAATTTAAATTCCGTTAATTAAATAAATCAGGAATCAAGCGCTAGTATCGGTAACGGTGACCATAAAACCCCGGATTGTTGTGACAGATTGATTGCCACCATAATGGCGATGCAGCACGGGGTCAAACACTTGTAGTGTCTACACTACAGCAGACAGGCACCAATGAGATAAAACGCTGCAGCAAGAGTGACTTGCATGTGACATCGAATCCCAAGGAGAGCGCTCCTTGGGAAAGGAGGTAGGACAGAAGGAGCATGCGTGTGTGCATGAACTAGGCCCAGACGCAGCATGGATTCATGAAAGGGAAATCATGTGTAACTAACTTACTGGAGTTCTATTAGGATATAACGAGCATGGTGGATAGAGGTGTACCGATGGATGTGGTGTATTTAGATTTCCAAAAGGCATTCGATAAGGTGCCACACTAAAAGTTACTGCAGAAGATAAAGGTATGCGGAGTCAGAGGAAATGTATTAGCATGGATAGAAAATTGGCTGGCGAACAGAAAGCAGAGAGTCGGGATAAATGGGTCCTTTTCGGGTTGGAAATCGGTGGTTAGTGGTGTGCCACAGGGATCAGTGCTGGGACCACAACTGTTTACAATATACATAGATGACCTAGAGGAGGGGACAGAGTGTAGTGCAACAAAATTTGCAGATGACACTAAGATTAGTGGGAAAGCAGGTTGTGTAGAGGGCTGAGAGAGGCTGCAAGGAGATTTGGATAGGTTAAGCGAATGGGTTAAGGTTTGGCAGATGGAATACAATGTCGGAAAGTGTGAGGTCATCCACCTTGGGAAAAAAAAACAGTAAAAAGGAATATTATTTGAATGGGGAGAAATTACAACATGCTGTGGTGCAGAGGGACCTGGGGGTCCTTGTGCATGAATCACAAAAAGTTAGTTTGCAGGTGCAGCAAGTAAACAGGAAGGCAAATGGAATGTTGGCCTTCATTGCGAAAGGGATGGAGTACAAAAGCAGGGAGGTCCTGCTACAACTGTATAAGGTATTGGTAAGGCCGCACCTGGAGTACAGCATGCAGTTTTGGTCACCTTACTTAAGGAAGGATATACTAGCTTTGGAAGAGGTACAGAGACGATTCACTAGGCTGATTCGAGAAATGAGGGGGTTACCTTATGATGATAGATTGAGTAGACTGGGTCTTTACTCGTTGGAGTTCAGAAGGATGAGGGGTGATCTTATAGAAACATTTAAAATCATGAAAGGGATAGACAAGATAGAGGCAGAGAGGTTGTTTCCATTGGTGGGGGAGACTAGAACTAGGGGGCACAGCCTCAAAATACGGAGGAGCCAATTTAAAACCGAGTTGAGAAGGAATTTCTTCTCCCAGAGGGTTGTGAATCTGTGGAATTCTCTGCCCAAGGAAGCAGTTGAGGCTAGCTCATTGAATGTTTTCAAGTCAAAGATAGATAGATTTTTAAGCAATAAGGGAATTAAGGGTTACGGGGAGAGGGCGGGTAAGTGGAGCTGAGTCCACGACCAGATCAGCCATGATCTTGTTGAATGGCGGAACAGGCTCGAGGGGCTAGATGGCCTACTCCTGTTCCTAATTCTTATGTTGTTATGTTCTTATGTTCAGACAGCAGAACTGGTCTCCAGTCGTCTTGGTTAACCCTTGCCACTGGACCAAGACCTAGCTCTATTAAGCCCGTGTGCTGGCTGGTGTGCAATGGCCACCCCACGTTAAAAGAATTCATGCACAGGCATCTTCCACACTTTAAGTGTCCCACTTGTGACAGAGATTGTAATTCCCACATTGGACTCTTCAGTCACCTGAGAACTCATTTTTAGTGTTGAAGCAAGTCTTCCTCGACTCTGAGGGACTGCCTCGAAGAAGGAAGAAGGATTGTTGTAAAAACCCATTTGGTTCACTAATGTCCTTTAGGGAAGGAAATCTGTCGCCTTTACCCGGTCTGGCCTATATGTGACTCCAGACCCACAGCAATGTGGTTCACTCTTAACTTGCTCTCTAAAATGGCCCAGCGAACCACTCAGTTTTACCAAACTGCTACGAAGGAAAAGAGCTCTACGGAACTACCTTTACCACACGGACTGCAACGGTTCAAGGCGGTGGCTCACCACCACCTTCTCAAAGAGCGATTAGGGATGGGCAATAAATGCCGGCCTTGCCAGCGACGCCCACATCCCATAAAACAAAAACAAAAAAATTCCTGTTCCTTCGTGCTTATGTCCCGAAAGCAATTCCCCTGGAGGCGACGGTAAAGCAGGGCAGGGCGCAACACATGCAGGTACAGCAAGTAATCAGGAAGGCAAATGGAATGTTGGCCTTTATTGCAAGGGGGATAGAGAAGTCCTGCTACAACTGTACAGGGTATTGGTGAGGCCACACCTGGAGTACTGCGTACAGTTTTGGTCGTATATAAGGAAGGATATACTTGCATTAGAGGCTGTTCAGAGAAGGTTCACTAGGTTGATTCCCCCGAGGTGGGGGTTGACTTATGAAGATAGGTTGAGCCTATACTCATTGGAGTTCAGAAGAGAGGTGATCTTATTGAAACATAAGATAATTAGGGGGCTCGACAAGGTGGATGCAGAAAGGCTGTTTCCACTCATAGGGGAAACTAAAACAAAGGAACATAGTCTTAGAATAAGGGGCTGCCCATTTAAAACTGAGATGAGGAGGAATTTCTTCTCTGAAGGTTGTAAATCTATGGAATTCTCTGCTCCAGGGAGCTGTGGAGGCGGAGTCATTGAATATATTTAAGGCGGAGATAGACAGATTTTTGAGCGATAAGGGAATAAAGGGTTATGGGGAGCGGGCAGGGAAGTGGAGCTGAGTCCATGATCAGATCAGCCGTGATCTTATTAAATGGCGGAGCAGGCTCGAGGGGCTAAATGGCCTACTCCTGCTCCTATTTCTTATGTTCTTATGTGAAGACCAGAGGGTTCCACAATCCACTTTCACACCTTGGTGAACAATTTGAAAAAGTCACTGGATGAAACCTGTTTGGCCAACTGACCTCTGAATCAGGTAGACACTTGGTGGAAAGTATGTGTGGGGGAGGGGAAGGGGGTGCATGGATCGTTATATTTTCCTCGCATTTAGTTTTGTCCTTATAATAAAAACATAAGAAATAGGAACAGGAGTAGGCCCATACGGCCCCTCGAGCCTGCTCCGCCATTCAATAAGATCATGACTGATCTGATCATGGACTCAGCTCCACTTCCCTGCCCGCTCCCCATAACCCCTTATTCCCTTATCGTTTAAGAAACTGTCTTAAATTTATTCAATGTCCCAGCATTCACAGCTCTTTGAGGCAGTGAATTCCACAGATTTACAACCCTCAGAGAAGAAATTTCTCCTCTTCTCAGTTTTAAATGGGCGGCCCTTATTCTAAGATCATGCTCTCTAGTTCTAGTCTCCCCCATCAGTGGAAACATCCTCTCTGCATCCACCTTGTCAAGCCCCCTCATAATCTTATACGTTTTGATAAGATCACCTCTCATTCTTCTGAATTCCAATGAGTAGAGGCCCAACCTCCTCAACCTTTCCTCATAAGTCAACCCCCTCATCTCCAGAATCAACCTAGTGAACCTTCTCTGAACTGCCTCCAAAGCAAGTATATCCTTGCGTAAATATGGAAACCAAAACTGCACGCAGTATTCCAGGTGTGGCCTCACCAATACCTTATATAGCTGTAGCAACACTTCCCTGCTTTTATACTCCATCCCCTTTGCAATGAAGGTCAAGATTCCATTGGTCTTCCTGATCACTTGCTGTACCTGCATATGAATCTTTTGTGTTTCATGCGCAAGTACCCCCAGGTCCCACTGTACTGCGGCACTTTGCAATCTTTCTCCATTTAAATAATAACTTGCTCTTTGATCTTTTCTGCTAAAGTGCATGACCTCACACTTTCCAACATTATACTCCATCTGCCAAATTTTTGCCCACTCACTTAGCCTGTCTATGTCCTTCGTAGATCTTCTACACCTTAGACTCGGAGCATCACTGGAGTTAGAAGAGGAAAAGTACCGTTGCTTTGATAGACTTGTCGAGGACGACAATTAAAGTAAAGGCATTCTAGGACCAACGGCAGAATTTTCACGAGCGTGGGGATGGAGAGGCGTGGAAAGCGAACATGTCTTGATGTCAAGTGACACAAAAAAAAGTCCCCCCATTCATAAACCATTTCCTGGCCCAGGTTCAAGTGCAGGAGGACATTCAGGGAGTTTACAACACCCTATGAACCCCTGGATTACTGACAACAAAAAACAACAGTCACGAACCCCCTCCCCGCCCACAATGTTACTTCCTGCTCATGGTCACTCACCGGGGTTGGGGTTATCTTGCAGAGCGACAACGAACTTTGACCTATTCCTCAGCCCCTCCAGAAAAGTCACCACCAGGTCCCGGATGTCCTCAGCATTGTTAGAGGTGAAGGTGTATTCGTCGCCTTTGATGGTCGCCAGTGTGAAACTCTGTCCTTGCAGTTTGCCTCCCCTGGAATCCAAAACAGAGACCACCCTTCAGCAGGGACACCACTTTAATATTTTATTGTACCCCCCCCCCCCCCCCCCCCCACTCCTCCTCCTCTAGACAGATCTTTGAGTGATAAGGGAGTCAAAGGTTATGGGGAGCGGGCAGGAAAGTGGAGCCGAGTCCAGGATCAGATCAGCCATGACCTTATTGAATGGCGGAGCAGGCTCGAGGGGCCGAATGGCCGACTCCTGCTCCTATTCCTTCCGTTCCTTCTCGCTCCTCATCCTTTAATAGGACAGGCCTACGAATTTGTGCCTACCTCAAAGACGCTTTTGTTTTTCTCTGCTCTTCTCCTGAATGTACGGTCTCTGGTTTTAATTTGGTGACGGCAAGGGGCGGGTTTAACAAGTCCGCAGGTATCCCGAACCTCACCTGAAATCATCATTATTGATACGGCTCCGGTTGAACACCAACAAGGAAGGGTATCGCCGGCAAGACCACCCGTGTTCTCGGACAATACCCCACAGGCGCACTTCCAACACGGTGGGGATTAAGTCGATTAAGGTGTCAACCGTGGCTCAATAGGTAGCAGCCTCACTCCCTACACCTCTCTCTCTCTATCTACCGTTAAGATGCTCCTTAAAACCCAACTCTTCAACCAAGCTTTTGGTTATCTGTCCTAATGTCTCCTTTTGCAGCTCAGTGACAAATTTTGTGTTGTGTATGTATATACCCTGTACACTCAATGTCCAGTTACACAAGACCATTGAATGCATCTTCACACTGTACACAATATGCCTGTACCACCAGAGGGTGCAACTGGTGGAGACCTAGAGGTCACCTGCAGACCGCAGGTAACCAGGTATAAAAGGGAGCTCACCTTACTGTAACCTCATTCAGGAGCTGCAATAAATGGACTAAGGTCACAACAGTTCAATACCTTATCTCATGGAGTCATTACTAGAGAGTGCTTACAGACTTAATATTTTGTTTGATATGCGCTCTGAAGTGCCTTGGAACGTTTTACTACATTAAGAGCGCTATATAAATGCAAGCTGTCATAGCTTAAGAAGCTGCGAAAACATTCTGATCATCAGCCATGATCTAATTGAACGGCGGAGCAGGCTCGAGGGGCTGAATGGCCTGTTCCTGCTCCCATGTCTTCCCCCATCTCCAACATAGTTTTTTTTTAATAACTAGTAAGCAAAGCTGTTCAAAGAAAATTTGAAAAAGCACACCACGTTTTTTTTTAATGTCCTGAGGGTTTTGCTTTTGGGTGTTGCCATGGAGACGGATCACCAATTCCTGGAGACCCTGGGGGCAGTTCCGGAGGGTTGGGCAACCCTAGAATCATCCAGTTGGCCAGCCGTCCATTGTACGGGTAAGCACGCCCTAAATCCGGAGTTCTAAAAACCGTAATTGTCCGAAAAATGGACATCGGGCAGATCGCAGGAGTCGGCGTCCGGAATCCGGAAATAAGTTCCGAAAAGCAGACATTTAAAAAAAAAAAAATAAATGGCACAAATGCAGGGTACGTACATACCTGCTCCTGAGCCTCTCTGAATGCCCCACGACCCCGACCCACGTAACCCCCCTCCCGAGCTGACCTCCACCTGACCCACGTGTGACCCGACCTGACCCACCTACTCCCCTCAGCTTTCTTCTCCGAAATCCGGAAATACCCGAGTCGCGGCCCGGCAGGGGGGGTTTCCGGATTGGGGAAGTCGGATTTCTTCACCAACATCCGGAAAAACTGGAACGGCCTCGGCCCAGAGGGTTCCGGTTTCGGGACGGTTAACCTGTACTTCAATTGTCATTCCTTGGCCGCCTGCTTATAGGTTCCAGCCCAGCACTTACTTGCTGCTCGTGACTGCAGTGATTTCTGGGAAGGAAAGTTCCAGAAGGACTTGCTCCTGTTCGTCAACAAAGTAGACACCAGTCCAGTTTACGGCCATGATCACGTCATTCTTTGGCAGGCTTGGGCCTAAAGCAATGAAGGGAAAATAAAGTCATTGATTAAGCAGCATCACGGGCCCAGTTAATGGTTCCGTGTCTCAGGGCTGCCTCAACATATAAACTCCCCTCCCCCCCGCTCCCCCCACACAAGATGGAGCGCGTTGGGAAGGGCAAACCTGGGAACATTTCACCTCAGAACATTCTAATGCTCACGATCGGTACTAAAGTGTCAGCCGTGACTCAGTGGGCAGCACTCTCTCGTCCCCCGAGTCAGAAGGTTGTGGGTTCAAGTCCCACTCCAGGGACTGGAGCACAAAAATCCAGGCTGACACTCCCAGTGCAGTGCTGCACTGTCGGAGGTGCCGTCTTTCAAATGAGACGTTAAACCGAGGCCCTGTCTGCTCTCTCAGGTGGACGTAAAAGATCCCACGGCCACTATTTCAAAGAGGAGTTCTCCCCGGTGTCCTGGCCAATATTTATCCCTCGAACAATGTAACAAAACAGATGATCTGGTCATTATCACATCGCTGTTTGTGGGAGCTTGCTGTGCGCAAATTGGCTGCCGCTTTTCCTACATTACAACAGTGACTACACTCCAAAAGTACTACTTTTAGCCGTAAAGCACTTTGGTTCTGTGGTCGTGAAAGGCGCTATATAAATCCAAGTCTTTCTTTCTTTGGAGAGAGATCACATCATGATTTATCTTGAAGTGTGTTTGCTTTATCTTGAAGTTATTTGTTTGATAGAGACTCCCGTGAAGCTTCTTGGGATATTTTACTGCACCGAAGACACTACACATAAAACGGAAGTTGTAGTTTGTCCTGTCGGGGCAAATTAAAAACCAAAATCGCCGATAAAACACGACGCGCAAAAAAGCAAAAATACCACAAATGCTGGAAATGTGAAAACAGAAAAATAGCCCCCGAAAAATTCTGGAAACCGCTCAAGTCAATTAGCATCGGCGGAGAGAATGAAAGTCAGCTTTTCAGGTATAGACCCTCCCTCAGAATTGAAGTGAAAAATATTACATGATGTAAAAACATATATATATATTAGGTCATCACAAAAAAGTGTTCAGGTGAAAAAGCTTCACTTAGGGCTCAATTTTCCCCGGTCATTGGCGCCATTTTTCTGGCGTGTTTATTTTTTTCCCCCAAGTTTCCCCCTGCGATCTGCGCCGGCGTAACTGACTTAGTTACGATTTTTCTAGGCCAGTTTTTTTTAAAAAAACGTCACGATCCCTCATGTCTGCGTTTTTTTTTTCCCCCCAATTGTTTGCAGTTTGACCAACATTTTTTCCCCCTAGGTTGGCGTATCTGACCACTCCCGATACATCTTCTGGCCAGGGAATAGAGGATATTTAGAATGTTGCTTATTCGCGCGCTGTGCGATGAGAATCGACTCCTTGAAGTGGGAACTGGCCCGGTCCTTAGCTGTGGTACAGATTGCACCTTGTATTAAAAAGTGAAGCCATTCACCAGTTAACACAAGCATGGGTGTGCGTGTGATCTGCTGAACTGATTGCCATCGCCGAGGGAGTTGGAGAGGAATCGTTCCAGATTCCTCCCCCACCCCACTTTTTGGTCCTGTTTTTTTTTGGACTCTCCCAAGAGATTAAATGGACACTGGGGGGGGGGGGGGGGCGGGTTTAGGGGGACAGGAAGTTCAAGTTTCAAGGCTCCGGACATCACGAGCTTGGCGCAGGCTTGATGGGATCAGGCTGGCCTTTTTCTGCCTGTCGTTTTCGCGTGTCCGTAATGTGCGTTTACACGGGACCATCAGAGGGAGCAGCGTGCGGCGGCCCGGCCCGGAAACCGGCGCGGTCCCGGCCTGCGAGACCATCAGCGGGCCGGGGCCATTGGAGGGAGCAGCGTGCGGTGGTATACCACTGCAGGGAGCAGCGCGTGCTGCTGCAGGAGGACGACGGCTGCGAAGCCAGGTCGCTGATTGCAGTGCGGGCAGGTACAGCAGGAGGGGCGAAGGAGCGGCAAGAGTCTGTAGTGGGAAGTGACCGGGGCCCAGGAGAGGCGAGGGCCCAGGGGCAGCATGTGTGATGTGTGCGCAGCAGAGCTGGTCTCCAGTCGCCCTGGCTAATCTTTGCCACTGGACCAAGACCTAGCTCTGCCAAGCCCGTGAGGTGGCTGGTGTGCAACGGCCACCAGACGTTACGAGGTAGTTCGGGATCTGGAACATTAGGACCTTCATTGAAACACCTGAGAACTCATCCGTTTTTGGCGTGGAAGCAAGTCATCCTCGACACGAGGGACCGCCTATGACATTGATGATGATGATGATTACATTTCCTTACACCCACGGGGATAAACCACAAGCTTCATAGAGGAACGAATAGAGCGTCCGTATTTCAACAAACCTGAAAATTTGAAAGCCTCGTAAAATCGAGAGAAAAGCAAAGGCCACTTGAAACGAGCAAAGTCGACCACCTCCTCCTTCACCTTCTGAGGGTCAATCCTCTTCTGGGTGTACACTCCCTGACGAGATTAAAATAAGGTGGAATTTAACGGAATGTATACACAAGATAAGCACACAATTATCGTGTGCTTTATTGCACAACAGAGTGTAGCGGTGGGCTCCAATCAGAATTGCCCATTGGACTCACCAGACTGATTTCTGGGATGTGGGGGGATTGTCCTATGACGAGAGATTGAGCAGACATAAGAAATAGGAGCAGGAGTAGGCCATAAGGCCCCTCGAGCCTGCTCCGCCATTTAATACGATCATGGCTGATCCGATCATGGACTCAGCTCCACTTCCCTGCCCGCTCCCCATAATCCCTCATTGGTTAAGAAACTGTCTATCTCTGTCTTAAATTATTCAATGACCCAGCTTCCACAGATCGGAGAGGCAGCGAATTCCACAGATTTACAACCCTCAGAAGAAATTCCTCCTCATCTCAATTTTAATTGGGCAGCCCCTTATTCTAAGATTATGCCCCCTAGTTCTAGTCTCTCCCATCAGTGGAAACATCCTCTCTGCATCCACCATGTCGAGCCCCTTCATAATCTTACACGTTTCGATAAGATCACCTCTCATTCTTCTGAATTCCAATGAGTAGAGGTCCAACCTCCTCAACCTTTCCTCATAAGTCAACCCCATCTCATCTCCAGAATCAACTTAGTAATATAGATGAAGCATATATTCTCTGGAGTTGAGAAGAATGAGAGGTGATCTCATTGAAACATACAAAATTCTTACGGGGCTTGACAGGGTAGATGCAGGGAGGATGTTTCCCCCGGGCTGGGGAGTCTAGAACCAGGGGTCTCAGTCTCAGAATAAAGAGTCAGTCATTTAGGACTGAGATGAGGAGAAATTTCTTCACTCAGAGGGTTGTGAATCTTTGGAATTCTCTACCCGAGGGCTGTGGAGGCTCAGTCTCAGAGTATATTCAAGACAGAGATCGATAGATTTTTGGATGTAAGGGAATCAAGGGATATTGGGGTAGGCAGGAAAGTGGAGTTGAGGTAGAAGATTAGCCATGTTCTGATGTAAAGAAAGGGAGATCGTGACCACGGGTTCATAAACAACATGTATTTATATAGCGCCTTTCACATAGTAAAACATTCCCAAGACGCTTCACAGGAATGTAAGGAGATAACATTCACTAGACTGTGAAAGATGACAGGACGATGGCTTGCACAGGCCCAAACTAGTGAAAAGCAAATTAAATTTTGTATTTAGCAAGTTCTTCACACCGAGTGATCAATCCATGGAATGATTCTCCAGGTAAGGTAGTCCCATAAGGAGCCGCCCATTTAAAACTGAGATGAGGAGGAATTTCTTCTCTGAGGGTTGTATGTAAATCTGTGGAATTTCTCTGCCCCAGAGAGCTGTGGAAGCTGGGACATTATCTCTGTCTTAAATGTATTCAGACAGTTTCCTAACCGATAAGGGGTTATGGGGAGCGGACAGGGAAGTGGACTCGAGTCCATGATCGGATCCGTCATGATCGTATTAAGTGGCGGAGCAGGCTCGAGGGGCCATATGGCCTGCTCCTGCTCCTATTTCTTATGTTCTTATAGTCCATTCGGCCCCTCGAGTCTGCTCCGCCATTCAATAAGATCATGGCTGACCTTCGACCTCAACTGCACTTTCCTGCACTGTCCCCAAATCCCTCGATTCCCTTAATATCCAAAAATCTATCGATCTCCGTCTTGAATATACTCAAATACTGAGTCTCCACAGCCCTCTGGGGTAGAGAATTCCAAAGATTCACCACCCTCCGAGTGAAGAAGTTTCCCCTCATCTCAGTCCTAAATGGGCGACCTCTTATTCTGAGACTGTGATCCCTGGTTCTAGACTCCCCAAGCCCAGGGGAAACATCCTCCCTGCATCTACCTTGTCAAGCCCTGTAAGAATTGTGTATGTTTCAATGAGATCTCCTTTCATTCTTCTAAACTCCAGAGAATATCAGCCGGGTCTGCTCAAACTCTCCTCATAGGACAATCCTCCCACCCCAGGAATCAGTCTGGTGAATCTTTGTTGCACTCCCTCTGTGGCAAGTATATAAGAACATAAGAATTAGGAACAGGAGTAGGCCATCTAGCTCCTCGAGCCTGCTCCGCCATTCAACAAGATCATGGCTGATCTGGCCGTGGACTCAGCTCCACTTACCCGCCCGCTCCCCGTAACCCTTAATTCCCTTATTGGTTAAAAATCTATCTATCTGTGATTTGAATACATTCAATGAGCTAGCCTCAACTGCTTCCTTGGGCAGAGAATTCCACAGATTCACAACCCTCTGGGAGAAGAAATTCCTTCTCAACTCGGTTTTAAATTGGCTCCCCCGTATTTTGAGGCTGTGCCCCCTAGTTCTAGTCTCCCGACCAGTGGAAACAACCTCTCTGCCTCTATCTTGTCTATCCCTTTCATTATTTTAAATGTTTCTATAAGATCAACCCTCATCCTTCTGAACTCTAACGAGTAAAGACCCAGTCTACTCAATCTATCATCATAAGGTAGCCTCCTCATCTCCGGAATCAGCCTCGTGAATCGTCTCTGTACCCCCTCCAAGGCTAGTATATCCTTCCTTAAGTAAGGTGACCAAAACTGCACGCAGTACTCCAGGTGCGGCCTCACCAATACCCTGTACAGTTGCAGAAGGACCTCCCTGCTTTTGTACTCCATCCCTCTCGCAATGAAGGCCAACATTCCATTCGCCTTCTGCATTACCTGCAAACTAACTTTTTGGGATTCATGCACAAGGACCCCCAGGTCCTTCTGCACCGCAGCATGTTGTAAATTCTCCCCATTCAAATAATATTCCCTTTTACTGTTTTTTTTTCCCCCCCAAGGTGGATGACCTCACATTTTCCGACATTGTATTCCATCTGCCAAACCTTAACCCATTCGCTTAACCTATCTAAATCTCTTTGCAGCCTCTCTGTGTCCTCTACACAACCCGCTTTCCCACTGATCTTTGTGTCATCTGCAAATTTTGTTACACTACACTCTGTCCCCTCTTCCAGGTCATCTATGTATATTGTAAACAGTTGTGGTCCCAGCACCGATCCCTGTGGTAAGTAAGCAAGGTAGTCGAAGAAAATAACCCTGGAATAATTTAACTAGATGCCACGATTTGGGTCAGAAAGTCAAAATTACTTCTGGATGGGCGAGTCAAAGGGCCTTCTTTGTCCGTATTTATCTTGTGATGTGAACGCAACTCATAAATCACCAATCCTCCCCAAACACAGATTGTAGCGCAGTACTTGCATTTGGCCAGTAGATGGTAGCAAATGACAGGGACAGTTATGGAGTTCTCAACCTTGTCAGGGTGGCTGTATTTAAGAGGGGGAACGGCAATTAAGGAGAAGAGGTGATAATTTACATTAGACTATGACTTAAACAATACCATTGACTGAAAATCTTCTCAATTTGCAGGGTTAAATTTGGCAGAAAAAAAAAATCAAAGAGCAAATTATTATTTAATTGGAGAAAGATTGCAAAGTGCCACAGTACAGTGGGACCTGGGGGTACTTGTGCATGGAACACAAAAGGTTAGTATGCAGGTACAGCAAGTGATCAGGAAGACCAATGGTATATTGCAAAGGGGATGGAGTACAAAAGCAGGAAAGTCCTGCTACAGTTATACAGGGTATTGGTGAGGCCACACCTGGAATACTGCGTGCAGTTTTGGTTTCCATATTTACGAAAGGATATACTTGCTTTGGAGGCAGTTCAGAGAAGGTTCACTAGGTTGATTCTGGGAATGAGGGGGTTGACTTATGAGGAAAGGTTGAGTAGGTTGGGTCTCTACTCATTGGAATTCAGAAGAATGAGAGGTGATCTTATCCAAACGTATAAGATAATGAGGGGGCTTGACAAGGTGGATGCAGAGAGGATGTTTCCACTGATGGGGGAGACTAGAACTAGAGGGCATAATCTTAGAATAAGGGGCCGCCCATTTAAAACTGAGATGAGGAGAAATGTTTTCTCTGAGGGTTGTAAATCTGTGGAATTCGCTGCCTCAGAGAGCTGTGGAAGCTGGGTCATTGAATAAATTTAAAACAGAAAGAGACAGTTTCTTAAACGATAAGGGGATTAAGGGGTTATGGGAAGCGGACAGGGTCGGACCAGCCATGATCATATCGAATGGCGGAGCAGGCTCGAGGGGCCGTATGGCCTACTCCTGCTCCTATTTCTTATGTTCTTATATTACACAAACTGGAGTTGTGTTCCCTGGAATTTAGTAGTTTAAGGGATGATCCGATTGAGATATTGAGGGTAACAGATAGGGTAGATAGAAACGTTTTCTGCTGGTTGGAGAGTCTAGGACTAGGTGACATCATCTAATATTTAGAACCCGACCTTTCAGGAGTAAAATGAGGAAACACTTCTACACACAATGGGTGGTAGAAGTTTGGAACTCTCTTCCGCAAATGGTAATTGATGCTCAGTCAATTGTTAATTTTAAATCTGAGATTGATAGATTTTTGTTAACCAAAGGTATTAAGGGACTATGGGGCAAAGGCAGGTATATGGAGTTAGGTCGCAGATCAGCCATGATCCAATTGAATGGCGGAAGGGGCTCGAGGGACTGAATGGCCTCCTCCTGCTCTTATATTCCTATAATTGTAGGATCTTGCGGTGACATCGTTGGTGGTATTTCTCCAGCGATTGGAGGTGTCTACTGTATATGATCCACGTCGGCGCCATACAGGAGGGCGGGTATCACTACAGCCCTGTAGACCACGAGCTTGGTGCTAGATTTGAGGTCTCTTCCTCAGGCGACCGAAGGCACAGATGTCAAGTGTTGTACTGTGTAAGGATGTTGTTTTGTAATCATGGCTTAATTTTGAAATCCAATTAACCCTGCGATTTTCTACCAATCTCTCTTCAGCTTCCATTTTATAGAATTCCCAACTCTGGTTGGATGTCATGCTGGAGGTTTCATTCCTAAAACCTGGCCCCTGCAACAGCACCCCCGCCCCACGCACCAATTGGAAAGCAAACAGACTCCTCATTGGCTGACTGGGCGACTCTCGACTGTCAATCAAACAAGCTCTTTCCCCCCCTTTTTAAACATTTTTATAAACAACAAACAAAACTGCAGGAAGATATCAATGAACTGGTCAGGTGGGCAGAACAGTGGCAAATGGAATTCAATCCTGAGAAGTGTGAGGTAATGCATTTGGGGAGGGCTAACAAGGCAAGGGAATACACATTAAATGGTATGACACTGAAAAGTGTAGAGGAACAAAGGGACCTTGGAGTGCAGGTCCACAGATCCCTGAAGGTAGCAGGCCAGGTAGATAAGGTGGTTAAGAAGGCATACGGAATACTTGTATTCTATGCCTCGGCTAATAAAGGCAAGAGCAGGGTTATGCTTGAACTGTATAAATCACTGGTTAAGCCACAGCTGGAATACTGCGTGTAGTTCTGGTCACATTACAGGACAGATGTACACCTCAATAAAGTCTCCCCTCGGCCTCCTCCATTCCAAAGAAAACAAACCCAGCCTATCCAATCTTCCCTCATCGCTAAAAATCTCCAGTCCAAGCAACATTCTCGTAAATCTCCTCGGTACCTTCTCGCGTGCAATCACATCTTTCCTGTGACGTGGTGACCAGACCTGCACGCAGTACTCCAGCTGTGGCCCAACCAGCGATGTAACTGTTGATCACGTGCCGTGTGGACCTACCTTTTTGTGAGCTGCGATAATGTACTGAGCCCACTTCTCCACCGTTTTGGACGAGGTGACTTCCCGGTCGGGAATGTAAGACGGGATTAAACTCAGGAGTCGCTCCAGGATGATCTCGGATCCGTAATCCACGTAGTACTGCTGGGATGCCAGTTCAGCCAGGTCTTCCTCCTAATGGCAGTGGGGGGGGGGGTGTTAGAGGAAGTGCAAGAGGTTGTTAGTCGGAACAGTATGTACGCTTTTATCGACACCAAACACCTTGGCTGCCCGTGCTTGCAAACATCGCACCACCACACCTACACCGTGAATACGCAGGCTGATTTGAACAACCTACTATCAACCCGTCTCAAATCTAGGCGGCCCTTCAGCGATCTCCCCTCAGCCTTGATGACCGACGGCGAAATGCTTGGAAGAACTGCGACATACGGAATGGATTCCTTATAGAGGAGCCCACAGTTCAACCTGAAGGATCAAACCTTCCTCGCAAACAGTGGACAACCATCGACCGCCTCAGAACCAGTCACGGTCGATGCTGCCTCCTTCTCCATAGGTGGAAGATTAAAGCATCCCCCACCATGTGACTGTGGAGCTCCTAACCAGACCCTGGAGCACATCATCGAGCACTGCCCTCAGAGGGAATTCACAGGCAGCCGACACGATATCCACACTGTTACACCGGAAACTTTCGCCTGGATATCCAACTTGGATATTGACATTTGATGTTTGATTCGCTACTACCATACGGAAGCACAAGTAGGAATAGCTTCATCTCGACAAATGTCCAACAGAAAACGGCAAACCAGACCAGACTGCGGTCAATAAAACATTTTTTTTTTTTCGGGATGTGGGCATCTCTGGCAAGGGCAGCATTTATTGCCCATCCCTAATTGCCCCTCAAGAAGGCGGTGGTGAGCCGCCTTCTTGATCCACGGCATTCCGTGTGGTGAAGGTGCTCCCAGTGCTGTTAGGGAGTTCCAGGTAATATCCCTCCGAATTTATTCTTGGGCCCGCGGTCCCTTCAACGGGCTATTCAAAATTTCGTGTAAGTGCGAAACCTCCGATTTGAATAGATCGTCACAAGCTGCAAGGGACCTCCAGATAGCTGCACGGCTGCACAGTTGAGTGGGAACCTTGGTTCCAGGTACTGTAATCAGAACCCTTGGTGTGTGAATCTCTGCGTCGGAGAGCGGGAGTGAAGAGGAGAGATAATTCATAAAATTTGCCCCATTAAGTGTGGAATTACAAAAGGAAAGGGACAAGCTGCAACGATTGTGACCCCCCCCATACCCAGATGTATTTCTTTTGTTCATTTTCAGGGCGATGTGGGCGTTGCTGGCAAGGCCGGCATTTATTGCCCCTCCCTCGTCGCCACAAACCAATGGGTTGCTAGGCCGCCTCAGGCGCCAGCAGAGACTGGCTGAAGCTTCGGGCCTGGGCAGCTGACGGCACAGCCACCAATGGCAGAGCGATGAAAATTGGGGGCGTCACATAGAAACATAGAAACATAGAAAATAGGTGCAGGAGTAGGCCATTCGGCCCTTCTAGCCTGCACCGCCATTCAATGAGTTCATGGCTGAACATTCAACTTCAGTACCCCATTCCTGCTTTCTCGCCATACCCCTTGATCCCCCTAGCAGTAAGGACCTCATCTAACTCCTTTTTGAATATATTTAGTGAATTGGCCTCAACAACTTTCTGTGGTAGAGAATTCCACAGGTTCACCACTCTCTGGGTAAAGAAGTTCCTCCGCATCTCGGTCCTAAATGGCTTACCCCTTATCCTTAGACTGTGACCCCTGGTTCTGGACTTCCCCAACATTGGGAACATTCTTCCTGCATCTAACCTGTCTAACCCCGTCAGAATTTTATATGTTTCTATGAGGTCCCCTCTAATTCTTCTGAATGCAAGGGTCACGTATGTACATGCTGTTTGTAGCCACCTGATGGTGTCATTGCTGGCGGCCACTGACCAAATACAAGGGGCCAGGTCATCAAGTGCTCAACTGTTTGAGCCGATGCGTTTTAGGCTCAAATTTATCCACTAGATAAATCCAGTTCAGTCGTATTTACCATATTAAACCAGGAATGGATTCGGCGCCCTACCAAATTAAACAGGTTCACAGCGCGGCAACGGCCCATGCAGTCCGTGGTGAGGGATACCGGTCAGTGATCTGGCTCACCTTGTCGCACCTGTACTCTCCAAACTTCACACCCCGCACGGTCTGCTGGTATATCAGGTTGGTCGCCACCATGTCCTGGCTGGGGTCGTGCCAGGGGGTAAAGATCTCCTTGCGGAAGAAGAGGCGCCAGGGAGCGTTGCGTTCCTGTGCTCCCTGCTCCTTGGCGTACTGCTCGCACTGGGAGACCGCGTCCATCACGTAGTCGTTCCCGCTGCCAAGGGAGGAGACCTGTAGAGGCAAGCGGTTAGCGGATTGATCAAAGCATGGCATTCAGTGACACCTCCGAGACTAAAAATACGCAGACGTCCAATCTAGGGGCGGTAGCGCAGTGGCCACGTGACTGGATTCATAGCAAGAAGGAACAACTTACATTTACACTCGCACGTTCCAACAACTTGCATTTATATAGTGCCTTTAACGGAGTAAAACGTCCCAAGGCGCTTCACAGGAGCGTCAAACAAAACAAAATTCTCTACTCACCCGAGGCTCCGTCGTTGAGTATATTCAAGACAAAGATTGATAGGTTTTTGGATATTAAGGGAATGGAGGGATATGGTGACAGTGCAGTTGAGGTAGAAGATCAGCCATGATCTCATTAAATAGCGGAGCAGGCCCGAGCGGCTGAAAGGCCGACTCCTGCTCCTATTTCTTGTGTCCTTGTGTAAAATTTGACACCGAGCCAGATAATTAGGGCAGGTGACCAAAAGCTTGGTCAAAGAGGTGGGTTTTAAGGAGCGTCTTTTAAAGGAGGAGAGAGAGGCGGAGAGGTCTAGGGAGGGAATTCCAGAGCTTGGGGCCCAGCTGAAGGCACGGCCGCAAATGGCGGAGCGATGGAAATCGGGGATGCACAAGAGGCCAGAATTGGAGGAGCGCTGAGATATTCATGTTCCAAGATGTTTCGCCACTTGTGGCGGAATCCAGAACTAGGGACGGTAAATACAAGGTAGCCACTAGTAAATCCAATGGGGAATTCAGGAGAAACTTCTTCACCCAGAGAGTGGGGAGAATGTGGAACTCGCTGCCACAGGGAGGGGTTGAGGCGAATTGCAGAGATGCATTTAAGGGGAAGCTGGATAAGCACGTGCGGGGAAATGGGAATAGAAGGAAGAGTCAAGAGGGATTCGATGAGGAAGGGTGTGGGAGGAGGCTCGTGTGGAGTATAAACATCGGCACGGACCCGTTGGGCCCCAATGGCCTGTTTCTGTGCTGTAAACGCCGTGTAATGGGAGGAGGGACAGGGCCACATTTGCTCACACGTACCTTGTCAAACAAAGCAATATACAGAGAAAATCCAAAGCGATCCTTCAGGCCTATCTTGTCAGCCAGCGAGTTGCACAGCTCCTTGGCGGTTGTCGCGGAGTCGGTCAGCAGAGTCTTTGTCGTCCCATCCATGAAGGTGACGGGCAGCATTATTGGCTTCTTGGATTTTGTGGCCTGTTATGAGGGGGGTAAGTGGGAGGCGGGGGTGGGGAAAGGCACATACAAGATATAAGACCAAAGGCAAAATATTGCGGGATGTTGGAATCTGAAATAAAAACAGAAAATGCTGGAAATACTCAGCGGGTCAGGCAGCGTCTGTGGAGAGAGAAACAGAGCTAACGTTTCAGGTCGATGACCCTTGGTCAGAACTGGAAAAAGTGCGAGATGCAACAGGTTGTTAAACCAAGTGGGGGGGGGGGGGGGGGGAGCAGGGAAAGAGGACGAGGAGGAAAGAATAAAAAAGGGAAGGTCTATGTGATAAGGTGGAAGGCAGGAGAGATTCGAGAGACAACATTACTTTACTCAGACGGTGGTGAATCTTTGGAATTCTCTGCCCCAGAGGGCTGTGGATACTGAGTCTCGGAATATATTCAAGGCTAGTCATGGACTTACAACCAGAAACCACGGGGACCTCCACTGGCAACAAATCTCACTACCAACCCACCCAAGCAGGAAGCGACCCTCCAATGGTCAACCAGGAAGAGCAAAGCCCAGGTCACCGTCAATGTATGCGTCAATTTGCATTAAAGACTTTGGGGGGGGGGAGGGGGGGGGGGAAGTGATGTCATGTATGTAGACCATATATAGCCACATAAGGTGTGCCACCAGAGGGCACTGCGGTGGGAGACCTGAGGGTCACCTACATAGGTGTGCAGGGCCCAGTATAAAAGGTTGCCCACACTCACTCTGGAGTTACAATAAATGGGACTAAGGTCACAACAGCTCAAGTACAATACTAGACCTGGTGGAGTAATTCGTAAGAGTATTAAAGACATAACAGATATATTTTTTGGAGTCCAGGGGGAATCAATATGGGGAGCGGGCGGGAAAGTGGAGTTGAGGTCGATGATCAGCCATGATCTTATTGAATGGCGGAGCAGGCTCGAGGGGCCCTGTGGCCTACTCCTATTTCTTATTTTACATTCTTAAAAGAGATGATGGGCAACAATGAGATAGTAATGGGATAAGTTAAGAAACAAGAGATGAGGCTGGATGGGGTGTGAATGACATGGGAGTAAGAAAAAAGGGGCTATAAATGTGAGACAAAACCAGAAAGTCAAGCTGATCAAAGGCGGTGTAAACTTTCAACATGTGGAACGTGGAACTCAATACCACAGGATGTGGAGGAGGCGAATAGCTTGGATGTTTTCAGAAAGAAAGCTGGAGGAGTACATGAGAGAGAAGGGAATAGAAAGATAGGCTGAAATGAGGTAGATAGAGTGGGAGGAGACTCGTGCAGAGAATAAACACCAGCACAAACTAGTTGGGCTGAATGGCCTTTTGCTGTGCTGTATAATCCATGTAATTCTATTTGCAGTGTAATATATATAGCCCCAACCAGTGCACTACTGTGGCATTACAGCCATTGCTGTTTACAATAAAAAGGGACGTCACCTGGTTCCTGAAGTTATCAGCCAACTTAAAGCTGTGTGTTTGTGAGGTCGCACAGGCCAACAACCCCAGCATCGAAGCACTGACCACACTCGACCAACTCCGTTGAGCGGGCCACATTGTTCGCATGCCCGACACAAGGCTCCCAAAGTAAGCGCTCTACTCAGAACTCCGACACGGCAGGCGAGCCCCAGGTGAGCAGAGGAAACGTTACAAGGACACCCTCAAAGCCTCCCTGATAAAGTGCAACATCCCCACCAACAGCTGGGAGTCCCTGGCCAAAGACCGCCCTAAGTGGAGGAAGAGGATCCGGGAGGGCGCTGAGCACCTCGAGTCTCGTCACCGAGAGCATGCAGAAACCAAGCGCAGATAGCGGAAGGAGCGCGCGGCAAACCAGACTCCCCACCCACCCTTTCCTTCAGCCACTGTCTGTCCCACCTGTGACAGAGACTGTAATTCCTGTATTGGACTGTACAGTCACCTGAAAACTCACTGAGTGAAAGCAAGTCTTCCTCGATTTCGAGGGACTGCCTATGATGATGATGATGACCGAAAGCATGACATTGGCGACGAGAATGGGATAATCGGATAATCTAACTGAAATTTTTGTTGGTGGATGATTGAGCTGACAGAGAAACTTTGAGAGCTTCTCGGTTTTGATTAACAGCTAAAAATCCAAGGTAAATTACAAGCAGACTTGGCTGAACTGCCAAAGTCCAGGTGGCCAAACATAACATGCAATACTATTGATATTACACAAACTAGATGCTATACTGGACTTTTTCCTTCCCCCTAAAGGATTTTCAGCTTAGCAAGGCCATAAAAAAGCAAACCAAGCACTAGGATTTATTGCTAGAGGTATAGAATTGAAAAGTAGAGAAGTTATGATAAACCTGTATCAAACTGGGAGCACTGCATACAGTTCTGGTCACTATATTCTAAAAAGGATATAGAGGCAATGGACAGGGTGCAGAGAAGATTTACAGGGATGGTACCAGGTATACATATCAGTAAAAGATGAACAGGCTGGGTCTCTTTTCTCTTGAAAAAAGAAGGCTGAGGGGAGTGACTTAAAGTTCATAAAATTATAAAAGGTTTTGATAGAGTGGATAGAGAGAGTGTGTTTCCACTTTTGGGGAAGAGCATAACTAGAGGCCATCAATATAAGATAGTCACTAAGAAATCCAATAGGGAATTCATAAGAAAATTCTTTACCCAGAGAGTGGTGAGAATGTGGAACTCGCTGCCACAGGGAGTGGTTGAAGCGAATAGTATAGGTGCATTTAAGCGGAGGCTAGACGAGCACATGAAGGAGAAGGGAAAAGAGGGTTATGCTGATAGATTTAGATGAGGAAAGAAGGGAGGAGGCTTGAGTGGAGCATAAACTTTGGCGTGGTCTGGTTGGGCCGAATGACCTGTTTCTGTGCTGTATATCCTATGGATCCATTAATCCTCTTCATTGCCCCATCCAACAAGGCTAGTCCCACTACTCCCTTCCCCCTACTCCCTCTCTCTTTCTCTTCAAGGTTAGCTTTTTGTTCTACAAGATAGCTGGCCAGCACCATTACCGATAAAGGTAACCGAGAATGGGAATTGAATGCTATTTTTGTATTGGGCCGTAAATTGCAGCCTCTCCGGATGTGTCCGACGTGCGCACGTGCCCAAGAGTCCTCACCAATGCCGACTCTCGCCGCGTGATGCGCATACACCAGGAACCAACATTTTACGATGACAGATCGCACACATCCACGGGAGGACATGCGTGGGCAGAGATTGCGTTATTTGCCCAACTCTTGCCCAGCGAATGTCCTTCAAACTCTTATACCTGGTTTAAAAAAAAAGCAAGTGTATAGCCGACTTATACCAGCGCAAGAGTTTTAAAAGATAGAAAAATTAAATTTTAGCACTGATTTTTATATTTTAAAACCCTGGCCATTAAGTTAAGTTTATTTTTAAACCCTATTAAAACATATCAAAAAGAAATCCAAAGCAATAAATTTTTGTCCAAAACATTTACTTAAATTTGATTTCAATTCATTTTAAATATGTGATGTTTTTTTTTAAATTTATGGTGTGTTTGTGGTTTTGGGGGTATTCTCATTGATCGTAATGGGAGCTCTACAAATGGAACTCGCCATTACGATCAATGGGATTACACCATGTTGAGTGGTGGTCCAGGCTCACATGATCCCAGGATGTCCGTGCGCTCCCGGGATGGGTGGGTCTCTGCGCTGGGCTGCACATCGAGACCTTTAACCGGAAGTGTTCCTTGCACCGGGACCACCAGGTACAATTGTAAAAAATCATTTTGGTCTGAGCCATCCGTCCGCGGGAAAGCTCCGAGCGCAATTTCTGGCCCAATAAAAGTTTAGTCAACTCATTTTTCCCTGCACCTGTACCCATCATCATCATCATCGGCAGTCCCTCGAAATCGAGGAAGACTTGCTTCCACTCTGAGTTCTCAGGTGGCTGTACAGTCCAATACGGGAATTACAGTCCCTGTCACAGGTGGGACAGACAGCGGTTGGAGGAAAGGGCGGGCGGGGAGTCTGGTTTGCCGCACGCTCCTTCCGCTGCCTGCGCTTGGTTTCTGCATGCTCTCGGCGACGAGACTCGAGGTGCTCAGCGCCCTCCCGGATGCACTTCCTCCACTTAGGGCGGACTGGCCTTTGGCCAGGGACTCCCAGGTGTCGGTGGGGATGTTGCACTTTATCAGGGAGGCTTTGAGGGTGTCCTCGTAACGTTTCCTCTGCCCACCTGGGGCTCACTTGCCGCGTAGGAGTTCCGAGTAGAGCGCTTGCTTTGGGAGTCTCGTGTCGGGCCTGCGAACAATGTGACCCGCCGTGCACCCACCCCCGGCAAGATAAGCGGCCAATTTTTAAAAAACTTTATAAAGATTCAGGCAAGCGTTCGCTGGCGGTGCAACAGGTTCCCCCAAATTATTGAGGGGAGGCCAGAGGCCCAATTTCAGGCCGATCTCGGGCCTCCTGGTTGGCTCGCCCACTGCTGGTGCAGTCTGGGCGCAAAAAATGGGCCCCGGTGAATTTTTTACCCCAATTTGATAATCGCCTTCACCATTAAAGAAAAAAAAAGACTTGCATTTATATAGTGCCTTTCACGAACACCAGCTGTCCTAAAGTGCTTTACAGTCAACTGTCGCAAGGTAGGAAATGAGATTTGCGCACAGCAAGCTCCCACAAAAAGCAATGTGATAACGAATCTGATAATGTGTTCCAGTGATGTCAGTTGAGGGAACAATATTGACCGGGACATAGGGGGAAACGCCCCCTGCTCTTCTTTGTAATAGTGACATGAGGGAATAGACGGGGGCCTCTGTTTAACTTTCTTGGAATAATATACCCCCCCCCCCGCCCCTCCCACTCCCCTTGATTTCCATGAAATATTTCAGGGCACAAAATTCAGATCCCACGGGAATTACCTGCAGTTCCAGCCAGCTTGGTGGCTGTGTCCGGGTCCCGTTAGCAAACGTCCTCCTCATCCTCTCCTCACAGTAAGGCGCGTAGCCAGGCGGGCCCCCGTTGATGAAGTTCCTCAAATACTGTCGGAAGGAGCAATGCCATAATCAGCCAATCAGAGAAGCAGGAGGCGGCCACTCAGCCCAGCGAGCCTGTACCACCATTCAACTGGATCACGGCTGATCTGTATCTTAACTCCATCTACCCACCTTGGCCCATATCCCTCTCGACGTTGAAATTTTCAGTCTACCCCCAGTCTCAACATCATCCTGGGGGAAGCGAGAGTTACAGATGTCCAATACCCTCGGTGTGAAGAGATGCTTCTCGTTTTCACCCCTGAATTGCCTAGTTTTAATTTTAAGGTTATGCCCCCATTACCTGGACTCACCCCCCCCCACCCACCTCCACCAGAGAAAATAGTTTCTCTTTAATCTACCCTGTCAATCCTTTTCAAAGATAGCTTCAGAGGCAGGAAGCCCAAGCTTTGAAGGTGGCTCCAATGTATTTGCTTCATGGGTTCTTTGCTTAAGAAATCATAGCAACACATTGCTATTAAGAACTAGTTGGTTTATTAACAAAGGTTTAACAATCACATGACACATCACCAGTTCACCCAACAGACTCACAACCACCTGCCTCATCGTGGATCCCTTCCGAACCCAACTGGCTGGGGTTTTATTGAGTCTTGTGAACATCATGTGACTGGCTAAGACACTCCCAACTCAACAGCTCTACAAGTATTCAAGATAGAACTTTAAATCAAGTAACCCCCACCCCCCACCCCCCTCTTTTAGTAAGGGCACTAGAACCCACAAATTTCCAAATCAACCTGGAACCTTGCCAAATCAAATTAGAATTTGGTTGCCGGCGGTGATGCACTCTAGTCCCTCCAGTGCCCAGCTCTCGCGGAAGGCCGCGAGCGTACCGGTGGACACCGCGTACTCCATCTCCAGGGACGCCCTGGCCCGTCAACTGCTCTACAACTATTTTGGTGCAACATTAATTCAAGTGCCCCCTTATTAAAGGGGCACTAAAAGTGACAAATTAAACTTTTTTCAACTATCAACAAGCTCTACCACTATTTTAAAGTAAACTTTCAATCAAGTGTCCCCTTGTTAAAGGGGCACTAGAACTGACAAATAATCAAATGATACTTTTGAAAAACTACGGTCAAATTAAAACTTGGTTGCCGGGGGTGATGATGCACTCCAGTCCCTCCGGCGCCCAGCTCTCGCGGAAGGCTACGAGCGTACCGGTGGACACCGCGTGCTCCATCTCCTGGAAAACCCTGGCTTGACAACTGCTCTACAAACCCGTGAGCATACTCACTGGTGCATACATTACAGTGGCCTGATTTGCAGATTTAAGTTAGCTTCCTGCTGTTAGGAGGCCTAGGCTCATGTTCCCTCAGAGGGAAAACTCCTTTCTGTTTCTTCCTGCCTCTCCCGTAAGCCCAGTACTTGGAAAATCACTGCTGCAGTTCACATAATTCCTCGTTGGTGCCGTTTGCCAACATGTTGTACCAAACTGTCTATAAATATAATCTATATTATCCGGTTGTGACCAAAAGATTTATTAAAAAAATGCTTAAAATATAATCAAATCCGTTGGCTATCAAAGACTTGCATTTATATAGCACCTTTCACATCAGCAGGACATCCCAAAGCGCTTTACAGCCAATGAAGTAGCTTTGAAGAGTAGTCATTGTTGTAATGTGGAAAACGCGGCAGCCAAAATTGCGCACAGCAAGCTCCCACAAATACCAACATGGTGACGACAGGATCAGCAGTTTTCCAGGATATCTGGGAGATCTCCCCTGTCTTTTTCGAAAAAAGTGGACGTGAGATCTTTTGCGTTTACCCAAGAAGGTAGACGGTTTAACGTCTCATCCTGCGCGGGATGTATTCGGCGATATTTTAAGCATTTAAAGAACAAAGAGAGAGAGGGTGTGTTCTGGAAACTTGCCTTCACAAACTTCTCGGAAGGAGCGAAGCAGCCCACACAGAGAGACATGAGGATCCACCCTCTGGCGTGGCTGCTTTTGGACGGATTCTGGGTAAGCTGCTTACAGATCTGGCAGTAGATCTCATCCCTGTCACATGACAAACAAATCAACCAATCAACAACAACAACAATCATTTATAGAGCGCCTTTAACATAGTGAAACGGCCCAAGGTGCTTCACAGGAGTATTACAGATAAAAAAATTTGACGCTGAGCCACACAAGGAGAAATTAGGGCAGGAGACCAAAAGCTTGGTCAAAGAGGTAGGTTTTAAGGAGCGCTTGAAGGAGGAAAGAGAGGTAGAGAGGCGGAGAGGTTTAGGGAGGGAGTTCCAGAGCTTGGGATCCAGGCAACAGAAGGCACGGCCACCGATGGTTGAGCGATTATAATCAGGGATGCTCAAGAGGGCAGAATTGGAGCTGGTATTTTCCCCAAGAGCCCTTCATTTCCGCCTCTCATCCAATCAGCCATGAGTACCACCTTCCAGGTTACTGAGTTACAGACCCAGCAAAAACCATCACCACAAAAGGAAACCAAACATGCCACGTTAAACCGAGGCTCCGTCTGCTCTCGCAGATAGACGTAAAAGATCCCATGGCACTATTGAAGAGGAGCAGGGGAGTTCTCCCCGGTGTCCTGGCCAATATTTATCGCTCAATCAACATCACTAAAACCAGATTATCTGGTCATTATCACACTGCTGTTTGTGGGAGCTTGTTGTGTGCAAATTGGCTGCTGCATTTCCCACATTCCAACAGTGACTGCACTTTGAAAATACTTCATTGGTTGTAAAGTGCTTTGAGCTTTCCTGACATCATGAAAGGCGCTATAGAAATGCAAGTCTTTCACCATCTCAGGACTTTCCAGAGCGCTTTACAGCCAATGAAGTCATTTTTGAAATGTAGTCACTGTTGCAATGTGGAAGTGTGGCATTCAATAAGCGCACAGCAAGCTCCCACAAACAGCAATGTGACAATGACCAGATCATTTTTTTTTTTTTTGAGTGCTGTTGATTGAGATATAAATATTGGCCAGGACACCGGGGAGAACTCCCCTGCTCTTCTTCAAAATAGCGTCAGGGGATCTTTTATGTCCATAGAGGTCAGATGGAGCCTCGGTTAAACGTCACATCCGAAAGACAGCACCTCTGACAGTGCAGCACTCCCTCAGCACTGCACTGGAGCATCAGCCTAGATTTCGTGCTCAAGTCCCTGGAGCGGGACTTGAACCGACAACCTGCTGACTGAGGTGAGAGTGCTGCCACACCGGCCCACAGCATTGTGGGACGGGGTGGGGGGGGGGGGGGGGGGGAGGGTAAGCATATTGAAAATAGATCAGATTGGCCCCAGCTATTCTGCAATCTCAGTCAAGGAAATACCGAAAGTGGACAGGCCGGTGGGTGGGGCTTGAAAGTGAAAGAGTTGATCTTCCTCGAGTCTATTCTATTCTGTTCCTGGTGAGGGAGGTCAGCGAGGATGAAAGGGATGAGGAGGTAAAGGTATGGGAGGGATCAGTACCTGACCTCTGGCCGCAGGATGCCATTCCCAATGATAAAGTGCAGTTTCTCCAGGTTGGAGGTTGGCCTGTCCTCCAACATACTGTTCCCCTGG
This sequence comes from Pristiophorus japonicus, assembly GCF_044704955.1. Lineage (NCBI taxonomy): Eukaryota > Metazoa > Chordata > Chondrichthyes > Pristiophoridae > Pristiophorus > Pristiophorus japonicus. Next base: position 213,804,468 of record NC_091986.1, read on the forward strand.
AGGCTGTACTCCCCATCATTCAACCTCTTTGCCACCTAACAGGAGCCAAACAAGAAGCCAAAATCCAAATTAGAGTGTAGCAACTACAACATGGAACTTGCATTTACATTGCGTCCTTAAGGTAGTAAACCAATCCAACGCGCCTCACAGGAGTACTATCAAAACAAAATTCGACACCAACCCACATAAGGAGCTATCAGGGGATCGAGAGATGTGGGGCAAAATGCTGGAAATCTCAGCGGGTCAGGCAGCATCTGTGGAGGGGAAGCAGAGTTAACGTTTTGGGTCGATGAGCCTTCGTCAGAACTGGAGAGTGTTCGGAAAGAACGGATTCTTAACCAGCACTGAAAGGGGGAGGGGAAGAAAGAACACAAGGGAAGGTCCGTGATAGGGTGGAAGGCAGGAGAGATGAGAGAGACACAAGGGATGATGGGCCGAATTCAAATGGTAATGCCAGGAGTTAGAAAAACATCAGTCGAGATAGGGTGTGAATGGTGGGATAATAACCAACTGCCATGAGAGACAAGGAGAAAAAAGAAAGAAACGGGCTCTGAGGGGCCGGGGGTTGGGGGAAGGGAGCCAAAAGATTGGCAGCGGTTACACTCTGAAATTGTTGAACTCAATGTTGAGTCCAGAAGGCTGTAAAGTGCCTTGGGGATCGGGCGGGAAAGTGGAGCTGAGGTCGAAGATCAGCCATGATCTTATTGAATGGCGGAGCAGGCTCGAGGGGCCGAATGGTCTGCTCCTGGCTCCTATTTCTTATATGTTCTTAGAACAGGTAGCCCAAAAGCCTGGTCAAAGAGGTAGGTTTTGAGGACAGAGAGGCGGAGAGGTTTAGGGAGGGAATTCCAGAGCTTAGGGCCCCAAGGAGCTGAAGGCACAGCCACCAATAGTGGGGTGAAGGAAATTGGAGTTGTGCAAGAGACGATAATTACAAGAATGCAGAGTTGATGGAGGGTTGTGGGGCTGGAGGAGATTACAGAGATCGGGAAGCGTGAGGCCATGGAGGGATTTGAACACAAGGATGAGAATCCTAAAAAAAAAAAATCGAGACGTTGCTGGACCAGGAGCCAATGTGGGTCGCGAGCCTAGGGGTGATGAGTGAACAGGACTTTGATAGAAGGCTGATCCTGAACAGGATGCAATCTAATGGAGGATACTTAGACATCCAATAAATGAAACTCGAGTGTTATCTGAATCTCAATTTGATGTCGCTCGCTGATAAATGGGGTCAGTTGTGTGTGTGCACATGGGTCAGGGCAAGGGCTCTCAGGTTACCTCCTCGGTTAACTTGGACTTCTTCTTCAGAGTCAGAGAAACCAGCTTGTGCCTCACGCTGTTCTTCTTATCAGAGTGTACGCTCTGCAACACAGCAACGTGAAACGTTAGTGGAATACAGGTCACTACAGGTCAGCAGCGCTCAAACACCATCAGAAGATACGGAAGGGTACCTCCGATTTCTCCAAACAACTCCCCCTGATCTTCACCATACTGTCACCAGCGATCGGCTTTACCCAAAGAGTGGCAAGAGTGTGGAACTCGCTACCACAGGCGAGGCAAATGGCGTAGACGCATTTAAGGGGAAAAGCTAGAAAAAGGAAATCGAAGGAGATGCTGATGGGGTGAGATGAAGTAAGGTGGGAGGAGGCTGGTGTGGAGCATAAACTCCGGCACCGACCAGCTGGGCTGAATGATCCTGTGTTGTACATTTGATGTCGGTTACATTCGAGCCAGGGTGTCCCTGGAGATGGAGCACGCGGTGTCCACCGGTACGCTCGCGGCCTTCCGCGAGAGGTGGGCGCCGGAGGGACTGGAGTGCATCATCACCCCCGGCAACCAAATTTTAATTTGATTGTTGGTCAAAAGTTAATTTGTTTATTCGTTGGGTTTAAGTGCCCCCTTTAATAGTTGTAGACCTGCTGATTGTGCCTTTTAAAAAAGGAAACTTGATTTAAAAACTTTACAAAAATAATTGCATATTCGATGTAATCGCATATGTAAGGAGACACTAGCAAGAGGAGGGATGGGTGGGCGGTGAGGGGAGGAAGATAGGAAGGAGGAAGAGAAACCCCATTAGATAACTGGGTAGTTAGTTCAGCTACGTTGCAGCGTGACCCACAACCTCAATCGCCCATTCTGTGTTGAGTTAGAAACATAGAAAATAGGTGGAGTCGGCCATTCGGCCCTTCTAGCCTGCACCGCCATTCAATGAGTTCATGGCTGAACATGCAACTTCAGTACCCCATTCCTGCTTTCTCACCATACCCCTTGATTCCCCTAGTAGTAAAGACTTCATCTAACTCCTTTTTGAATATATTTAGTGAATTGGCCTCAACAACTTTCTGTGGCAGAGAATTCCACAGGTTCACCACTCTCTGGGTGAAGAAATTCCTCCTCATCTCGGTCCGAAATGGCTTCCCCCTTATCCTTAGAGTTAGGCGATTCCCAGCTCGGTTGCCAGTAAGGGTGCTACAATTGTGCTCCCCGAGGCTGCGGTCAAGAACAATAAACCCAGGGGCTCCCACTGCTATCCAATCACTCCTGCTGGATATTGCAAGTACTGACAGTGGGCGCCCATGGGACTGGGGCCACCCCACGGGTGAAGAGACCGCCGACACTGACTCTTCATGTGTAACAGGCGGCCCACTTGGGCAAAGGTACTGGAGGGCAGGCAACACAGTGTCTTCAGGAGCTTAGGGAAGGGGCAGAAAAAAAAAGGTTTTCCTGGTTGCTCTTGTACATAGGCAAGGTTTGAGGGGCAGTCCGCAAAACGGCAGAGTTATCATAGAATAGAATCTTACAGCACAGAAGGAGGCCATTCGGCCCATCGTGCCTGTGCCGGCTCTTTGAAAGAGCGATCCCATTAGTCCCACTCCCCTTGCTCTTTTCCCATAGCCCTATATTTCCCCCCCACCCCTTCAAGCATCTATCCAATTCCCTTTCGGGAAGCGCATTCCAAAACATAACTTGCTACGTAAAAAATATCATCCTCATCTCATCTCCACCTCCTTTGCCAATTACCCCAAAACTGTGCCCTCTGGTTACCGACTGCCAGTAGAAACAGTTTCTCCTTATTTACTCTATCAAAACCCCTCATGATTTTGAGCACCTCGATTAAATCTCCCCTTAACCTTCTCTGCTCTGAAGGAGAACAATCCCAGCTTCTCTACGTTTTTTGATGGTTCGAAAGAGGAGAAAGTGATGGGAAAAATCCCCTCGTTCTTGGGCAATTAAGAATGGCCGTGTCTTCATCTCCTGCCTGTCTCCGATTTATCCTCACAGTATCCTCACCAATGAGGAGTGGTCCTCCCCAGAGTAGAGAAGCCCCTTCACCCGACAGTTTGGTTGGCACAGCTTACCTCTCCTTCCCCCTGCAGAGCCTGCAGTTCCCGCTTATACGTCTTCTTCCCGAGGGTTTCGTAGATTTTGGTCATCACCGGGATCTTCTCACTGCCGTCGCTCATGGCCGTGTGGTACTTGGGTTCCGGCAAATCCCCCATGAACCGTAAGATTGTTATCCAGACCGCGAGAGCTGCCTGCCAGCAAGGAGGTTAGAAGGAAGAAAGGTGAAGACTTTCAGTGCCCATCACAACCTCAGTACATCCCAAAGCACTTTACAGACAATGAGGTGAAGCTTCACTTCTGACAGAATGTCGGACCATTTGCCAGCTTGTGCACAGTAAGCTCTCAGATAATCTGTTTCGGGTGATGTTGGTCGAGGGTTAAATATTGGCCCCGGGTCACCGGGGATAACCCCCACCCCCCCCCCGCTCTTCTTTGAAATAGTGCCATGGGATCTTTCACATCCACCCAAGAGGGCAGACGGGACCTCGGTTTAACACATCATCCGAAAGACGGCACCCTCCAACAGTAGGTTACAGCGGAGATTTACGAGGATGTTGCCAGGAATGGAGAATCTCGGCTGTGAGGACAGATTGGACAGACTGGGTTTGTTTTCATTGGAACAGAGGAGGCTGAGGGGAGACCTCATTGGAGGTGTATAAAATTATGAGGGGCCTAGATACAGTGGATGGAAAAGGCCTATTTCCCTTAGCAGAGGGGTCAACAATCGGGGGGCATAAATTTAAAGTAATTGGTAGAAGATTTAGAGGGGGATATGAGGGAGATTTCTTCACGGATAGGGTTGTCGGGGTCTGGAACGCACTGTCTGAAGAGGTGGTAAAGGCCGAGACCGTCACCACATTTAACAAGTACTTGGATGTGCACCTGAAGTGCAACCTGCAGGGTTACGGACTGAGAGCTGGAAAGTGCGATTAGACTGGATAGTCTCTTGTTGGCCGGCGTGGACATGATGGGTGGAATGGCCTCCTCCTGTGCTGTAAACTTCTCTGTTGTGGGACTGTCAGCCTGGATTCTGTGCTCAAATCTCTGGAGTGGGCCTTGAACCCACAACATTCTGACTCAGAGGCGAGAGTGCTACCCACTGAGCCATGGCTGACACCAGGTTCGTATGGGGAATGAACTTCCCATAGGGTTCGATGAGCTATTGTGACTGAGGTTTAAACTTTTAAATTTTGCGTCTAAATGATCGATTTCCAGATAGAACCCACCAAGACTTTTACTGCTTCCCAGGATTTAGGAAAAAGCAATAGTACTCAATGTTATACATGCAGGCTATAGATATACGCTCTGTGTAATCACTATATAGTTGCATAAGATGGAGACTTATTTACCTGATGTACAATCAATAAAGTTTACACTATTCTGGCACCACTAGAGGGTGCAACTGGTGGAGACAGGGGTTTCCTGACCTGGTGGCAGGGGCTGTATAAAAGGCTACCCACCATGCTTGTGCCTCACTCTGGAGTTACGAATAAAGGACCAAGGTCACTACAGTTTGAGTACAACACATTGCCTCGTGGAGTCATTCATGAGTATATTACAGACATAACACGCAACGTTCTCAGAAGCTGAAGGATGGCGTCAGATCCCAGAAGAAAGTAACAGAAACTGGAATATCAAGTCAGAGGTGAGAGCACTACTACTGAGCTGTAGACTGCAGGAAGATATCAATGTACTGGTCAGGTGGGCAGAACAGTGGCAAATGGAATTCAATCTAGAGAAGTGTGAGGTAATGCATTTGGGGAGGGCAAACAAGAAAAGGGAATATACATTAAATGGTAGGACACTGAAGTGTAGAGGAACAAAGGGACCTTCGAGTGCAGGTCCACAGATCCCCGAAGGTAGCAAGCCAGGTGGATAAGGTGGTTAAGCGGGAATACGGAATACTTGCCTTTATTAGCCAAGGCATGGAATACAAGAGCAGGGAGGTTATGCTGGAACTATACGAAACACTAGTTAGGCCACAGCTGGAGCACTGCGTGCAGTTCTGGTCACCACATTACAGGAAAGATGTGATTGCACAAGAGGGGGTGCAGAGGAGATTTACGAGGATGTTGCCTGGACAGGAGAATTTTAGTTCTGAGGAAAGATTGGATAGGCTGGGTTTGTTTTCTTTGGAACAGAGGAGGTTGAGGGGAGACCTTATGGAGTTGTATAAAATTATGAGGAGCCTGGACAGAGTGGATAGGAAGGACCTATTTCCCTAAGCAGAGGGGTCAACAACCAAGGGGCATAGATTTTAACTAATTGGGTGAGGTTTAGAGGAGATTTGAGGGAAAATGTTTTCACCCAGAGGATGGTGGAACTCACTGCCTAAAAGGGTGGTAGAGGCAGAAACCCTCACCACATTTAAAAAGTACTTGGATGTGCATTTGAAGTGCCATAACCTACAAGGCTACGGACCTAGAGCTGGAAAGTGGGATTAGGCTGGGTGGCTCTTTGACGGCCGGTGCAGACACGATGGGCCGAAATGGCTTCCTTCCGTGCTGTAAATTTTTATTCTATGAGTCACAGCTGACACCTCATATTCCATACCTGCACGGAGATGGGAAATTTCTTGTAAGACAAGAAAACCCAATGCAATTTAAGTGGGGAAAAGGACATTTCAACTCTGACCCCCACTTAGGCAATCAAAACTAGTCCAAGAGATGACTCTGGCCATGACTAATGTTATAAAGGAACTATCTCCTGAATTATGCGATCTCCACCCCAGCAATAGGTTCAGCTCTTGCTTGAATTCCTTCAGCGAACTAGCATTCACCGCACGAGTTGACAGCCTGTTCTAGAGGTCCACTGTTCCTTGGGTAAACCATCTCCTGACATCTAACCTGGTTCTACCTTTACACAACTTGAGATTACACAAGAACATAATAGGAGCAGGATTAGACCATTCGGCCCCACGAGCCTGCTCCGCCATTCAATAGAATCATGGCCGATCCGATCATGGACTCAGCTCCACTTCCCCGCCCGCTCTCCGTAACCCCTTTTTCCCTTATCGGTGAAAAAAACTGTCTATCTGTGTCTCAAATTTATTCAATGACCCAGCATCCACAGCTCTCTGAGGCAGCAAATTCCACAGATTTACAACCCTTAGAGGAAATTCCTCCTCATCTCAGTTTTAAATGGGCAGCTCCTTGTTCTAAGGTCGTGCCCCCTAGTTCTAGCCTTCCCCATCAGTGAAAACATCCTCTCTGCATCCACCTCGTCAAGCCCCCTCACAATCTTATATGTTTCGAGAAGATCATCTCTCATTCTTCTGAATTCCAATTAGAGGCCCAACCTCCTCAACCTTTCCTCATAAGTCAACCCCCTCATAATCTTGTACATTCAGCTTGTCATCCCATGTTCTGCTGAACCCATTTAGTTGGTGTTGGAGGCCAACTTTCTGTCATCCTCAAAGATGAAGGGTGGACTTGCTGTGGGACGAGAAAGTTTCCCCCCACTCTCAACACCAGGAACTCCGAAGTCAAGTACCCCAAATGAGTTTGCCTCTTCCAATAATGCTTGCTTACCAGTTGGTCGCCTTCATCATCGTGGTAAAGCAAGGGCAGTTTGAGGGGTCTCCGCATGTAGGTGTGTGTCGTGGTGCCCTGAAAGTACGTCGCGGCAAACTTGGCGAATTTATACTCGGAGAGATCTTCCTCTTCCTCTTCTGGGAGAGGCAGGCTAGCATCCAGGTCCTCCTCCTCCAACTCTTTTGGGGCATGCTCCAGGTCCTAGCACCAACGTAAAATAGACTCTCAGCTCAGCAACAACAAAAGCTCAATGTGCAACAGTGTGACAAACAAACTATTCAAAAAAATTGGGGAAGTGAAGGTGGAAATTGGAATAAATCAGTAGCGTTATCCATTCATTCAACACGCTTCAGTCAATGCAATACCTTAAGTCGCTGGAGAATTAGCACCAATGATGTCTCCGCAACATCCTACAAATCCCCTGGGAGGACAGACATACCAACATTAGCGTCCTCGACCAGGCCAACATCCTCAGCCTTGAAGCACTGACCACACTTGATCAGCTGGTGGGCAGGCCACATTGTCCACATGTCTGACATGCGACTCCCAAAGCAAGCGCTCTACTCGGAACTCCTTCATGACAAACGAGCCAAAGGTGGGCAGCGGAAACGTTACTGGGACAGTCTCAAAGCCTCCCTGATAAAGTGCGACATCCCCACCGACACCTGGGAGTCCCTGGCCAAAGACCGCCCTAAGTGGAGGAAGTGCATCCGGGAGGGCGCTGAGCACCTCGAGTCTCATCGCCGAGAGCATGCAGAAACCAAGCGCAGGCAGCGGAAGGAGCCTGCGGTAAACCAGTCCCACCCACCCCTTCCCTCAACGACTATCTGTCCCACCTGTGACAGGGACTGTGGCTCTCGTATTGGACTGTTCAGCCACCTAAGGATTCATTTTAAGAGTGGAAGCAAGTCTTCCTCGATTCCGAGGGACTGCCTATGATGATGATGATGATGCCGATATTAATTTCATCTATTGCTGATTGTGGTGGTCAATGATTGAGGGGGATGGCAGGTTTGGATTACGAGGGGAAATTATGTACATTGGGCCATGTTCTCACAGCAAAAGGAGAAGGCTGAGAGACGATACAATTCCTGTTTTTAATGATGTTAAAAGGACTAGACAACGTAGACCATGACAAGCTCCCTCACCTCGTCCAAAACTGTGGAACCAGAGGACACAAGGCCTGCGTTTGGAAGGGGGGGTAAATTCTAAACTAATCTGTGGAAATAATGGGCGGTAGATTGCGGCCTCTCTGGGTGCGTACAATGTGTGCTCGCCCCCAAAGAGCCCCGCCCCGCATGTGCGATGCGCATGCACGCTTGTGATCGGTCAACATTTCTTGACAGATTGCACGCATCCCCGGGAGAAGGGCCGAGATTTGGGCTACTTGCCCAATTCCTGCCCAGCGCATGTCCTTCAAACTCTTGCGCCTGGTAAAAGCAAGTGTTAGCCCTGCTTTTACCAGCGTCAGCGTTTTAAAAGATAGAATAATTAAATGTTATCACAATTTTTTATATTTAAAAACCCTGTCCATTAAGTTCAGTTTATTTTTAACCTTTTTGGGCCCAAGTTTCGACAGGATAAAAAACGGGCACCCGTTTTCCGCGCCTAAAACGGCGCCAGAAAAAAAACGCGCTATTCTCGAGCGCTTTGCAGCTCCTTGTCTGTTTGGCGCGGCGCCCAGGGGGGCGGAGCCTACACTCGCGCCGATTTTGTAAGTGGGAGTGGGCGGGTACTATTTAAATTAGTTTTTTTCCTGCCGGCAACGCTGCGCATGCGCGTTGGAGCGTTCGCGCACGCGCAATGTGAAGGAAACATTGGCACTCGGCCATTTTTGTAGTTCTTTGTAGCCGTTTAATTTTTGAACATTTTTTAATAAAAGCACATTGCCATCAGCACTGAGGCTTCCCTTCTCACTGTCTCCTTCCCCTCCCCACCCTCCACGGCAACAAACGGGTCTCCTTCCCCTCCCCCCCCTCCGCGGCAACAAACCGCTGTCTCCTTCCCCTCCCCCCCCTCCGCGGCAACAAACCGCTGTCTCCTTCCCCACCTCCCGCGGGAACGAACGATGGCTGAAGCACTTTCACACAGGTAGGAAGATGGTTTATTTAATCTTTTCTTTGCTTATAAATGTTTATTCAGGTTGGATTTATTTGTATAATATTTGTAGAAATATAAATAAGGATTGATTGTAGAATTTAATGACTTCCTCCCCCCCCACCCACCTCGTTCTGGACGCCTAATTTGTAACCTGCGCCTGATTTTTTAATGTGTAGAACAGGTTTTTTCAGTTCTACAAAAATCTTCACTTGCTCCATTCTACTTTAGTTTGGAGTACGTTTTCACTGTGGAAACTTTCAAATCAGGCGTCAGTGGCCGGACACACCCTCTTTTGAAGAAAAAATTCTGTTCCAAAGTAGAACTGTTCTACCTGACTAGAACTGCAGAAAAAAAAATGTGGATAATTGCGATTTCTAAAATAGTCCGTTCTCCACCAGTTGCTCCTAAAAATCAGGCGCAAATCATGTGGAAACTTGGGCCCATAGAAACATTAAAAATATTTCAAAAAACAATTTGTTTCCTAAAACATTTAATTTCAATTAATTTTAAATATATGAGGTGTTTTAAAAAAAACTTTTGTATTGTATTTGTGTTTTTGGGGTGTTTTCTCATTGATAGTAATGGGAGCACCGTACAAACGGAACTCACCATTATTGTCAATGAGAATACTCCAAGTTGATTGGTGCTCCAGGCCCACGTGATCCCAGGATGCCCATGCGCTCCTGGGATGCGTGCGCCTCTGCACTGGGCTCCACAGAGGTCTCGGACTGGAAGTGTTCATTCCTCCGGGACCACCAGGTACTTTTGTAAATAAGATTACGTTGGCATCCGTCCGCGGGAAGAGATCAGAGTGCAATTTTTGGCCCAATCACTCAGTGAGCGAGTGATCAATCTCTGGAACAGATTCCCTCGGGAGAGACAGTGGAAGCAGATCGAATTCAGATACAAATGAGATAAATTACTTTCAAATAATAATTTTGGGATACTTTACATGAGCAATATGGTGAGTGGAGCGAGCTCGGAAGGAACAGCTGACTTTGGACCTGTGGTTCCCAAAGCTCTCCATCACTGGGGGCGTTCCTCGCCTCGTGTCTGGGTCTGTTGTCGACTCGGAGAGAGATTGGTTGCTGTGATTGGTCAATAACTGCATTAGTGCGCGACTACCAGCACGGTGGAAGGTAGATAGAGCTTGGTCATTCTTCGTCTAGCAGTTCCTATGTTCCAGCTCCATTTCTGGATCAATTTCCTGACAATGACTCAGTGGTCGTTCCATCATGGGCCGCCCCGACCTGTGGGTGAACACCACCGCAGGTCGCGGCTACAAATAGAGCTGGAGCGCCGGGCCTTGGAACATCGTGGGCAAAGGTGCGGCGAATGGGGGTACGGGGCCCAGAAGAGCCGATACGTGTGCGCACGAGGTCCATGCAGCAGAGTAGGTCTCCCTTGCCACTGGATGAAGGCCGAGCTCCGTCAAGCCCGTGTGGTGGCTGATGTGCCATGGTCATCGCACGTTAAAAAAATCCACACACACAGGTATCTTCCACCCCCTCAATTGGAGTTCAGGACTGGAACATCGGGTCCTTCATTGAGACATCTGCGAACTCTTGTGGAAGCAAGTCATCCTCGCTCGAGGGACCGCCTATGATGATGGTCGTTACTGAAACCAAAATTTAAAAAAATAATGTTTGAGTGTCCGTACCTCAAATCCAGATGGTGCTTGTCCTTCCTGTCCGGGCAGCACAGTGGGTGCGCCCAGAAACCCGAACATCTTGTCCACCATCTCAGAGTCGTTCACGGGCTCGTGTCGTGCCTTCTCCATCTGCTCCACCATTTCTTTCTTTCGGCGGGCTTCCTTCCGCTCCTTCATCTCCCTCTCGGCGTCTTCGCGAGCCAGCTGAGTGAGGCGTTCCTGCGGGGAGCAGAAGGGAACAGAATGCTTTTCAGCCAAAGCCGCTTGCTTTAGGATTGTTGAGCGAAGAGTTATGACCGCCACACCCCCCCTCCCCCACCCCCACCCCCAACCTCTCCACTCCCCCACCCACCAACGCCATTAAAATCTTGCACCGTTGGTTCAACCAGCCAAGCCATTGATATTTTGGTTGGACTTAAGGATTCTAACAACAAAAATATCGTTATCGGCCCCTCTCGATCTTCTCCCAGTCCTCCATTGAAGACCATGAAGGTAGGTTCCTTGGGTGCCGATAGCCTTCGAACACCTTACCCAGAAACACATTCATGTGTGCGATGACTGTTAGTGTTGGAAGGACCTTGGACAACAACAACTTGCATTTACATAGCACCTTTAATGTGGTAAATAGTCCCCAAGGCGCTGCCATCCGACAAAACAAAAATCGGCAATGAGCCAATAGGAGGAGATATTAGGGTAGGTGACTAAATGCTTTGTCAAAGCGATAGGTTTTAAGGAGCTTCGTAAAAGGAGGCGAGGCGCGAAGAGGTTTAGGGATTGGAATGTCAGAACTTGGGGCCCAGGCGGGTGAAGACGGCCGCCAATGGTGGGGCATAAGAACATAAGAATTAGGAACAGGAGTAGGCCATCTAGCCCCTCGAGCCTGCTCCGCCATTCAATAAGATCATGGCTGATCTGGCCGTGGACTCAGCTCCACTTACCTGCCCGCTCCCCGTAACCCTTAATTCCCTTATTGGTTAAAAATCTATCTATCTGTGACTTGAATACATTCAATGAGCTAGCCTCAACTGCTTCCTTGGGCAGAGAATTCCACAGATTCACAACCCTCTGGGAGAAGAAATTCCTTCTCAACTCGGTTTTAAACTGGCTCCCCCGTATTTTGAGGCTGTGCCCCCTAGTTCTAGTCTCCCCGACCAGTGGAAACAACCTCTCCGCCTCTATCTTGTCTATTCCTTTCATTATTTTAAATGTTTCTATAAGATCAACCCTCATCCTTCTGAACTCCAATGAGTAAAGACCCAGTCTACTCAATCTATCATCACAAGGTAATCCCCTCATCTCCAAAATCAGCCGAGTGAATCGTCTCTGTACCCCCTCCAAAGCCAGTATATCCTTCCTGAAGTAAGGTGACCAAAACTGCACGCAGTACTCCAGGTGCGGCCTCACCAATACCCTGTACAGTTGCAGCAGGACCTCCCTGCTTTTGTACCCCATCCCTCGCAATGAAGGTCAACATTCCATTCGCCTTCCTGATTACCTGCTGCACCTCCAAACTAACTTTTTGGGATTCATGCACAGGACCCCCAGGTCCCTCTGCACCTCAGCATGTTGTAATTTCTCCCCATTCAAATAATATTCCCTTTTACTGTTTTTTACCCCCAAGGTGGATGACCTCACACTTTCCGACATTGTATTCCATCTGACAAACCTTAGCCCATTCGCTTAACCTATCTAAATCGCTTTGCAGCCTCTCTGTGTCCTCTACACAAACCACTTATCTTTGTGTCATCTGCAAATTTTGTTACACTACACTCTGTCCCCTCTTCCAGGTCATCTATGTATATTGTAAACAGTTGTGGTCCCAGTACCGATCCCTGTGGCACACCACTAACCACCGATTTCCAACCCGAAAAGGACCCATTTATCCCGACTCTCTGCTTTCTGTTAGCCAGCCAATTCTCTATCCATGCCAATACATTTCCTCTGACTCCGCGTACCTCTATCTTCTGCAGTAACCTTTTGCGTGGCACCTTATCGAATGCCTTTTGGAAATCTAAATACATCACATCCATCGGTACACCTCTATCCACCATGCTCGTTATATCCTCAAAGAATTCCAGTAAATTAGTTATACATTATTTCCCCTTCATGAAGGCGAAAGAAGTGAACCTGTCCTGACCAGGTGGTCGCACATGTGCTAGAAGGGGGTCTTCACGGCAAACGAGCCAAAGGTGGGCAGAGGAAACGTTACAGGGACACCCTCAAAGCCTCCCTGATAAAGTGCAACATCCCCACTGACACCTGGGAGTCCCTGGCCAAAGACCGCCCTAAGTGGAGGAAGTGCATCCGGGAGGGCGCTGAGCACCGCGAGTCTCGTAGCCGAGAGCATGCAGAAACCAAGCGCAGGCAGCGGAAGGAGCGTGCGGCAAACCAGTCCCACCCACCCTTTCCCTCAATGACTATCTGTCTCATCTGTGACCGGGACTGTGGTTCTCGTATTGGACTGCACAGCCACCCAAGGACTCATTTTAAGAGTGGAAGCAAGTCTTCCTCGATTCCGAGGGACTGCCTATGATGAGAAGGGGGTCACTGGGGGACCAGGAGCTCCAGACCACTTCTCCCCTCCTTAACCCAGAACAGAAGTGTGGAACCCTGGGCAAACTCGTTCTCGACCTGGAATCGAGCCAGACGCAGATAGCGACACTCCTTTTGAATACTTTCACCAACACAAACCTACATTGAAGATGTAGAACGACCAGTGTCCCGGATACCACGGAGTTACACGTCCAGCCATGGGAAACTTGAAGATAATTCGAGCCACCCACCTGGTGTTTCTTCTCCGCCTCCTCCTTGGCTTTCTTGCCGCTCATCTCCTTGCGTAGCCGCACCTCCTCGGCAAGCCGAAGCTTCTCCGCTTCCAGCCGTCGCCGATACTGTCAGGGTTTTAACAAAAAGGAAAACAGAAAGACTTGCATTTATATAGCACCTTTCACAACCACCGGACGTCTCAAAGCGCTTTACACCTATGAAGTATATTTTGGAGTGTGGTCACTGTTGTAATGTGGCAGCCAATTTGCGCACAGCAAGCTCCCACAAACAGCAATGTGATAATGACCAGATAATCTGTTTTAGTGACACTGATTGAGGGATAAATATTAGCCTGAGGACACTGGGGATAACTCCCCTGCTCACCCTCGAAGCAGTGCCATGGCATCTTTTAAATCCAACACAAGGAGCAAGACGGGACCTCGGTTTAACGTCTCATCTGAAAGATGGCACCTCTGACAATGCGGAGCTCCCTCAGCACTGCGCCCCCCGACAGTGCGGCGCTCCCTCAGCGCTGCCCCTCCGACAGTGCAGCGCTCCCTCAGCGCTGCCCCTCCGACAGTGCGGCGCTCCCTCAGCGCTGCACCTCCGACAGTGCGGCGCTCCCTCTCCGACAGTGCGGCGCCCCCTCAGCACTGCCCCTCCGACAGTGCGGCGCCCCCTCAGCACTGCCCCTCCGACAGTGCGGCGCTCCCTCAGCACTGCCCCCCTCCGACAGTGCGGCACTCCCTCAGCACTGCGGCACTCCCTCAGCACTGCCCCTCCGACAGCGCGGCGCTCCCTCAGCACTGCCCCTCCGACAGTGCGACGCTCCCTCAGCACTGCCCCTCCGACAGCGCGGCGCTCCCTCAGCACTGCCCCTCCGACAGTGCGGCGCTCCCTCAAGCACTGCCCCTCCGACAGTGCGGCGCTCCCTCAAGCACTGCCATGGAGTACCAGCCTGGATTTTTGTGCTCAAGTCCCTGGAGTGGGACTTGAAGCCACAACTTTGACTCAGAGGAGAGTGTGCTGCCCACTGAGCCACGGCTGACACGGACAAAAGGCAGCAGGATGAACTTCGACCATCCAAATCGATGTTTTAAGGTTTCAAATAGATGATTTCCTTCGCTGTGGTGCTCCGTGCTCAAACATCTGACAGCGAATCACATCGTCACGGTAAGGCAAAGGGATCAAAAACTGTAGGTGAGACAAACAGGTTACTGACGTGGTGCCTTATCAAGAGAAAGGCTTGCATTTATAGAAAGCCATTTTCCGACCTGGGGTCACTGCTGTTTGCAATGAGCATACGCCAAATCCATCCACTGTCCGAAGACGCTCCAAAGCAGTGACGGGGGCCTGTCTTGCGAGGGAAAGAAGAGCAACAACTCAACAGACTGGCCTGAGTCATCGGGCTCCCGAGAGTCAGAGCATCGTAGATGCAGCCGTGTACCGTACAGAGGACTGGAATCTATCAGGGGGAACTATCAAACACAGGAGACTGCAGGAAGACAGACTGGTTAGTGGGGCGGGCAGATACAGTTTAATGCAGAGATGCAAAGTGGTACCGTTGTGCGGAAACACGCCAGGGGAAGATCTCACGCCCTAAATCACACAGCGCAGGAGGCCGCCATTCGGCCCCTTGTGCCCGCGCCCAGCCCTATGAAAGAGCTGCCCCGTTAGTCTCAGCACCCCCCTCCTGCTCATTCCCCATAGCTCTGCAAATGTTTCTTTTTCAAAATTATGATGTCCAATTCCCTTTTGAAAATTGCTACGTTTGATTTCTTTCTCCCAGCGTTGCTCGCGGCAGCGCCCTGGAAGTTGGTCTTCAATCCCCGGAGACTCCAAGGGAAAGCCTGGAGGGTTGGCAACACTGCTTGTTGGTGTTGGTCTTCCCAATTTCATTTTTCGGCCGGCGCAGACACGATGGGCAGAATGGCCGTATTCTGAGCCGTAGGCATCCATGATTCTATTCAAGAGGGTCTTCACTGGACTCCCTGAAGCTTTTCGGGACACCCAGAGGCAAGATACGTAGAATCACAGAATGACACTGCAGAGATGGAGGCCATTCGGCCCATCATGCCTATGCCGGCTCTTTGAAAAAAGTGTAAGAAATCATCAATTGGAAGAAATAACTTGAGAGCAAAAAGTCTCATCAGCCTGGTGTTAGAATTGAAGATTCATTCCATGGTACAATAGCTAAAGTGACTGAAACAGCGTGAACATAAATAACTGACAACGGGCAGCTCCAAACATCTGAAGGCCAAGAATGCCATGCCGGACTCCAACCTTGGGAGGATATATGTGAAGAGGAGGGCTTCACCCAAGAGTTGAGACAAAGATCTCGACATGCCTCAGGTTAAATGGTCCTGTCCAATATCTTACATCAGGCCCACCCCTAAAGAGAGAATTAAAAAGACCTAGAAGGCATTTCAGGGCAGAGGGCGAAGAACTGTTCATACCACCAGCCATCTGTCCAATCGGGACGAGTACTAGCTACTGGTCATGGTCATAGAAACATAGAAAATAGGTGCAGGAGTAGGCCATTCGGCCCTTCGAGCCTGCACCACCATTCAATTTGATCATGGCTGATCATGCAACTTTAGTACCCCATTCCTGCTTTCTCTCCATACCCCTCGATCCCTTTAGCCGTAAGGGCCACATCTAACTCCCTTTTGAATGTATCTAACGAACTGGTCTCAACAACTTTCTGTGGTAGAGAATTCCACAGGTTCACCACTCTCTGGGTGAAGAAGTTTCTCCTCATCTTGGTCCTAAATGGCTTACCCCTTATCCTGAGACTGTGACCCCTGGTTCTGGACTTCCCCAACATCGGGAATATTCTTCCTGCATCTAACCTGTCCAATCCCATCGTATGTTTACTATGTCTATCCTGATTGTGTGTTGTGTTTAACTATATTTGAACGATCGCTCCCTTAAAAAAAATGCCTGAAAACTCCCAAGACCCTTTGGATATGTGTGTGTGACCTGTGATCCAGATCTTACAAGAGCTATCCAATTAGTTCCACTCCCTCTGCTCTTGACCCGTAGCCCTGCATACATTTCCTTTTCAAGTATCGATCCAATCCCCTTTTGAAAGAGGAGATCGGGACAGAGACCCGTTGACGATTTTCCCAGTTTTGTGTATCTGTAAAGCATGCACTCCCATGCTCTGCCACCAGAGTGCGCATCCCCTGAAGTCCCAAGGGATCCCAGCATCCCTTGGGAGCACTGTATATAAGCCAGTCCCCAAGGCCTGTTCCTCACTCTGGAGTGTCTTAATAAAGATTGATGTCAGTGTTACTTTAACCTCCCCATGTGCAGTCTCATCTGTGTTAGGAACACAATAACTGGCGACGAGTATATGAATCCAACAAAAAGATGCAGCAAACTGTGGGCATCCTGGAGAAGTTCTCGGAGGGTGAGGACTGGGAAGCCTATGTCGAACGGTTAGACCAGTACTTTGTAGCCAACGAGCTGGACGGAGAAGGAAGCGCTGCAAAAAGGAGAGCGGTCCTCCTCACAGTCTGCGGGGCACCGACTTACAGCCTCATGAAGAATCTTCTGGCTCTAGTGAAACCAACAGATAAGTCATATGAGGAGCGGTGTACACTGGTTCGGGAGCACCTTAACCTGAGGGAGAGCGTGCTGATGGCGAGGTATCAGTTATACATGTGTCAGCGATCTGAAGGTCAGGAAGTGGCGAGCTACGTCGCCGAGCTAAGACGACTTACAGGACAATGTGAGTTTGATGGCTACCTGGAGCAGATGCTCAGAGACTTTTTTGTACTGGGCATTGGCCACGAGACCATCCTACGAAAACTTTTGAATGTAGAGACACTGACCCTCAGTAAGGCCATTGCGATAGCACAGGCGTTTATGTCCACCAGTGATAACACCAAACAAATCTCTCAGCACACAAGTGCTAGCAATGTTCATAAATTAACTGGAACTGTGTTTGCGAGCAGAAATGTACAGGGCAGAAACCACATGTCTGCAACTGCCAGCAGGCCTCAGGTGACCCAGACGACTCAAAGTCCACAACAAAGGATGAATGCAAGATAATTCACATCTTGTTGGCGTTGTGGAGGCTTCCATTCAGCCTATTCATGCCGCTTCAAAAAGGTATGTTTGCAAGAGCTGTGGAACAATGGGGCACCTCCAACGAGCATGCAGACGAGCTGCAAGCTCTGCAAAACCTGCTAACCATCACGTGGCAGAGGAAAATCGGTCCATGGTGGCTCAAAGCAATTTCGAGCCTCAGAGAGAGGAGGCAGATGCTGAAGTACATGGGGTGCACACATTTTCGACGAAATGTCCACCTATAATGCTAAATGTAAAATTGAATGGCTTACCTGTGGCCATGGAACTGGACTAGCCAATCCATCATGAGTAAAAAGATGTTTGAGAGGCTGTGGTGCAACAAGGCACTCAGACCAGCCCTGAGCCCCATCCACACGAAACTGAGAACATACACCAAAGAGCTTATCACTGTCCTGGGCAACGCCATGGACAAGGTTACCTTCGAGGGCACGGTGCTCGAACTGCCACTCTGGATTGTCCCGGGCGATGGCCCCACAATAGTTGGAAGGAGCTGGCTGGGCAAAATCCGCTGGAACTGGGATAACATCCGAGCGCTATCACATGTCGATGAGGCCTCATGTACCCAGGTTCTTAACAAATTTCCTTCTCTTTTTGAGCCAAGCATTGGAAACTTTTCTGGGGTGAAGGTGCGGATCCACTTGGTCCCAGATGCACGGCCCATTCACCACAAGGCGCGAGCGGTACCTCACATGATGAGAGAGAGAGTGGAAATCGAGCTGGACAGGCTGCAATGAGGGCGCATCATCTCCCCAGTGGAATTCAATGAGTGGGCCAGCCAGATTGTTCCAGTACTCAAAAGTGATGGCACGGTCAGGATTGGCAGCGATTATAAAGTAACTATTAATTGTTTCTCACTACAGGACCAATACCCGCTACCTAAGGCTGATGACCTATTTGCAACGCTGGCAGGAGGCAAGACGTTCACCAAGCTCGACCTGACTTCAGCCTACATGACGCAGGAGCTGCAGGAGTCTTCGAAGTTCCTCACCTGCACCAACACGCAAAAGGGACTGTTCATCTACAACAGATGCCCGTTTGGAATTCGGTCGGCTGCAGCGATCTTAGAGAAACATGGAGAGCCTACTCAAGTCGGTACCACACACGAAGGTTTTTCAGGACGACATATTGGTTATGGGTCGGGACACCGTCGAGCACCTACAAAGCCTGGAGGAGGTCCTCCAGCGACTGGATTGCATAGGACTGCGGCTGAAGAGGTCGAAATGCGTCTTCATGGCAACAGAAGTGGAGTTTTTGAGGAGAAAGATTACGGCGGACGGCATTCGGCCCACAAACACCAAGACAGAGGCTATCAGGAATGCTCCCAGATCACAGAACGTCACGGAGCTGCGGTCGTTCCTGGGACTGAACTATTTTGGTAACTTCCTACTGGAGTTAAGCACCCTCTTAGAGCCCTTACATGTGTTATTGTGTAAAGGTGAGAACTGGGTATGGGGAAAAAAAACAAGTAATTGCTTTTGAGAAAGCCAGAAACATTTTATGCTCCAACAAGCTGCTTGTATTGTATAACCCGTGTAAAAGACTTGTGCTAGCATGTGATGCGTCGTTGTACGGAGTCGGGTGTGTATTACAACAAGCTAACGTTGCGGGGAAGTTGCAATCTGTCGCCTATGCCTCCAGGAGCTTGTCTAAGGCCGAGAGGGCCTACAGCATGATTGAGAAAGAGGCATTAGCGTGTGTGTTCGGGGTAAAGAAAATGCATCAGTACCTGTTTAGCCTCAAATTTGAGCTGGAAACCGATCACAAGCCCCTCATATCCCTGTTCGCTGAAAACAAGGGGATAAATACTAATGCCTCAGCCCGCAAACAAAAGGTGGGCACTCACGCTATCAGCATATAACTATACCATCCGCCACAGGCCAGGCACCGAGAACTGTGCGGATGCTCTCAGTCGGCTACCATTGCCCACCACGGAGGTGGAAATGGCGCAGCTTGCAAACTTGTTGATGGTGGTGCAGCCTGCAGACTTGTTGATGGTCATGGAAGAGTTTGAAAATGATAAATCACCCGTCACGGCCTGCCAGATTAGGACTTGGACCTGCCAAGATCCTCTGCTGTTCCTAGTAAAAAGAAAAGTGTACTGTATGGGAGCTGGGCCAGTAGCCCCACTGAAATGCAAGAGCTAATCAAGCCATTCCAACAGCGAAAGGACGAGCTGCCCATTCAGGCAGACTGCCTGTTGTGGGGTAACCGCGTAGTGCTACCCAAAAAGGGCAGGGAGACGTTCATCTCGGATCTCCACAGCACACACCCGGGTATAGTAATGATGAAAGCGATAGCCAGATCCCACGTGTGGTGGCACGGTATCGACTCTGACTTAGAGTCCTGTGTATGGCAATGCAGCGTGTGTGCTCAGTTGAGCAACACGCCCAGAGAGGCACCACTAAGTTTGTGGTCCTGGCCCTCCAGACCATGGTCAAGGATCCATGTCGACTATGCGGGCCCATTTCTCGGTAAAATGTTCCTGATGGTGGTGGATGCCTTTTCAAAATGGATTGAATGTGAAATAATGTTGGGAAGCACCGCCACCGCCACCATTGAAAGCCTGAGGGCCATGTTTGCCACCCACGGCCTGCCTGACATACTGGTCAGTGACAACAGACCATGTTTCAGCAGTGCTGAATTTAAAGAATTCATGACCCACAATGGGATCAAACATGTCACCTCGGCCCCGTTTAAACCAGCCTCCAATGGGCAGGCAGAGCGGGCAGTACAAACAATCAAACAGAGCCTTAAACGAATCACAGAAGGCTCACTCCAAACCCGCCTGTCCCGAGTACTGCTCAGCTACTGCACGAGACCCCACTCGCTCACAGGGGTGGCCCCGGCTGAACTACTCATGAAAAGGACACTTAAAACCAGACTCTCGCTGGTTCACCCCAACCTGCATGATCAGGTAGAGAGCAGGCGGCAGCAACAAAATGTAATTGATCTGAATGACCCTGTGTATGTGCTAAACTATGGACATGGTCCCAAGTGGATCGCGGGCACGGTGATAGCTAAAGAAGGGAGTAGGGTGTTTGTAGTCAAACTAGACAATGGACAAATTTGTAGAAAGCACCTGGATCAAACGAGGCTGCGGTTCACAGACTGCCCTGAACAACCCACAGCAGACACCACCTTTTTAGAGCCCACAACACACACCCAAAGGATCAAAGGCACCACCCCGGACCAGGAAATCAAACCCATCACGCCCAGCAAGGCCAGGCTCACCCAGCAGGGCCAACAACACGCCAGCCCAGCGAGGGCACAGCCAACACACCAGAATAGACATTTGTACCGAGGCAGTCCACCAGAGAAAGCCTCACCTTGTAAATAGTTTTCACTTTGACTTTAGGGGCAGGGAGTGATGTTGTGTATCTGTAAAGCATGCACTCCCATGTTCCGCCACCAGGGAGCGCATCCCCTGAAGTCCCAAGGGATCCCAGCATCCCTTGGGAGCACTGTATATAAGCCGGCCCCCAAGACCTGTTCCTCACTCTGGAATGTCTTAATAGAGACTGAGGTCACTGTTACTTTAACCTCTCTGTGTGCAGTGTTAGGAACACTATTCGGATTTCGCACAAGAAAATCAATAGCACTACCAAGACAGACAAAGTCAGGCCAGGTCGAAGGTCATTCGGAAAGGTTCGGATCAATCGCATGCCATTTAAAACCTAGCGGCGAAGCCAATAACTAGTCAAGCCTACCGGTTTCTGGACAATAATTCCGGATTTTATTTTACTGAATATCAGACGGGATTTTCTTAAAAATGTCTGGTTTTCGGACAATTCCGATTTTCGGACAGCCGGATTTGAGGCGTCGTTACCCCGTATCGAGTCTACTTCCACCGCCCTCATAGGCAGAGCATTCCAGATGACAACAACTCACTATAAATGCAAGCACTGTCTAATTACTTTCCACACATAGGTAGGCTCAGGTTCAGCTCACAGCCCGACGCCCCTCGCTGTGTAAAAAGGCCCGAGACCACCCTAAGTGGAGGAAGAGCATCCGGGAGGGCGCTGAGCACCTAGAGTCTCATCGTCGAGAGCATGCAGAAAACAAGCGCAGGCAGCGTGCGGCAAACCAGACTCCCCACCCACTCTTTCCTTCAACCACTGTCTGTCCCACCTGTGACAGTAATTCCCGTATTGGACTGTTCAGTCACCGGAGAACTCATTTATATGGGCTCAATTTTCCCCAGTGATGTGCACCGCTTTTTTGGAGCAGGCTGCTCTTTTTGGCCTAAGTTGAAAAATCACAGTTTCCCCAATCAATTTGCACCAGTGTCACTCAGTTAGTTATGATTTTTTTTAGGTCAGTTTTTTTTTTCAGCCACCCGCACCAATTCTGGCCATTTAGGGAAGTTTGGCCAGCTGAGAGTTACTCCAGTTCTGCTTGGGCCGGCGTATGTGGCCTCTCCAGAAAAACTTTCCCTAGAGTTAAGGAAAGCAGTGCAGCAGATGCCCGGACACAGTGAAAGAATTGAAAAACACATAGCAGCAACTTACCTCCAGCCCTGCTTGAAGGCTGTCCGGTCCCATTCTCAGTCCCCATTTCAGAGAGAGAGAGAGAGCGCGAGAGAGAGCGCGAGAGAGAGCGCGAGAGAGAGCGCGAGAGAGAGAGAGAGAGAGAGAGCCCTTCGGGCAGGGTTGGAGGTAAGTTGCTGCTATGTTTTAATGTGTTGGGAGCTGGCTGTATGCTTCACTTTGCAGCCTCAGCTCGCATCGTGTCCCTGGTTACCATGACAACTCGATCTTTTTGGTCCAGATCAAAGCTCTACCCCCAAAACCTGAAGGTCGGTTTATGCCAGACCAAAATGAAGAAATCTAACGGGGAATATTTTTTTTTTGGGGGCGTACTTGGGGCTCCAAAAAATTGGGCGTAACTCTTCAAGTACGCCAAAAAAAATGCTTTGGGGAAAATTGAGCCCTTAGAGTGGAAGCAAATCTTCCTCGATTTCGAGGGACTGTCTATGATGATAATAATAATAAAGCACTCACTTCCCCCTTCAGTCGCTTGTAGAGTCGGCGGGCGATCATGCCTCGGACGCAGGCCTGGATGGTGATGACCGCCCAGAAGCAATGACGGAAGGCCCGTCGCACCAGGTAACCACGGCAACGGGCCTGGAACAGGATGATCCTCTTGCGGGCGAAGTGATACTGTGTGAAGAGCTTGCGGGATCGGTACAGAGCCTGCAGTCTGGAGAATCCAATTCGCATCTACACAAGGTTGTTAAAAAAAAAAGTGAAACATTGCTTTAAAAAAAAAAACCCCAACACGGAGTAATCTCTGTTTCCCGCACTCTTGTACTTTCTGAGCAGGCTCGAGGGGCCATATGGCCTAATCCTGCTCCTATTTCTTATGTAAGAACACAGGAGTAGCCCCTCGAGCCTGCTGCGCCATTCAATAAGACCATGGCTGATCTGATCTTGGCCTCAGCTCCACTTCTCTGCCCGCTCCCCATAACCCTCGACTCCCCTATAGTTCAAAAATCTGCCCATCTCCACCTTAAATACATTCAATGGGCCCAAGTTTCCACACGATAAAAAACAGGCGTCCCTCCGAGCTGGGCGCCCGTTTTTCGCGCCAAAAACGGCGCCGGAAAAAAAAACGCGCGATTCTGGAGAGCCCTGCAGCTCCTTGTCTGTTTGGCGCGGCGCCCAGGGGGGCGGAGCCTACACTCGCGCCGATTTTGTAAGTGGGAGGGGGCGGGTACTATTTAAATTAGTTTTTTTCCTGCCGGCAACGCTGCGCGTGCGCGTTGGAGTGTTCGCGCATGCTCAGTGTGAAAAAAACATTGGCACTCGGCCATTTTTGTAGTTCTTTGTAGCCGTTTAATTTTTGAACATTTTTTAATAAAAGCACATTGCCATCAGCACATCAGCACTGAGGCTTCTTGCACGGTGAGCCGTCGGGAATGGCTGCTCAACTTCCGAGGCTTCCTGCAGCCTTCTCACTGTCTCCTTCCCACCCGCCGTCGGGAACGTCTTCCTCCTCCCTCCCCCTCTGCCGTCGGGAACGAACGAACGAACTTGTGAGGCTGGCTGAAGCACTTTCACACAGGTAGGAAGATGGTTTATTTAATCTTTTCTTTGCTTATAAATGTTTATTCAGGTTGGATTTATTTGTATAATATTTGTAGAAGTATAAATAAGGATTTATTGTAGAATTTAATGAGTTCCCTTCCCCCCCCCCCCCTCCTCGTTCTGGACGCCTAATTTGTAACCTGCGCCTGATTTTTTAATGTGTAGAACAGGTTTTTTCAGTTCTACAAAAATCTTCACTTGCTCCATTCTAAGTTAGTTTGGAGTACGTTTTCACTGTGGAAACTTTGAAATCAGGCGTCAGTGGCCGGACACGCCCCCTTTTGAAGAAAAAATTCTGTTCCAAAGTGGAACTGTTCTACCTGACTAGAACTGCAGGAAAATAAATGTGGATAATTGCGATTTCTAAAATAGTCCGTTCTCCACCAGTTGCTCCTAAAAATCAGGTGCAAATCATGTGGAAACTTGGGCCCAATGACCCAGCCTCCACAGCTCTCTGGGGCAGAGAATTCCAAAGATTCACCACCCTCAGAAGAAATTCCTCCTCATTTCTGTTTTAAATGTGCCACCCCTTATTCTGAAATTATGCCCCCCAGTTCCAGATTCCTCCATGAGGGGAAACATCCTCTCTGCATCCACCTTGTTGAGCCCGCTCAGAATCTTATACTTTTCAATAAAATCACCTCTCATTCTTCTAAACTCCAATGAGTATAGAATCTACGACCTCAAGTCCACTTTCCCGCCCAATCTTCATATCCCTCGATTCCCTTACACGCTAAATTATCGGCCATTTCTTAATGCTGATAAACTCACTCGGACAGAGATCATCTAAACCAATATCACATAGAGCCTTAATGGCATCCCATAATTGTTCACCATACTTGACAGGTCCTCAGCTTGGGCTAATGCACCTTCTACGTTTCCTGAAGGAACAAGTTTAAAAATGGGCCTTACAAATCTTGATTTTGTTAGAGAAGATGGTTCCGGAAAGAAACTAAAACAGAACACATTACACAAAATGGATTTAAAAAAAAAAATCGATTCAGGGTATGTGAGCATCGCTGGCAAGGCCGGCATTTATTGCCCATCCCTAATCGCCCCTTGAGGTGGTGGTGGTGAGCCGCCTTCTTGAACCGCTGCAGTCCGTGTGGTGAAGGTGCTCCCACAGTGCTGTTAGGGAGGGAGTTCCAGGATTTTGACCCGGCGACAACGAAGGAACGGCCGATATATTTCCAAGTCAGGATGTGTGTGAGACTCGGAGGGGAACGTGAAGGTGGTGGTGTTCCCAAGTGCCTGCTGCTCTTGTCCTTGTCCTTCTAGGTGGTAGAGGTCACGGGTTTGGGAGGTGCTGCCGGAGATGAGGGGGTTGGGCCTCCACTCATTGAAATTCAGAAGAATGAGAGGTGAAACATAGAAGATTATGAGGGGGCTTGACAAGGTGGATGCAGAGAGGATGTTTCCACTGATAGGGGAGACTAGAACTAGAGGGCATAATCTTAGAATAAGGGGCCGCCCATTTAAAACTGAGATGAGGAGAAATTTCTTCTGAGTGTTGTAAATCTGTGGAATTCGCTGCCTCAGAGAGCTGTGGAAGCCGGGACATTGAATAAATTTAAGACAGAGATAGATAGTTTCTTAGCCGATAAGGGAATAAGGGATTATGGGGAGCCGGCAGGGAAGTGGACCCGAGTCCATGATCGGATCAGCCATGATCGTATTAAATGGCGGAGCAGGCTCGAGGGGCCGAATGGCCGACTCCTGCTCCTATTTCTTATGTTCTTATGAAGCCTTGGCGAGTTGCTGCAGTGCATCTTGTAGATGGTACACACTGCAGCCACGGTGCGCCGGTGGTGGAGGGAGTGAGTGTTTGAGGTGGTGGATGGGATGCCGCTCAAGCGGGCTGCTCTGTCCTAAATCCTTTAACTATTCTCGTATTTTTTGTTTAAATACTGTTGTGTATCAGTAAAGGCAAACAATGATGGGGACCCAACCCTTTTAAGGTAATTGCAACAACATTTACAAACTGCGGGAAAATGCCGGGCGATCCTGCCTCCAGGAACACAACCAACCAGCACTGCCAGCCCTATCCACAGGAAAACTGCAGTCAATATAAAGAGACCAAGAACTAATGAGAAATAGTTAACTTACCGCACTGAAATCCTTCCGGCATTGATACCCTCGCCAGTACTTCTGAATCAACATCACTGATTTTCGTATTTTAACAAAATTTGACCTGCGGAAGATTGTGTAATCTGTGAAATCCAGAATCGAAGGCGTTTTCTTAGGAAGACTGCAGCACGATATTGTATTACCATACATGGGTATCTGCAACCGGTGTAGCATGGGCGAGTTGCAGAGTAAGCTTCCCTTTGGCCAGGGCTGGTCCAAGTGGAGGAAGTGCATCCGGGAGGGCGCTGAGCACCTCGAGTCTCGTCGCCGAGAGCATGCAGAAATCAAGCGCAGGCAGCGGAAGGAGCGTGCGGCAAACCAGACTCCCCACCCACCCTTTCCTTCAACCACTGTCTGTCCCACCTGTGACAGGGACTCTCGAATTGGACTGTACAGTCACACTTATTTTTTTTTTTTTTTTTTTTAAAAAGAGTGGAAGCAAGTCTTCCTCGATTCCGAGGGGTTGCCCATGCTGAAGAAGCTTGCTTCTAATCGAAGGGGTCAGCATTGGTTGAGTGGCAACACTCTCGCTACAAATCAAGGGCAGTTTTTAAAGAGGCAAGGCAACATAGAGTGGAGTACAGCTCAACAAAAAGGAGGGGCACTGTAAAAAAGATTTATAAGGACGAGACCAGAATTGAGGTTATGTATGACATGTATGTTTGCTTGGGTTTACTAGCCACCAGGTGGCGCCACTATCGGAGGTCATTGGGCTATGCGCACGTGTAATAGGACAGCCATCTTGTAATGTAATCACTTTGGCCAGGTAAAGTAGAGCCAGGTTTGTACCTGTTCAGAGTTTACAGTATTCAGTCTGTTGAGTTATTGCATACACAACAATACCCATCAGGAAAAAGTGAACAGACTGGTGCTCTTTTCTCTAGAAAAGAGAAAGCTGAGGGGGTGACCCAATAGTGTTTTTTTTTTAATTATGATAGGGTTTCGATAGGGCAAGATGTTTCCACTTATTGGGGGAAGACTAAAACTAGGGGTCATACATAGAAGACAGTCACTAATAAATCCCGTAAGGAATGCAGGAGAAACTTCGCTACCCAGAGTGCGATTAGAATGTGGAGCTCGAGGTGAGGTGGAAGTGAATAGTATAGATGCATTTCAGGGGAAGCTGGAAGCTGGAGAAAAGTACACGAGGGAGAAAAGGGATAGAAGAATATCCGGACAGGGTGAGATAAATTAGGCTGGTACGAGGCTTGAGTGGAGCATAAACACTGACAGAGCAGAGAGAGTGAACAGCCCCTTGTGTTAAAATGGAGTTCATGATGAGCTGAACAGTGGAAGGTGCGCAGCTGATGGGTCAAGGAGCTTTTCTCTCATTTGAATTATTCTAAATCGTCAGTTAATTAACTGCAATGCTCGTTGGAGTGACTAAAGCAAATCTGAAGTTGGGATCGATTAAGAGGTTAATAAATCATTGGTGCGGCAAGACTTGGAACACTGTGTACAGTTCCGTCTGCCACAGTACACAAAGCATATTGTGGCTATTGAACGGATACCGATCAGAGAATCGTGGCGGAGGAGCGGCGCGCGATCCTGGCGGAGGAGGTCCATGCAGCAGAGCAGGTCTCCAGTCGTCCTGGTTAACCCTTGCCACTGGATAAAGGCCTAGCTCTGTCAAGCCCGTGTGGTGGCTGATGTGCAACAGTCACCACGTTGAAAAAAAATCCACGCACAGGCATCTTCCACCCCCCAATTGGAGTTCAGGACTGGAACATCGGGTCCTTCATTGAAATATCCGTGAACTCTTGTGGAAGCAAGTCATCCTCGTTCGAGGGACCGCCTATGATGATAATGATGACAGAAGAGAGCAAATCAGAATGATTGAGGGATTGGATTAGGAGGAACGATTATGTAAATTGGGCATGGTCTCATTGGTAAAGAGGTTGAGAGGTAATATGGTGGCTGATTTGGGGATTCTAAAAAGGGACTAGATAATGTCGACCATGACAATCTGTTTCACCTTGACCAGAACATTGGAACCAGCGGACACGGCCTGAAGGAGGGGAAATTCAAAACTAATCTGCAGAAACAGTATCTCAGTGAGCGAGTGGCCAATCTATTTAAGTCACCCTCGACTCCGAGAAACTGCTCAAGAGGTGGGTCAGTTTATGGAACAGGCTCCTCAGGGAGACGGTGGAAGCAGTTAGTGCCGATTCATTTAAATGCAAATTAGATTTCTTTCAGAGAAAGACATTTTGGCATAATATATACGAGCAATATATGAGCGTAGCATACTGGAGGGAAACAGGTGACTTTAGACCTCTGATTCCCAAAGCGCTCCCACTGGGAGTTTCCTCACCCCATGTCTGGCTCTGTTGTCGACTCATTGATAGAGATTGCTGTGATTGGTCAATAGCTCTCATTATTGTTGCATCATCAACTACCAGGATGGTAGGTGGTGAGCTAGATAGACCTTTTTACAGTTCGAAAGTCCACGTTCTTGATGTAGTGAATGTTATTCAAACAAAATTGAACTACGCTTATTCCAATTATAAATATGATATATAAATACAATTAATAAAGTTTCTAATGTTAAAGCCAAGGTTCACAGGGCGTTGAGGTGGAGGGATTTAGATTGAAAGAGAGGGCCAGTGTCATCACATGATCATACACTCCCTCCCCTATTCGCCCAAATTTAGACCAATCAGGTATAGCATAATTCACTCGTTTCACATTCAAAACCAATTAGAAACTCTCAAATGTTGACCCTTCCCAGGGCTGGGGAGTCCAGAACCAGGGGTCACAGTCTCAGGTTAAAGGGGTCGACCATTTAGGACTGAGATGGAGGAGGAATTTCTTCACTCAGGAGGGTGGTGAAACTCTGGAATTCTCTACCTCAGAGGGCCGTGGATGCTCAGTCGTTGAGTATAATCAAGGCCGAGATCAATAGCTTTTCGGGTACGAAGGGAATCGAGGGATATGGGGATCGGGCGGGAGTTGAGGTTGATGATCAGCCATGATCTCATTGAATGGCGGAGCAGGCTCGAGGGGCCGCATAGCCGACTCCTGCTCCTATTTCTTATGTTCTTGTGGGTGGCAGGGTAACATGATTTGATCAGATAGCTCCAGTTTGAAGGGGCCAAATGGCCTTCTGCAGTGAAATGTCAATGATTTGTTTGCAGTTGCATGACAACATTAGAAAGACATTCCACCGACTAGCGTTCCATAAATCTGGGGCCTTTTGAATTAAGCTGGGCCCGCTCCAGTGCCTGGTGAGCCCTACCTGTCTTTGAATCCTCGAACCACTTTCTGAATGAGGATGACCCGGTCTGTGATTGCTTTATCTCGTTCTATCTCCAGCAACATGTCATGGTGATCCTGGGGAAAAAAAGGAAAGTATGTAGCCAAAAAAAATATCCATCGCTCACCAGATAAACCCTATTCAGGGATGGGGGGGATGGGGGGGGGGGGAATACTCTTCAATCGGAGGCCAGAATACACCCCCCTCGTGTAGAGAACTATTTCCCCTTCTAGCACCTAGATCTTTGCTAAAATCTAATGTTGTCTCGGCAACAGACTGGTTTAGAATCAGGAGAGATCTGGAAATCTGTAACTCTCTTCCCCCCCCCCCCCCCACCCGCCCCCCCCTCTCTCTCTCCTCCTCCTCCCTCCCCCCCCACTTCTCTCTCTCTCTCTCTCTCTCTTCTCTCCTCTCCTCTCCCGCCCCTCCCCGCCCCATCCCCTACAAAATCTGCTGGTGTTGGGTCAATAGAAAATTTCACTGAGATTGATATACAAGAGATATTAAGGGTTTGTAGAACCAAGGCAGGCAAATGGAGCTATGATAGAGATCAGCCATGATCTAACTGAATGGCGGGACAGGTTCGAGGGGCTGAATGGCTGCATCCTCTTCTTTCCGATTTTCTTAGAGGAGAGCACTTGTTGGTTCTCTGCGGGTAGATTGAGCGCTGGGGTTGGTTCGTGGTCTGGATCAAGGACTTCTCCGCACTTTGCTGTCTGTGTGCCCCCATTGTGCCTGACAGGAGTGTTACAAGGGTACAACAGGTGCTCTCCGAGAGATGAATCTTCACCCCTCCTTGAGGCTCTCCAACCAGTGGCCCAACTGAGAAAGTCCAACCTTTTCTGCCGTCCTGAAATGCAAGGTCTGAATAGTGCCTTCACCATCTTCAGGGAAGATTAAGGAAGGTCCACCTCACCTTCTCCTCTTCCCTTTGTACCACACACAAGTGGCTAAATAAATTACGGGAAAATAACAACTTGTATTTATGTAGCGAAACATCCCAAGGCGCTTCACAGGAGTATTGCGAGATAAAAATTTGACACCGAGCCACATGAGGAGAAATTAGCGCAGGTGGCCAAAAGCTTGGTCAAAGAGGTAGGTTTTAAGGAGCGTTTTGAAGGAGGAAAGAGAGGTAGAGAGGCGGAGAGGTTTAGGCAGGGAGTGCCAAGGCAACAGAAGGCACGGCCACCGATGGTTGAGCGATTATAAATCAGGGATGCTCAGGAGGGTAGAATAGAGGAGCGCAGACATCTCAGGGGGGTTGTGGGGCTGGAGGAGATTACAGGGATAGGGAGGGGCGAGGCCATGGAGGGATTTGAAAATAAGGATGAGAATTTTGAAATCGAGGCGTTGCTTAACCGGGAGCCAATGTATGTAGACGAGCACAGGGGGTGATGGGTGAGCGGGACTCGGTGCGAGTTAGGGCATGGGTAGCCGAGTTTTGGATCACCTCTCGTTTATGTCGGGTAGAACGTGGGAGGCCAGCCAGGATTGCGTTGGAATAGTCAAGTCTAGAGACAAGTCTACCTCGCCTTCTCTCCTCTTTGTGCCACACACAAGTGGCCAATTATTGAGAAACACTGCCTGTTCCTCCTGTGCCTTAACTCAGCTTAAGATTTTACATATTTATAGTCTCGTTGAGACAGAACATTTACTGGAGGTAGGGTGGGGAGAATAATATGGATTCAAATGCACGAGATATAAAAGTAAACCTTCCGCCCTGCACAGCAATCAGGAACGATCATTGCGTTTTTCTATTAATAGCCAAATGCAGTCAGAATCACTTGAAGACCATTATTTCTCCTTTGACTCAGTCTACTTTACTTCAATTCTGTCCCATTATGCTCGATTTTAATCCTAAAAAAAAAAATGCATTAGAAGCAAAATCTCGCCGCACACACCCACATGTTTCCATGACGATGACCTTCCACGATCATCGCTGTCCCATCAGAAGATCCAGAGTTTCCGGACAGGAAGCCGAGCTCTCTCGCTGTCCTCAGCAACAAATTAAAACAAAGGGGCTTCCTGACACACCAACAGCTGAGAGACTCTGATAAACTGCCCCGTGGGTGGATGGAGGGTCAGGGTTATTCTCCAACAGCTAGCCACCGACCTCAGCACGGTCACAGCAACCAGGACTTGCATTTATATAGCGCCTTTAATGTCGTAAAACGTCCCAAGGCACGACACAGGAGTGTCAAATTGACACCGAGCCAGAGAGAGATTAGTGCAGGTGACCAAAAGCTTGGTCAAAGCAGTCGGTTGTAAGGAGCGTCTTAAAAAAGGGGATTATACAGAGCGAGGACAGAGAGACACACACACACACCGAGGCAATGCCGCACTGTCGGAGGGGTGGTGCCGAAGGAGCGCCGCACTGTCTGAGGGGCAGTGCTGAGCGAGCGCCGCACTGTCGGAGGGGCCGTAAAACCAAGGCCCCTTCTGCTCTCTCAAGTGGACGTAAAAGATTCCATGGCACTATTTCGAAGAAGAGCAGGGGAGTTATCCCCAGTGTCTAGACCAATGTTTATCCCTCAAATCAACATATTTAAATCGCTCAACCGACATCACAAATCGATGATCTGGGTCATTTTCACACCTCGGTTTGTGGGAGCTTGCTGTGCGCATATTGGCTACCGCGTTTCCCACATAACAACAGTGACTGCACTTCACAAAAAGTACTTCAATGGCTGTAAAGCGCACAGGGACGTCCGTCCCGAGGATGCGAAAGGCGCTATATAACTAGAAGTGCGTCTTTTGGTTTCTTTTTGCTCCTGCGCATTATTGAAGATTGAGCAGCCTGGTCGATCCGCCAATGAAACCTGCCCATCGCTGAAAGTGGAGACGCAACTCAGCTAACCCTGCCAGCCAGAGCCCCAACAGGAAGGTTGGTCCTCGCTGAACAAGCACCGGGAGACTCGTGCTATTAAAAGAAAAAAGACTTGCATTTATATAGTGCCTCTCACGACCAGCATCTCAAAAGGGCTTTACAGCCAATGAAGTACTTTTGGAATGCAGTCACTGCTGTAATGTGGGAAACGCAGCAGCCAATTTGCACACAGCAAGCTCCCACAAACAGCAATGTGATAATGACCAAATAATTTGCTTTTGTGATGTTGATTGAGGGATAAATATTGGCTCCAGGACACCGGGGAGAACTCCCCTGCTCCTCTTCGAAAAATAGTGCCGTGGGATCTTTTACGTTCACCCGAGAGCGCAGACGGGGCCTCGGTT
Source organism: Pristiophorus japonicus (assembly GCF_044704955.1). Lineage (NCBI taxonomy): Eukaryota > Metazoa > Chordata > Chondrichthyes > Pristiophoridae > Pristiophorus > Pristiophorus japonicus. Next base: position 213,836,661 of record NC_091986.1, read on the forward strand.
TAACGTCTCATCCGAAAGACGGCATCTCCGACAGTGCAGCACTCCCTCAGCACTGCCCTCCGACAGGGCAGGGCTCCCTCAGCACTGCACCGAGAGCGTCAGCCTAGATTTATGTGCTCAAGTCCCTGGAGTGGGATTTGAACCTTCTGACTCAGAGACAAGAGTGCTGCCCACTGAGCCACGGCTGACACTATTAAGGGTTCTTAAGGTGAAGACCACTTTCTTCTGTCAGTATGGGCTGCACAGGGAGCCAAGCGTTCCACCTTGGTCAGCTAGCACTGCCCCCCTGCCCGGCACCTTGATTGCCCCGTCCTGCAACCGCCCCGCTCATCACCGATGGAAACGCTCACGCACCTTTAGGAAGATCTTGGTCTTGCCAATCTGCCAGTCGCCAAGCTGTCCTAGAACGGCTTCCGCTATTCGCTGACACGTACCACGTAGATCTCCCTAGCAACAGAGCAGAACATTTAAAAAAAAAAGAGAAATCTTAATAAAACCAGTTGCTCAACTCCAGAACACATCATAAGAAATAGGAGCAGGAGTCGGCCATTTGGCCCCTCGAGTCTGCTCCACCATGCAGTAAGATCATGGCTGATCCGATCATGGACTCAGCTCCACTTCCCTGCCCGCTCCCCATAACCCTTTAACTTCCTTATCGCTCAAAAATCTGTATCTCCGCCTTAAATATATTCAATGACCCAGCCTCCACAGCTCTCTGGGGCAGAGAATTCCACAGATTTACAATCCTCATAAGAAATTTTAAATGGGCAGCCCCTTATTCTGAGACTATGTCCCCTAATTTTAGTTTCCCTATGAGTGGAAATATCCTCTCTACATCCACCTTGTCGAGCCCATTCATTATCTTCTATGTTTCGATAAGATCACCTCTCATTCTTCTGAACTCCAATGAGCATAGACCCAACCTATTCAACCTATCTTCATAAGTCAACCTCCTCATCTCCGGAATCAACCTGGTGAACATTCTCTGACAGCCTCCAATGCAAGTATATGCTTCCTTAAATGCGGAGACCAAAACTGTACGCAGTACTCCAGGTGTGGCCTCACCAATATCCTGTACAGTTGTAGCAGGACTTCTCTGCTTTTATATTCCATCCCCCTTGATCTAGCATCATGGGGTTCCATCGATTTAATCTGGCATTACTGCAAACTGAGTGTTACAAGGTTCTCATCCTTGTTTTCAAATCCTTCCATGGCCTCGCCCCCTCCCTATCTCTGTAAACGTTGATAGAAAACTGGTTGGCAGACAGGAAGCAGAGAGTCGCGATTAACGGGTCCTTTTCAGAATGGTAGGCAGTGACTAGTGGGGTACCGCAGGGCTCAGTCATGGGACCCCAGCTATTTACAATATATATTAATGATTTGGGTGATGGAATTGAGTGTAATATCTCCAAGTTTGCAGATAACAATAAACTGGGTGGCGGTGTGAACTGTGAGGAGGAAGCTAAGAGGCTGCAGGGTGATTTGGACAGGTTAGGCGAGTGGGCAAATACATGGCAGATGCAGTATAATGTGGATAAATGTGAGGTTATCCACTTTGGGGGCAAAAACACAAAGGCAGAATATTATCTGAATGGCGGCAGATTAGGAAAAGGGGAGGTGCAGTGAGACCTGGATGTCATGATTCATCAGTCATTGAAGGTTGGCATGCAGGTACAGCAGCAAATGGTATGTTTACCTTCATAGCTAGGGGATTTGAATATAGGAGCAGGGAAATCTTACTGCAGTTGTACAGGGCCTTGGTGAGGCCCCACCTGGAATAGTGTGTTCAGTTTTAGTCTCCTAATCTGAGGAAGGACGTTCTTGCTATTGAGGGAGTGCAGCGGAGGTTCACCAGACTAATTCCTGGGATGGCAGGACTGACATATGAGCAGAGACTGGATCGACTGGGCCTGTATTCACTGGAGTTTAGAAGGATGAGAGGGGATCTCATAGAAACATATAAAATTCTGACGGGACTGGACAGGTTAGATGCAGGAAGAATGTTCCCGATGTTGGGGACGTCCAGAACCAGGGGACACAGTCTAAGGATAAGGGGTAAGCCATTTAGGACTGAGATGAGGAGAAACTTCTTCACTCAGAGTTGTTAACCTGTGGAATTCCCTATTGCAGAGAGTTGTTGATGCCAGTTCATTGGATGTATTCAAGAGGGAGTTAGATATGGCCTTGCGGCTAAATGGATCAAAGGGTATGGAGAGAAAGCAGAAACAGGGTACTGAAGGAATGATCAGCCATGATCTTATTGAATGGCGGTGCAGGCTCGAAGGGCAGAATGGCCTACTCCTGAACCTATTTTCTATGTTTCTATGTAACCTCCTCCAGCCCACAATCCTCCGAGATGTCTGCACTCCTCTAATTCTGGCCTCCTGAGCATCACTGATTACAATCGCTGAACCATCGGTGTCCGTGCCTTCTGGTTGCCTCGACCCCAAGCTCTGGAACTCCCTCCCTAAACCTTTCCGCCTCTCTACCTCTCTACCTCTCTTTCCTCCTTCAAACCTACCTCTTTGACCAAGTGTGCTAATTTCTACTTATGCGGCTTGGTGTCAAATTTGTATCTCAATCATCATGTGAAGCGCCTTGGGGCGTTTTGCTACATTAAAGGCGCTATATAAATAAAAGTTGTTGTAACCGCTGCTGTAACACAGTTGAGTTCAGTGTGTAACACTCTCACCTCTCGAGTCGCGTGGTCCCACTTCAACAAGAGTCTTGACTGCACAATCTAGGCTGTCACTTCAGTCTGAGGGAGTGCTCCATCAGAGGTTTTATATATGCAGACTATAGATATACTCTCTGTGTAGTCACTGTATAGTTGCACAAGATTGAGACTGGTTTATCTGATGTACTATCAATAAGATTTATACTGTGTATATGCTGGCACCACTAGAGGGTGCAACTGGTGGAGACCAGGGTTTCCTGCCCCTGTGGCAGAGGCTGTCCACCAGAGGGCGCTGTGTTGGGAGACCTGAGGGTCACCTACACAGGTGTGCAGGGCCCAGTATAAAAGGCTGCCCACCATGCTTGTGCCTCACTCTAAAGGACCAAGGTCACTACAGTTTGAGTACAACACATTGCCTCGTGGAGTCATTCATAAGTGCATTACAGACATAACAAGAGGCACTAACCTTTGGATATGTTCCGAGATCAATAAACTTTTGTTAGACAAGGGAATCAATTGGATAAGGGGGGAGGTGGGATGTGGGGCAATGGAGTGGAGTTACAGATCGGCCATGAGGTAATTGAATGGCAAAACTGACCTGACGGGCTGATTGTCCCTACTCTGGTTCCTAATGTTCCAGTGTCCCAGCTGTATGTTAAGGTGGATGTAAAAGGGGAGACTAGAACTAGGGGGCATAATCTGAGAATAAGAGGCCACCCATTTAAAACTGAGAGGAGGAGGAATTTCTTCTCGCAGAGGGTTGTGGATCTCTGGAATTAGCTGCCTCATTGTCTTAAATTTAAGACCGAGATAGACAGTTTCTTAACCGATAAGGGAATAAGGGGCTATGGGGAGCAGGCAGGGAAGTGGACCTGAGTCCATGATCAGATCAGCCATGATCTCATTAAGTGGGGGAGCAGGCTCGAGGGGCCGTATGGCCTACTCCTGCTTATTTCTTATGTTCTTATGTAAAAGATCCTATGGTTCTATTTGTAGGGGAGCAGGGAAGTTCTCCCAGTGTCCTGGCCAACACTCACTCCTCAACCTGGCTTCACTAAACAGATTCAAATGGACGTTTATCTCATCCGCTGCTGGTGGATGTCGATGTGAGGAAGGGCTGATAAGGGGTTTAAAAAAAAAAAAAACTGAGCTTGTCCTGTTATGCCAAACCGTGGAACATATAACTAAAAGCTGTGCGACAATGGTATCACGAGGGTGGTCACATGGGACTGAGCACACCCGTCATGTGATCAACACTGAAGTGACTCGGCTGCGGGAACAGGCCGTGTCACTGCGAGAGGTTTGTGAAGGGGAGGGCATTCCTGGTGTACAGCTGGACAACGCCGATGGAATAGGCATCAGCTGGGAAAAAGGTCACACGGAAGGCTGTAGTCAACGTGACAAAAGACGAATGGGAGTCGTGTCAAAGGTCGGACAAGTGAGGGGACTGGCAGAGTGGAATTGGGGAAACCTTGTCGGGTTTATGCCAGACACGAGACTCCCAAAGCAAGCACTCTACTCGGAACTCCTTCACGGCAAACGGGCCATAGGTGGGCAGAGGAAACGTTACAAGGACACCCTCAAAGCCTCCCTGATAAAGTGCAACATCCCCACCGACACCTGGGAGTCCCTGGCCAAAGACCGTCCTAAGTGGAGGAAGTGCATCCGGGAGGGCGCTGAGCACCGAGAGTCTCGTCGCCGAGAAAATGCAGAAAACAAGGGCAGGCAGCGGAAGGAGCGTGCGGCAAACCAGTCCCACCCACCCCTTCTCCACAACGACTACCTGTCCCACCTGCGGCAGGGACTGTGGTTCTCGTATTGGACTGTTCAGCCACCTAAGGACTCATTTTAAGTGCGGAAGAAAGTCTTCCTCGATTCTGAGGGACTGCTCATGATGATGATGATGATATGGCCCGCTTGCCAACGATTCCTCCTTCGGCAGCACCTCCCAAACCCGCGACCTCTACCACCTCGAAGGACAAGGGCAGCAGGCGCATGGGAACACCACCACCATCTCCACGTTCCCCTCCCAGTCGCACACCATCCTGACTTGGAAATATAATCGGCCGTTCCATCATCATCGCTGGGTCAAACTCACTCCCCAACAGCACTGTGGGAGCACCTTCACCACACGGACTGCAGCGGTTCAAGAAAATGGCACACCACCGCCTTCTCAAGGGGCAATTAGGGATGGGCAATAAATGCCGGCCTTGCCAGTGACGCCCTCATCCCAAGAATGAATTTTTTTAAAAAGCTGAATATAAAAGGTGAACCATCAAATCATAGAAGTTTACGGCACCGAAGGCGACCATTCGGCCCATCGTGTCCGCGCTGGCCGACAAAGAGCCATCCAGCCTAATCCCACTTTCGTGCTCTTGGTCCGTAGCTCTGTAGTTTACGGCGCTTCAAGTGCACATCCAAGTACTTTTTAAATGTGGTGAGGGTTTCTGCCTCTACCACCCTTTCAGGCAGTGAGTTCCAGACCCCCACCTCCCTCTGGGTGAAGAAAAGTTCTCAAATTCCCTCTAAACCTCCTACCAAATAGTTTAAATCTATGCCCCCTGGTTATTGACCTCTCTGCCAAGTTCGTCGACCCAGAACGTTAACTTTGCTTTCTCTCCACAGATGCTGCCTGAACTGCTGAGATTTCCAGCATTTTCTGTTTTTATTATAAGTGCATTTTATCCACTCTATGCAGGACCCTCAATTTTATACACAGCAATTGTCTCCCCTCAGCCTCCTCGGTTCCGAAGAAAACAACCCTGGCCCGTCCAATCTTTGCTCATAGCTAAAACTCTCCAGTCCGGGCTATATCCTCTCTACACTCGAGTAGCGTTTTAAAAGTTACCAAAGCATTTTGGTCTTTGTGATGTACTCTCTGTGTAGTCACTGTATAGTTGCATAAGATGGAGACTTGTTTACCTGATGTACGATCAAGGTTTATACTGTGTATATACACTATGCTGGCACCACTAGAGGGTGCAACTGGTGGAGACCGGGGTTTCCTGCCCTGGTGGCAGGGGCTGTATAAAAGGCTGCCCACCATGCTTGTGCCTCACTTTGGAGTTACGAATAAAGGACCAAGGTCACTACACAGTTTGAGTACAACACATTGCCTCATGGAGTCATTCATAGGTACATCACAGACATACAGGCTTTACCTGTTTGTAAGCGGGTTTAACGCCGGGCATCAGCACGCGATAGCGATCCACAAACTCCACAAACGTGTAGCGAATGGGGTAGCCCGCCCTTCGAATCCGGATGGTCTCCATCATTCCCGAGTACCTCAGCTGCCGGACGCACAGCTCCCGGTCAAACAACTGTTGGGACGCCAAAAGAGGTCACATTTTACGGCCCGTTTGAAAATAAAATTTAGATTCCTGCCCTGGACAGCTCGGCGGGAAAATGCGCAACACAGCGTGGAACTGAGCCACGTGGCTCAGAAGGCCCCAGGTGTCGATCTTCACAGCATCATTCAAAGCCTCGGCGTAGGGAATCGGAGGGAAACAACACAAGGATCTCAAACTCTCCCCTCCCAACGCCCCTTGCAGCAACAGTTGGAGTCCAAAATTCTCACTTCCAAATCCCTCCATGGCCTCGCCCCTCCCTATCTCTGTCCCCTCCAACCTCACAACTCCTCCCGCCCCTCCAGAGATACCCATGCTCCTCCAATTCTGCCCTCTTGAGCATCCCTGATTGTAATCACTCAACCATTGGTGGCCGTGCCTTCTGTTGCCGAGGCCCCAGACTCTGGAACTTCCTCCTTAAACCTCTCCGCCTCTCTACCTCCTTCAGGACACTCCTTAAAAAGATACCTCTGGTCCCCTAATTTCTACTTGTGCGGCTGAGTGTCGAACTTTTTTTAATCTCAACACTCTTGTGAAGCACCTTGGGACGTTTCACTCCGTTAAAGGCGCTATATAAATACAAGTTGTCATTGTGGATTTCAGGCGAGGGACAGGCCAGGTTGTGAAGGTTATCCTGGTCACATAACCCACCAACACTTAACTGTCCAAACCGACATGGGTCTTCAATTGGATGGAGCATCAGTAGCCATGGAAACACCCAACATGAGCAACGTTCCCGATAAGCTGCGCGGCCGATGTTAAAGTTCACGCACGTGCGAAATGGTGAATGACCCCTTAAAGGGGCCGCGGAGCCCCCCCTTAAAAATTTAAGGGGAACATTGAACCTTCAGGAGAAGGGAAGAAAGGTTGTGCATTTATTTGCTAGCACCTTTGCTGACTTCAGAAAGCCCCAAAGCGCTTTACAGCCAATTAAGTTACAGCCTTATCTTCCCCTCTGATCCTTTAGCCAATGATCTTCAATCGGTGTCCTCTGGTTACCCACCCTCTTGCCAGTGAAAAACAATTTCTCCACCTCTACTCTATGAAAACCCCTCATTTATGAATCTAATCCGGGACGACATAGGTGTAATAGAGCCCCCCCTAGTGGCCTACTGCTCCACCAGGTGGACTACTGTAGTAATGCAACCACTGATGTAAATAATAAAAAGGATCATGTGGCAAGGTCACATGATGACAGTGTGTGTGTTGGAGCCATCTTGTGTAGTGCGCTTTTTGGTGATGTCGTAAGAATGTATCACAACAGGAAATGCTGGAGAAACACACAGCAGGTCTGTAAGGAGAGGTGATGAGAGTGGATTCTACATCTGACATTGGAGGGCCAGCAATACCTGTCTTGCATTAATTTCAAAATTACCAATAAGTGCAGGTTTTCCTCCCCATGTGGTATTGGGGAGCACGCCCCTTCAGATGAGACACGAGGCCAAAGATGTGAAGGCCTTAGAGAGGGAGCAGAAAAGATTTAGGAGAATGGTTCCAGGGATGAGGGACTTCAGCTACGTGGATAGTCTGGAGAAGCTGGGGTTGTTCTCCTTGGAGCAGAGAAGGTTGAGTGGAGATTTGATCGAGGCGTTCAAAATCATGAGGGATCTAGACAGAGGAGATAGAGAGAAACTGTTCCCATTGGTGGAAGGGTCGAGAACCAGAGGACACGGATTTAAGGTGTTTGGTTCAAGACGAGAAGAAAAAAAAAAGCATTTTTACGCAGCGAGTGGTTAGGATCTGGAATGCGCTGCCTGAGAGGGTGGTGGAGGCAGACTCAATCGTGGCTTTCAAAAGGGAATTGAATAAGTACCTGAAGGAAAGAAATTTGCAGGGCTACAGGGAAAGGGCAGGGGAGTGGGACTAGCTGAGGTGCTCTTGCAGAGAGCCGGCACGGGCTCGACGGGCCGAATGGCCTCCTTCTGTGCTGTAACCGTTCTATAATTCTATATAGACCCACCTGCTGCTTCAGGTTGATATTAAAGATTCCATGGCAATACCTGAAGAGTGAGGTGTTCCCTGATAAACACAGTTCTCTTAACCGCCAAAGTAACTAGATTAACTAGTTGCTCACCTCATCGCTCGCTTGCGGGGCCATTGCTTGAGGAAAAGAATGTTCGAAGACCAGGCCCTCAAAACTTCCACCAAGCTTATGGTCTATAGGGCTGTAGTAATACCGCGCCCTCCTGTATGGCTCAGGGACATGGACCATGTACAATAGACATCTCAAATCGCTGGAGAAATGCCACCAACGTTGCCTCCGCAAGATCCTGCAAATTCCCTGGGAGGACAGACTCACCAACGTTAGCGTCCTCGACCAGGCCAACATCACCAGCATCGAAGCACTGACCACACTTGATCAGCTCTGCTGGGCGGGCCACATTGTTCGCATGCCAGACACGAGAGTCCCAAAGCAAGCGCTCTACTCTGAACTCCTTCACGGCAAACGAGCCAAAGGTGAACAGAGGAAATGTTACAAGGACACCCTCAAAGCCTCCTTGATAAAGTGCAACATCCCCACCGACACCTGGGAGTCCCTGGCCCAAGACCGCTCAAAGTGGAGGAAGTGCATCCGGAAAGGAACTGAGCACCTCGGGTCTCGTCGCCGAGAGCATGCAGAAATCAAGCGCAGGCAGCGGAAGGAGCGTTTGGCAAACCAGCCCCACCCTCCCCTTCCCTCAATGACTATCTGTCCCACCTGTGACAGGGACTGTGGTTCTCGTATTGGACTGTTCAGTCACCTGAGGACTCATTTTGAGAGTGGAAGCAAGTCTTCCTCGATTCCGAGGGACTGCCTATGATGATGATGATGGTCCGGGGGAAACCGATCGAAAAACTTCACTTTGAAAGTGGTCCCGATTTTAACTTCCACCGCCAGGCAGAAACCAGACAGAGCCGCACTTAAAATGACTCCCCCCGCCCGTCCCCCCCCACACCCCACCACTTACCGGAGTGCCGGGGACTGATCCCACGGGTCGCCAAACTGCGGGCTCCTGCTGCCCAAATTCCCCTTCCCGCCCGGGGAGCGGATCTGGTCCGGGGAGTGGGGGAAATTTATCGCCGTTCAGAAAGACCAGGCTTCCCCTTGCACTCGGAGTTCATCGCCCGGTTACCCCCCGAGCTGCACCCCCACTTTAACAATCGGAGGGGCTAGGGGGTGCGGGGTGCGTTGCACATGAGCTAAATGCAAGTAATTCCTGCTTATCTTTACCACAGCTGAAACATCCTCAACAGAGAGACGGTGGGAGGGTCTTTCTGCCTTCTAGTTGTGACAAAATGAGAAAGTGCGTGGAGAGATTTACAATTTCATTGCACACAGTGGAAATCTGCCAGGGTTTGTTTTCTTTTCCACAACTCCCTGAACGATAATGACCTCCAATATTTCCAGGCTCTTTCCTCAAGCTCCAGTGCATAAAAACAAACACCCTTTCCTTTCCTATTTAGTGCACCAAGCGCTGATTTTCCCGAGCTATGCGATTTATATTCCTCCCCCCCCTCCCGCCAATAAGAACATAAGAAATAGGAGCATGAGTAGGCCATTCGGCCCCTCGAGCCTGCTCCGCCATTTAATACGATCATGGCTGATCTGTTCATGGATTCAGCCCCACCTCCCCGCCCGCTCCACATTACCCCCTTATCGGTTAAGAAACTGTAGTGTCCCTGCACCGTACTCACACGCGGCATAGATATATCAGACACGGTCACTCTGTGACCTTCACCTTTATTGCCAGGACCAAGGAGTGCTGACCCTGGGTGGGACCTCCCCTTTTATACCTGGAAACCCAGGTGAGGAGTGTCTCCCGCAAGTTCACCCACTGTGGTCAGGGTGTGTATTTCTAGGGTACAGGTACAGTGTACATGAGTTACAGTTACATGACTGTCATTGCAAGATGGTTAAATACATGACAGAAACTGTCTATCTCTGTCTTAAATTTATTCAATGTCCCGGCTTCCACAGCTCTCTGAGGCAGCGAATTCCACAGATTTACAACCCTCTGAGAAGAAATTCCTCCTCATCTCAGTTTTAAATGGGCGGCCCCTTATTCTAAGATCATGCCCTCTAGTTCTAGTCTCCCCCCATCAGTGGAAACATCCTCTCTGCATCCACCTTGTCAAGCCCCCTCATAATCTTACACCTTTCGATAAGATCACCTGAATTCCAATGAGTAGCAGCCCAACCTCCTCATAATGCAACCCCCTCAACTCCGGAATCAACCTAGTGAACCTTCTCCAAAGCAAGTATATCGTTTTGTAAATACGGAGACAAAAGCTGCGTGCAGTATTCCAGGTGTGGCCTCACCAATACCCTGTATAGCTGTAGCAAGACTTCCCCGCTTTTATACTCCATCCTCTCATCCTCCAAATATTTCACCCACACTCGAGATTGAATCGTGACGCGTCACGAACCGAAGACCTTTGCCGATTTGCCTTACCATGGACTTTTTGTACTCATTGGGCTTGATGCAACGAACGAAGAACGGCTGACAGACCCCTAGAGTTCTCATCAGCAGGTCCAGAGAACGCTTGAACTGACTGCTGAGCGTTGGTGAGCGTTTCCGAGTCTCCGCTCCCTGGGGAAACAAGCGAGACAATGGAATGTTGAGAACACAGGAAGCAATGAAACAACACGAGACACTTTCCTTTCCAGCGTTTGCTGCAGTGACCCCACTTTGAGGTCATTCCCATTAACCCATGCACCACTGCTCTGCATTTTAAGGAGCAGAAAGACTTGCCTTTGTCTGGCACCTTTTCACGACCTCAGAAGGTCGCAGGTTGACTTACGAGGAAAGGTTGCGGAGGTTGGGCCTCTACTCATTGGAATTCAGAAGAATGAGAGGTGATCTTATCAAAACTTATGAGGGGGCTTGACAAGGTGGATGCAGAGAGGATGTTTCCACTGATGGGGAAGACTAGAACTAGAGGGCACGATCTTAGAATAAGGGACCTCCCCATTTAAAACTGAAATGAGGAGGAATTTCTTCTCTGAGGGTTGTAAATCTGTGGAATTCGCTGCCTCAGAGAACTGTGGAAGCTGGGTCATTGAATAAATTTAAGACAGAAATAGACAGTTTCTTAACCGATAAGTGATTAAGGAGTTATGGGGAGCGGGCAGGGAAGTGGACCCGAGTCCATGTTCGGATCAGCCATGATCATATTAAATGACAGAGCAGACTCGAGGGGCCGTATGGCCTACTCCTGCTCCTATTTCTTATGTTCTAAGGTTGTAGGTTCAAGTCCCACTCCAGAGACTTGAGCATGTAATCTAGGCCGACACTCCCAGTGCAATGCTGAGGGAGCGCTGCACTGTCGGAGGTGCCGTCTTTCGGATGAGACGTTAAACCCAGACCTCGTCTACCTTCTCGGGTGGACATAAAAGATCCCAAAGCGCTTTACAGCCAATTAAGTACTTTTGTTGAAGTGTCCTCACTGTTGTCGTGTGGCAAACTCAGCAGCCAATTTGCACACAGCAAGCTCCCACAAACAGCAATGTGATAATGACCAGACCAGATTATCTGTTTCAGTGATGTTGATTAAGGGATAAATATTGGTCAGGACACCGGAGATAACTTCCCTTTTCTTCTTCGAAACAGTGCCATGGGACCTTTTATGAGAAGGTAGACGGGGGTCTGGGTTTAACGTCTCATCTGAAAGACGGTACCTCCGACAGTGCAGCGCTCCCTCAGCGCTGCACTGAGAGTGTCAGCCTGGATTATGTGCTCAAGTCTCTGGAGTGGGGCTTGAACCCACAACCTTCTGACTCAGAGGGGAGGGAGCTGCCCACTGAGCCACCCCATCCAAAAATAAAATAATTCTTTCATCTGGAAGAGCCAAGGAGAAAATGGTCATTATGCGGTTATGTTTAGAATAGCTCCACAAGACTGTATATCTTGAGCTCAAACTGTTGTGACCTTGGTCTCTTTATTGTAACTCCAGAGTGAGGAGGCAGTATGGTAGACTGTCTTTTATACCTGCTTGCCCAGGGTGTGCAGGTGACCCTTGGGTCTCCCACAGGTGCGCCCCCTGGTGGCAAATCTTACACATTGGTAGTGTTTACATAGAAACATAGAAAATAGGTGCAAAAGTAGGCCATTCGGCCCTTCGAGCCTGCACCGCCATTCAATATCATGGCTGATCATTCCCTCAGTACCCCTTTCCTGCTTTCTCTCCATACCCCTTGATCTCTTTAGCCGCAAGAGCCATATCTAACTCCCTCTTGAATATATCCAATGAACTGGCATCAACAACTCTCTGCAGCAGGGAATTCCACAGGTTAACAACTCTCTGAGTGAAGAAGTTTCTCCTCATCTCAGTCCTGAATGGCCTCCCCCTTATCCTAAGACTATGCATCACATTGCAGGTCGATAAGCTTGAGTTGGAAGCCATGTGAAATGTTGTCAACATCAAATGTGAATGGCGAGAATACAAGTCATTTTCTACCATTCTAAAATCCTGGAATCGGCTAGAAAATTCAGCATGCAAGTAGAGCAGTGACGACGTGTACTTTTTCAGCTTTTCATCCCAAACAGTAATCTGTTGCAAAGTTGGAAAAGCTGAACTGTTTGCTTTCTATCTGACGGGGCAAAAGGACTTGACACTGCAATGCAAATCTTGAGCAAAAAGCTTCTTCCCTTGCAGTCTTAAATTCAGTTCATTTATGTGGCCCATGATATCAACAGCGAATGAAAAACTAGAGAAACAATCTGCTTCGTTCAACTGTGGAAAATGCTAATCTTTTTCTTCCATTTTCAAAAACAAACCAATCTCGGTTCTAAGTTACCACACTCTTTTCAAAGTTTTACCCAAACTAAGCCATCTTACGTTGGTATGATACAGAACATCATTGAGCTCGGATTCAGGTTTCTCAAGCAGAATTACAAATTGCCTGTGGCTTAATCCTCATGCTCAAATGTAGTTGACCACTTTCATAACTGTGTCTACGATATTGCTTAGTTTTAAAACTCCTTTATAGAGGACCTCTTGATGAATAATGCAATGTACATAACATATGCAACAATTTGTATTTATATAGCGTCTTTAATGTAGCAAACCATTCCAAGATGCTTCACAGGAGCATTATCAAACAGAATTTTGACACTGAGCCGCATAAGGAGATATTAGAGATGAGGTCAAAGAGATAGATTTTAGGGAACATCTTAAAAAGGCAAGAACAGTGAAGATGTTCAGGGAGGGAATTCCAGAGCTTAGGGCCAAGAAAGCTGAAGGCATGGCAACCGATGGTGGAGGGATGAAAAGCGGGGATGCTCAAGAGGCCAGAATTGGAGGGGAGCGGAGTTCTTGAAGGCTGTGGGAGATTACAGAGATGGGGAGGGCCGAGGCTATGGAGTGGTTTGAATACAAGGATGAGAATTGTAAAATTGAGACGTTGCCAGATGCAGCATTGTGACCATGTGATCAGAAACAGGACTAATTTTACTGCAACAATTGTCCTTCGATTTCCGCCTATACTTTTAGCCCTCTTGTGGATTGTTCACTAACGTGCGCCATGGTTATATTATATTGTTGTTGGAGTTCCCAAATGCCCATCACAAAACAATGAAAAAGAAAACCTAAAAGTTGCAACACAGGTTAGCAAGGCCATAAAAAAAAAAGGCAAACCAACCAGTCGGGTTTATTTCTAGAGCTATGGAATTGAAAGGTAGGGACGTTGCGCTAAATCTGTATCGAACCTTGGTGAGACCACATGGCGTGCAGTTCTGGCCGACATATCATAAAAAGGATATAGAGACACTGAAGAGGGTGCAGAGAAGATTTACAAGGACGATACCAGAAATGCGAGGGTGTACATATCAGGAAAGGATGAACAGGCTGGGTCTCTCTTCTCTTGAAAGAGGAGGCTGAGGGTTGACCTAATAGAGGTCTTTAAAATTGGTTGGTAGATGACTCCTGCCAACCAAGAGAGAGACTTAGAGAGGTTCTCTGTTTTGCAGCACAGCTAATATATCACAATACTGTGTTGTGCAGATTAGTGGCAAATGGAATTTAATTCAGAGAAGTGTGAGGTAATGCACTTTGGGAGGGCTAATAAGGAAAGGGTATACATAAGGCAGTAGACCACTTAATAGTGTAGATGAACAAAGGGATCTTGGAGTGTTTGTCCACAGATCCCTGAAAGTAGGCCAGGTGGATAAGTTGGTTAAGAAGGCATACGGAATGCTTGCCTTTATTGGCCGAGGCACAGAATATAAGAGAGCAGGGAGGTTACGCTTAAATTGTATAATATACTGGTTAGGCCATAGCTGGAGTACTGCGTGCAGTTCTGGTCGTCATATTATAAGGACGTGATTGCACTAGAGAGGGTGCAGAGGAGATTTACGAGGATGCTGCCTGGAATGGAGAATCTTAGTTATGAGGACAGATTGGATAGGCTGGGTTTGTTCTCATTGGAACAGAGGAGGTTGAGAGGAGACCTCATCGAGGTGTTAAAATATTGAGGGGCCTTGACATAGTGGATAGTAAGGGCCTATTTCCATTGGTGGAGGGGTCTATTATGAGGGGGCATAGTTTTAAGGTGGTTGGTGGAAGGTTTAGGGGGGAGTTGAGTGGGGGCTTCTTTACGCAGAGGGTTGTGGGGATCTGGAACTCACTGCCTGGAAGAGTGGTGGATGAAGAAACCCTCACCACTTTTAAGAGATGCTTGGATGGACACTGAAAGTGCCGTAACCTGCAGGGTTACAGACCTAGAGCTGGTAATTGGGATTAGACTGGATGACCTTTTGTTGGACAGAACAGATATAATGGTAAGTACTGCAGGGAATTGAATATGGCCAGGGAGATCTCCTGGACTAGTTTTGATCGCCTGGATGGGTCGGAGAGGAATTTTTCCAGATTTTTTCCCCCAATTGGCCTGGGTTTTTATCTGGTTTTTGCCTCTCCCAGGAGATCACATGGCTCCGGTTGGGGTGGCGTGTAGAATGTTTCAGTATAAGGAGTGTCGCAGTTGTGTAACACCGCTTTTTTTAAAAAAGGAGGGAGAGAGAAAACAGGGAATTTATAGACCGGTTAGTCGGACATCGTTTGTGGGGAAAATGTTGGAATCAATTATTAAAAATGAAATAGCAGCACATTTGGAAAACAGGATCAGTCCAAGTCAGCAGGAATTAATGAAAGAGAAATTATGCTTGACAAATCTTTTAGAATTTTTTGAGGATGTAACTAGTAGAGTGGACAAGGGAGAACCAGTGGATGTGGTGTATTTGGACTTTCAAAAGGCTTTTCAACAAGGTCCCACACAAGAGATTAGTGTGCAAAATCAAAGCACATGGTATTGGGGGTAATGTATTGACATGGATAGAGAACTGGTTGGCAGACAGTAAGCAGAGAATCGGAATAAACGGGTCCTTTTCAGAATGGCAGGCAGTGACCAGTGGGGTGCCGCAGGGTTCAGTGCTGGGACCAGCTATTTACAATATACATCAATGATTTAGATGAAGGAATTGAATGTAATATCTCCAAGTTTGCAGATGACACTTAGCTGGGTGGCGATGTGAGCTGTGAGGAGGATGCTAAGAGGCTGCAGAATGACTTGGACAGGTTAGGTGCATGGGAAAATGCATGGCAGATGCAGTATAATGTGGATAGAAACATAGAAACATAGAAACATAGAAAATAGGTGCAGGAGTAGGCCATTCGGCCCTTCTAGCCTGCACCGCCATTCAATGAGTTCATGGCTGAACATTCAACTTCAGTACCCCATTCCTGCTTTCTCGCCATACCCCTTGATCCCCCTAGCAGCAAGGACCTCATCTAACTCCTTTTTGAATATATTTAGTGAATTGGCCTCAACAACTTTCTGTGGTAGAGAATTCCACAGGTTCACCACTCTCTGGGTGAAGAAGTTCCTCCGCATCTCGGTCCTAAATGGCTTACCCCTTATCCTTAGACTGTGACCCCTGGTTCTGGACTTCCCCAACATTGGGAACATTCTTCCTGCATCTAACCTGTCTAACCCCGTCAGAATTTTATATGTTTCTATGAGGTCCCCTCTCATTCTTCTGAACTCCAGTGAATACAAGCCCAGTTGATCCAGTCTTTCTTGATAGGTCAGTCCCGCCATCCCGGGAATCAGTCTGGTGAACCTTCGCTGCACTCCCTCAATAGCAAGAATGTCCTTCCTCAGGTTAGGAGACCAAAACTGTACACAATACTCCAGGTGTGGCCTCACCAATGCCCTGTACAACTGTAGCAACACCTCCCTGTCCCTGTACTCAAATCCCCTTGCTATGAAGGCCAACATGCCATTTGCTTTCTTAACCGCCTGCTGCACCTGCATGCCAACCTTCAATGACTGATGTACCATGACACCCAGGTCTCTTTGCACCTCCCCTTTTCCTAATCTGTCACCATTCAGATAATAGTCTGTCTCTCTGTTTTTACCACCAAAGTGGATAACCTCACATTTATCCACATTATACTTCATCTGCCATGCATTTGCCCACTCACCTAACCTATCCAAGTCGCTCGACAGCCTCACAGCATCCTCCTCGCAGCTCACACTGCCACCCAACTTAGTGTCATCCGCAAATTTGGAGATACTACATTTAATCCCCTCATCTAAATCATTAATGTACAGTGTAAACAGCTGGGGCCCCAGCACAGAACCTTGCGGTACCCCACTAGTCACTGCCTGCCATTCTGAAAAGTACCCATTTACTCCTACTCTTTGCTTCCTGTCTGACAACCAGTTCTCAATGGAACAGGAAGACAGAATATTATATGAATGGTGACAGATTAGGAAAAGGGGAGGTGCAATGAGACCTGGGTGTTATGGTACATCAGTCATTGAAAGTTTGGCATGCAGGTACAGCAGGCGGTGAAGGCAGCAAATGGTATGTTGGCCTTCATAGCGAGAGGATTTGAGTATAGGAGCAGGGAGGTCTTAACTGCAGTTGTAGAGCTTTGGCGAGGCCACATCTGGAATATTGTGTTCAGTTTTGGTCTCCTAATCTGAGGAAGGACTTTCTTGCTATTGAGGGAGTACAGCAAAGGTTCACCAGATTGATTCCCGGGATGGCAGGACTGACATATGAGGAGAGACTGGATCAACTGGGCTTGTATCCCCTGGAGTTTAGAAGAATGAGAGGGGATCTCATAGAAACATATAAAATTCTGACGGGATTGGACAGGTTAGAGGCAGGAAGAACGTTCCCGTTGCTGGGGAGTTCCAGAACCAGGGGTCACAGTCTAAGATTAAGGGGTAAGCCATTTAGGACCGAGATGAGGAGAAACTCCTTCACTCAGAGTGGTTAACCTGTGGAATTCTCTACCGCAGAAAGTTGTGGAGGCGAGTTCGTTAAATATATCCCTTACGGCCAAAGGGATCAAGGGGTGTGGAGAGAAAGCAGGAAAGAGGTACTGAGGTTGAATGATCAGCCATGATCTTATTGAATGGCGGTGCAGGCTCGAAGGGCCGAATGGCCTGTTCCTGTACCTAATTTCTATGTTTCTATATGTGAGGCGGACTGGTTGGGCTGGGTGCTCTTTACCGTTCCTCCATTGTTCATAGGTTTATATGTAACCTTCAGGGCTGCTGACTGAGGGCTGTGTGACTCTGTCGGCCGGTGCAGACACGATGGGCCGAAATGGCCTCCTTCTGCGCTGTAAATTTCTATGTTTCTATTGACTGATGATCTATCAATGTCACCCTCGCCCTTGCAGAAGGAGGGGGACCATTAAGAGGAAGTTGGATAAGTACAGCTAGGGAATCTAGAAATCCTATCCTCGTCGCCAATGTGTTATATTCTTTACGACATCGCAAAGCACACTCATCATCATCATCGGCAATCCTTCGAAATCGAGGAAGACTTGCTTCCACTCTCAAAATGAGTTCTCAGATGACACTACAGTCCAATGCGGGAATTACAGTCTCTGTCACAGGTGGGTCAGACAGTCGTTGAAGGAAAGGGTGGGTGAGGAGGCTGGTTTTCCGCACGCTTGAAATCGAGGTGTTGCTTAACCGGAAGCCAATGTAGATCAGCGAGCACAGGGGTGATGGTTGAGCGGGACTTGGTGCGAGTTAGGATCAACTCTAATTTACGTAGGGTAGAATGTGGGAGGCCTGTCAGGAGTGCGTTGGAATAGTCAAGTCTAGAGGTAACAAAAGCACGGATGAGGGCTTCAGCAGAGGATGAGCTGAGGCAAGGATGGAGACGGGCAATGTTATTGAGGTGGAAATAGGTGGTTAAAATAAAGAAAGCCTTGCATTTATATAGCTCCTTTCACCACTGGAGAACGTTCCAAATCACTTTACGGACAATGAGGTACTTTTTGAAATGTAGTCACTGTTGTAATGGAGGAAAAGCGGCAGCCAATTTGTGCACAGCAAGATCCCACAAACAGCAATGCGATAATGATCAGATAATCTGTTTTAGTGGTGTTGTTTGATGGATAAATATTGGCCAGGTCACCGGGGAGAACTCCCCCCCCTGCTCTTCTTTGAAATAGGGCCACTGGATCTTCTACATCCACCCGAGGAGGCTGAATGTCTCGTCCGAAAGGCATAAATACAAAAAGAAGAGAAACAGTATTTAGTTCTGTTCACCCAAGAACGCCCATGAAATACAGAAATAAATAAGCACTCATTATGGGGCAGAGCAATGAAGCGCTGTTTTGTCCCGTGAAAATTCTGTTGGCTCATTGGAATGCAGATAACGACGTTCCCTCAATTGTCGATTGTTTCTCCAGAGGAAGCTAGCCATGGAGGTGCGTTGCTCATTGCACAAGGTGCTGGCTGGGGTGTGACATGCTCAGCGGATCAGAAAATGGCTGTTGGAAACCCGACAGGAAAATCTCGATGCGCTTAGAAACGGGGTTCTCAGAATCGAGAGGGTGGACAAAGTGATACAACGGGGCAACTTTAGGACAGAGACACATCACAAAAGTGACAGACTGCAATCTATTTCAAAGTTCTTTAAAATTGTGAAAGGTTTTGATAGAGTGGATAGAGTGTGTGAGTTTCCATTTGTGGGGAAGAGCATAATTAGAAGCCATCAGTAGTCACCAAAAAATCCAGGGAATTCAGAAGTTCTTTGCCCAGAGAGTGGTGAGTGATACGTCCTTACTATACAGTATAAATGCACACGAGGCCCATGCTTGAGAGGTCAGTCTGTGACCTGTCCTTTATTCCTTAGCACTCAAGGGAAGTAAGTGGGTGGAGCTTCCCCTTTTATATCTGAAGGTCTCGGTTAGGAGTGTCTCCCACAAGTTCACCACCTAGTGGTCAGTGTTCTCACAGTGTACAACTTAGGTCAGATTATACATGGGTTACATTGCTGGTTGAATACATGACAGTGAGAATGTGGAACTCGCTACCACAGGGAGTGGTTGAAGCAAATAGTATCGATGCATTTAAGGGGAGACTGGACAAGCATATGAGGGAGAAGGGGATAAGAGTGTTATGCTGATAGATTTAGATGAGAAAAGACAGGAAGGAGGCTCGAGTGGAGCTTAAACGCCAGCATGGTCTGGTTGGGCCGAATGGCCTGTTTCTGTGCCGTATATCCTATGTAAACATGTGGAATGCATTTTAACCTCTGGTGCTCTTGGCAAAGTGCAGAGGGATATCAATACTCCAGAATAGTGTTGGAGTCTTCAGGAAATAAAGATTCATATTCCTGGACACTGAGCAAAACTCCAGGAGACAGATCGGGGTGGGGGGGGGGGGGCGAGTATTATAAAAATATTGGATATGCGGGGGGATGGGGTAGAAGGCTGTTTGACTAGGGGCGGGGTGGTTGAAAGTGGGTGGTCATGTGATGAAACCTCAGGAATATGGCCAAGCAGAGATGGTGACCTGAGTGTGTCAGCTGTGGCTCAGTGGGCAGCACTCTCGCCTCCGAGTCAGAAGGTTGTGGGTTCAAGTCCTACTCCAGGAACTGGAGCACATAAATCCAGGCAGACACTCCAGTGCAGTGCTGAGGGAGCGCTGCATTGTCCGAGGTGCCGTCTTTCGGTTGAGACATTAAACAGAGGCCCGTTTGCTCTCTCAGGCGGATGTAAAAGATCCCATGACACTATTTGGAAGAGCAGGGAGTTATCCCCAGTGTCCTGGGCCAATATTTATCCCTCAATCAAAATCACTACAGATTATCTGGGTCATTATCATACTGCTGTATGTGGGAGCTTGCTGTGCGTAAATTGGCTGGCGTGTTTCCTACATTCCAAAAGTACTTCATTGGCTGTATAGCACTTTGGGACGTCCGGTGGCCATGAAAGGTGTCATGCATGTAGACCATGTATACTAACTGTATAGTCACGTAAGGTGTGCACCAGAGGGCACTGCGGTGGGAGACCTGAGGGTCACCTGCATAGGTGTGCAGGGCCCAGTATAAAAAGGCTGCCCACCATGCTTGTGCCTCACTCTGGAGTTACAATAAATGGGATTAAGGTCACAACAGCTCAAGTACAATACTAGACCTCGTAGAGTCATTCAAAAGAGTATTAAAGACATAACAAAAGGCGCTATATAAATCTTTGTTTTTAAGCAACATACTGGGACTGCACCATTGTGTGCACTGACCATGATTTTCCATCTGCTTGTTTTAAGGGATTGAAAAACATGGCTGACCCACACTGTGGTTCCGGTACGCTCTCCTGGAACTTGCAGCTCGATACCGGGAGCACTAATGACACACATTTCCCCCCTCCAAAGGAGCTGTGCTAATTTTGCGAGACACACCAACATAGATTAGATTTTGCGCAACTGAATCAACAAGTCTCGCTCCAAAGAGCTGAACTCTGGCACATCTGCTGCAAGTGGGTACGCCCTATGTCAGTGTCGGGTTTTGACAGAAAACTGAACATTTTTCCATCAACACATTTTCCATGTCCAGCATCCAGCTCATCGCTCGCTCGATCCGTGCACTGTGCACCAGAAATGTGATTTAACCCCATCCCTTCAAGGTCATTCCCCATTGGGTCAAGATAATATTTCCTTTCCCCCTACTTTAATGCTGCAGCCCAACAAAAACCTCCAGTTTCGTTCTAATTTTGTAACATAGACTCCTACTCAGAACAGAGAACACGATTGCCCAAACTCATTTCATGTTTAGAACACAAGAACATAATAGGAACAGGAGTAGTCCATTCTGCCCCTCGAGCCTGCTCTGCCATTCAATGAGTTCATGGCTGAACATGCAACTTCAGTACCTCTTTCCTGCTTTCACGCCATACCCCTTGATCCCCCGAGTAGTAAGGACTACATCTAACTCCTTTTTGAATATATTTAGTGAATTGGCCTCAACAACTTTCTGTGCTAGAGAATTCCACAGGTTCACCACTCTCTGGGTGAAGATGTTTCTCCTCATCTCGGTCCTAAATGGCTTACCCCTTATCCTTAGACTGTGACCCCTGGTTCTGGACTTCCCCAACATTGGGAACATTTTTCCTGCATCTAACCTGTCTAAACCCATCAGAATTTTAAACGTTTCTATGAGATTCCCTCTCATTCTTCTGAACTCCAGTGAATACAAGCCCAGTTGATCCAGTCTTTCTTGATATGTCAGTCCCGCCATCCCGGGAATCAGTCTGGTGAACCTTCGCTGCACTCCCTCAATAGCAAGAATGTCCTTCCTCAAGTTAGGAGACCAAAACTGTACACAATACTCCAGGTGTGGCCTCACCAAGGCCCTGTACAACTGTAGCAACACCTCCCTGCCCCTGTACTCAAATCCCCTCGCTATGAAGGCCAACATGCCATTTGCTGCCTTCACCACCTGCTGTACCTGCATGCCAAACCTTCAATGACTGATGTACCATGACACCCAGGTCTCGTTGCACCTCCCCTTTTCCTAATCTGTCACTATTCAGATAATAGTCTGTCTCTCTGTTTTTACCACCAAAGTGGATAACCTCACATTTATCCACATTATACTTCATCTGCCATGCATTAGCCCGCTCACCTAACCTATCCAAGTCACTCTGCAGCCTCATAGCATCCTCCTCGCAGCTCACACTGCCACCCAACTTAGTGTCATCCGCAAATTTGGAAATACTACATTTAATCCCCTCGTCTAAATCATTAATGAACAATGTAAACAGCTGGGGCCCCAGCACAGAACCTTGCGGTACCCCACTAGTCACTGCCTGCCATTCTGAAAACTACCCGTTTACTCCTACTCTTTGCTTCCTGTCTGCCAACCAGTTCTCAATCCACGTCAGCACACTACCCCCAATCCCATGTGCTTTAACTTTGCACATTAATCTCTTGTGTAGGACCTTGTCGAAAGCCTTCTGAAAGTCCAAATACACCACATCAACTGGTTCTCCCTTGTCCACTCTATTGGAAACATCCTCAAAAAAATTCCAGAAGATTTGTCAAGCATGATTTCCCTTTCACAAATCCATGCTGACTTGGACCTATCATGTCACCTCTTTCCAAATGCGCTGCTATGACATCTTTAATAATTGATTCCATCATTTTGCCCACTACCGATGTCAGGATGACCGGTCTATAATTCCCTGTTTCCCTTGATTCCCTTAATATCCAAAAATTGATTGATCTCAATCTTGAATATACTCAACGACTGAGCCTCCACAGTCCTCTGGGGTAGAGAATTCCAAAGATTCACCACCCTCAGTGAAGAAATTTCTCCTCATCTCAGTCCTAAATGACTGACCCCTTATCCTGAGACTGTGACCCCTGGTTCTAGACTCCCCAGCCCAGAGGAAACATCCTCCCTGCATTTACCCCGTCGAGCCCTTTAAGAATTTTGTATGTTTCAATAAGATTACCTCTCATTCTTCTAAACGCTAGAGAATGTAGGCCTAGTCTGCTCAATCTCTCCTCATAGGACAATCCCCCCCATCCCAGGAATCAGTCCGGTGAACCTTCGTTGCACTCCCTCTCTGGCAAGTATATCCTTCGTTAGGTAAGGAGACCAAAACTGTGCACAATACTCCAGGTACAGCCTCACCAGGGCCCTATATAATTGTAGCAAGACGTATTTATTCTTCTACTCAAATCATCTTGTAATAAAGGCCTAGAATGTTTGCTAGAGTGGTCCCAGGGCTGAAGGACTTCAGTTAAGTAGCGAGACTGGAGAAGCTGGGATTGTTCTCCTTAGAGCAGGAAGGTTGAGAGGAGATTTGATAAAGGTGTTCAAAATCACAAAGGCAACAACACGGGCAGCAGCGGATATAAAAGGAGCAGCGAGCAGCCCCAACATTAGTAGGGTGGATAAGGGGGAACCAATGGATGTGGTGTATTTGGATTTCCAGAAGGCATTCGATAAGGTGCCACATAAAAGGTTACTGCACAAGATAAAAGTTCACAGAGTTGGGGGTAATATACAAGTTAGCCAATCCTCTATCCATGCTAACAGAAAACAGAGTGTCGGGATAAATGGGTCATTTTCCGGTTGGCAAACAGTAACTAGTGGGGTTCCGCAGGGATCGGTGCTGGGGCCTCAACTATTTACAATCTATACTCATGACTTGGATGAAGGGACCGAGTGTAATGTAGCTAAGTTTGCTGATGATACAAAGATGGGTGGGAAAGCAAATTGTGAGGAGGACACAAACAATCTGCAAAGGGATATAGACAGGCTAAGTGAGTGGGTAAAAATTTGGCAGATGGAGTATAATGTGGGAAAATGTGAGGTTATCCACTTTGGCAGAAATAACAGAAAAGCAAATTATAATTTAAATGGAGAAAAATTGCAAAGTGCTGCAGTAGAGAGGGACCTGGGGGTCCTTGTGCATGAAACACAAAAAGTTAGTATTCAGGTACAACAAGTAATCAGGAAGTCAAATGGAATGTTGGCCTTTATTGCAAGGGGGATAGAGTATAAAAGCAGAGAAGTCCTGCCACAACTGTACAGGTATTGGTGAGGCCACACCTGGAGTACTGCGTACAGTTTTGGTCTCTGTATTTAAAGAAGGATATACTTGCTTTGGAGGCTGTTCAGAGAAGGTTCACTAGGTTGATTCCGGAGATGAGGGGGTTGACTTATGAAGACAGGTAGAGTAGGTTGGGCCTACACACATTGGAGTTCAGAAGAATGAGAGGTGATCTTATTGAAATTTATAAGATAATGAGAGGGCTCGACAAGGCTGGATGCAGAGAGGATGTTTCCATTCATAGAGGAAACTAAAACTAGGGGACTTAGTCTTCAATAACTTTCAAAAGGGAACTGGATAAATACTTGGAGGGAAAATTTGTAAGGCTGAGGAAGGGGCAGGGGAGTGGGACAAATTGGATAGCTCTCACAAAGGACTGGCACAGGCACGATGGGCCAAATGGCCTCATTATGGCGCCGCCCATTTAAAACTGAGATGAGGAGGAATTTCTTCTCTGAGGGTTGTAAATCTGTGGAATTCGCTGCCCCAGCGAGCTGTGGAGGCTGGGACATTGAATATATTTAAGGTGGAGATAGACCGATTTTTCAACAATAAGGGAGTAAAGGGCTACGGGGAGCGAGCAGGGAAGTGGAGCCAAGTCCATGATCAGATCAACCACGATCTTATTGAATGGCGGAGCAGGTTGGATGGGTCAGGTGGCCTACTCCTGCTCCTGTTTCTTATGTTCTTATGTACCTGTTAGACATAATGTAGAATAAATGGAAGTTTGATAGTGCACCCAGAGGGGCGGGCGAGACCCTTAAGGCTTTGAATGCCAGGACAGTGTGTTACCAGGCACTGAGGCCTGGGACCTACTCTATGAGCAATGTACCAAGCTCTGTGAAACACTGGTGCACCAGGAGCTTGGACACCAATTGGGTGCGAGGTTTCGAAATGCTCCATTGGTAATCCAACGCGGGCCTGCTCGCCATCGTGCAGTCCGTGGTCACGGCAAATGGGCACTGCAAGGGAGTGCTGAGAGGAGGGGAATATGTTTGTTATTTTTTCTCCTGAGTGGTCCCAACATCCCTGGGATCATAGAATCATAGAAATTTACAGCACAGAAGGAGACCATTCGGCCCATCATGTCCGTGCCAGCCGACAACGAGCTACCCAGCCTAATCCCACTTTCCAGCTCTTGGTCCGTAGCCCTGTAGGTTACGGCACTTCAAGTGCACATCCAAGTACTTTTTAAAATGTGGTGAGGGTTTCTGCCTCTACCACCCTTTCAGGCAGTGAGCTCGACGACCAGAACTGCACGCAGTACTCCAGCTGCGGCCTAACTAGTGTTTTATACAGTTCAAGCACAACCTCCCTGCTCTTGTATTCTATGCCTCGGCTAATAAAGGCAAATATCCCGTATGCCTTCTTAACCACCTTATCTACCTGTCCTGCTACCTTCAGGGATCTGTGGACATGCACTCCAAGGTTCCTCTGTTCCTCTACACTTCTCAGTGTTCCATGAAATGAGGGGGTTGTCCCAGGAGGAGAGATTGAGCAGACTAGGCCTATACTCTCTGGAGTTTAGAAGCATGAGAGGTGATCTCATTGAAACATACAAGATACTGAGGGGAATTGGCAGGAGAGATTGTTTCCCCCTGGCTGGAGTGTCTAGAACCAGCGGTCACAGTCCCAGGATAAGGGGCCGGCCATTTAAGAATGAGATGAGGAGGAATTACTTTACCCGGAGGGTGGTGAATCTTTGGAATTCTCTACCCTCAAGGGCTCTGGATGCTGAATCATTGAGTATATTCAAGGCACACATGGATATATGTTTGGAATCTATGGGAACCAAGCGATATGGAGGTCGGACGGGAAAGTGGAGTTGAGGTCGAAGATCAGCCGTGATCTTATTGAATGGCGGAGCAGGTTCGAGGGGCCGTATGGCCTACTCCTGTTCCTGATTCTTATGACTCATGCTCGCCAAGTCTGCTTTAGCTGCACCGTTGGACCTGAAAATGCCAACTTTGTTTCCGTTGATGTCATCCTGCCCCAGCCTCCCCTCAGTGCTGTTAATGCTTCAGCAGCCTGCAGAGTTGGAGGACATTGGAAATTCCACCCTGGGACCTGGAACCTCTCCCAGCGTGTCACCAGCAACCAGCAACGCTGAGATATTCAACCGAACTGATCGTGCATTATTGGACAGGGTCATCTCACCGGGACAAGGGCTCAGACCACATCATTGAACCCATGGGGTCAGTCCCAGCACAAGTGTGCTCCTCTCTCCTGAAGATTGTTACTAAAGCAACGGGTTTGGATGGGATTAACTGGTATAAATATGAACTGAATATTGGAGACCAGCTCAAATCGCAAATAACGCACCTCCCTCCCTCATGGCCCCCTCATTAAAAACAATGTTGGTTACCATGGCCACGTCAGCCTGGAAGATCTGCTTGATGAACTTGTTCTTGGAGGAGTGGACCAACTGAATGATGTCTCCGTGAAGCGTGTCCCGATTCTTCTCCAGGAAACCTGACAAAGAGGCGACAAAAAGACAGAGCTCATTAGGTTTCGAAGGGCAACGTCAAGTGATGGGATCATGCTGACTGTTACTGTAGGCTTATTCACACTCGACCAGCTCCACACGCCAGACACAAGACTCCCAAAGCAAGCTCTACTCGGAACTCCTACATGGCAAGCGAGCCCCAGGTGGGCAGAGGAAACGTTTCAAGGACACCCTCAAAGCCTCCCTGATAAAGTGCAACATCCCCACCGACACCTGGGAGTCCCTGGCCAGAGACCGCCCTAAGTGGAGGAAGAGCATCCGGGAGGGCACTGAGCACCTCGAGTCTCGTCGCCGAGAGCATGCAGAAAACAAGCGCATTCAGCATGCGGCAAACCAGACTCCCCACCCACCCTTTCCTTCAACCACTGCCTGTCCCACCTGTGACAGGGACTGTAATTCCTGCATTGGACTGTTCAGTCACCTGATAACTCACTTTTAGAGTGGAAGCAAGTCTTCCTCAATTTTGATAGAGGGGAAATGAGGATTTAAAAAAAAAAAAATAAACTCAGAGTTATGATGGAATTCACTGCCTGAAAGGGTGGTGGAAGCAGATTCAATAGTAACTTTCAAAAGGAATTGGATAAATACTTGGAAAGGAAACAGTTGGAGGGCTACGGGGAAAGAGCAGGGGAGTGAGACTAATTGGATCATTCTTTCAAAGAGCCAGCACAGGCACGATGGGCCGAATGGCCTCCTTCTGCGCTGTATCGTTCTTGTCATGTATTCAACTATCATTGTAATCCATGTATAAACTGACCTAAGTTGTACACCGTGAGAACACTGACCACTAGGTGGTGAACTTGTGGGAGACACTCCTAACCTGGACTTTCAGGTATAAAAGGGGAAGCTCCACCCACCTTCATCACTTCAGTGCTGGCTATTGAAGGTTACTGGTCACAGAGTCACCTTCTCTCTAGTATGGGCCTCGTGTGCATTTGTACTGTATAGTAAGGACATATTATTGGCAACGAGAAACTGGGATTTAAACCACGCGAGCATGGCCACTAGCAGCACAGACGAGAGGTACTGTGTTGGTGATGATTGGGACGATTTTATTGCGAGACTACAGCAAAGTTTTGTCACTAAGGAATGGCTGGGACAGGATTCGGCCGACAAATGCAGGGCTCATCTCCTGACGGTTTGTGGATCCAGGACGTACTCCCTGATGAAGGACCTTCTAGCGCCAGAGAAGCCGGCGGACAAGACGTTCGAAGAGCTCAGTAAGTTGATCAGGGAACACTTTAAACCGGCGAGCAGCATGCACATGGCGAGACACCAGTTTTACACGCACCGGCGGCGAGAAGGGCAAAGTGTTCCGGACTTCGTGGCAAACCTCCGGCGACTGGCCAGCCTATGTAAGTTCCCAGATGCATGCAGAGCGGAGATGCTGCAAGACTTTTTTTTTTTTATTGAGGGCATCGGGCACGCTGGGGTTTTCAGGAAACTGATTGAGACCAAGGACTTGACCCTGGAAACGGCGGCTTTGATGGCCCAGACATTTATCTCAGGGGAGGAAGAGACCAGAATGATGTTTGACAAAAATCTTGTTTTAAATGCAGCAAATGGACAGGGAGTCAACATTGTTAATGCGGCACACAGTTCTCCAGGCAGACAGGGGCAATCGGACATGCCCGAGCATGTAGTTGAACCCAAAGGGGGAATTCAACAGAGACAATGGTTAGCTGAACGGCGATTCATGCCATCGCAAGGGACAATGCGGCCAGTAATGGGGCCAACACCTGTCAATGGTGCGTTTAAGGACAGTTAGAGACAGTCAGAGACGATCGACTGGTAATGGATCTTGTATCCAACAACGGCTCATGTTGGAGGTGTGGAGGTAAACACACAGCCAGAGCTTGCAGGTATCAGCATTATACCTGCAGAAACTGCAACATCAGCGGTCACTTGTCGCGTATGTGCAGGAAGCCTGCAGCCAGGTTGATGTACGAGGAGGACGGGCCTGATGTAAGCCCTACGAGGCCAAATAGACACTGGGGGAAATCGCTGGAAGCTGAAGTTCAGCGAGTTCATGTGGGGCACATATACAGTTCATACACCAGGATGCCACAGATAATGATGAAAGTGCTCCTCAATGGTATCCCAGTATCAATGGAGCTAGACACGGGGGCCAGCCAGTCCCTGATGAGTATCAAACAGTTCAACAAGTTGTGGGCGTCCAAGGCCAGGAGGCCAAAATTATTGCCAATTGACGCACAGCTACGGACATACACAAAGGATATAATTCCGGTGCTAGGCAGCGCCACGGTAGTCATGACACAAAGAATCGGAGAACAGGTTGCCACTCTGGATTGTCCCGGGGATGGTCCCGCACTACTGGGGAGGAGTTGGCTTGCTGTCATGAACTGGAAATGGGGCGATGTCAATGCAATTTCCTCTGTGGAGCGAGTATCATGTTCACAGATCCTGGACAAATTTGACTCATTATTTCAACCCGGCATTGGAACTTTCATGGGGGCTAAGGTAGTGATTCACATAAACCCGGACACCAGGCCAGTACACCACAAGGCCAGAGCGGTGCCGTACGTGATGCGGGAAAAGATAGAAGGCGAATTGGACCGCCTGCTGAGGGAAGGCATCATCTCGCCAGTCGAATTCAGTGACTGGGCGAGCCCGATTGTGCTGGTGCTCAAGGTGGATGGGTCGGTCAGGATATGTGGTGATTACAAGGCCACCATCAATCGGGTGTCACTCCAAGACCAGTACCCGCTACCGAGAGCGGAGGACCTCTTTGCGACGCTATCCGGTGGCAAACTTTTTTCAAAATTGGACCTGACCTCAGCTTACATAACCCAGGAGCTGGCGAGTGAGTCGAAGAAGCTGACCACCATCATGACACACAAGGGGTTGTTTGAGTATAACAGATGTCCGTTCGGGATTCGCTTGGCCGCCGCAATCTTTCAACGAAACATGGAAAGTCTCTCAAGTCGATTCCAAGGACGGTGGCTTTTCAAGACGACATCCTCCTCACGGGTTACGATACTGAAGAACACCTCCACAACCTGGAGGAGGTGATACGCAGACTGGACCGGGTAGGGCTGCGACTGAAAAAGGCGAAGTGCGTCTTCTTAGCTCCAGAGGTAAAATTCCTGGGGAGGAGGGTAGCAGCAGATGGGATCAGACCTACCACATCCAAAATGGAAGCGATCCAGAGAGCAACCAGACTCTGTAACACGACGGAGCTGCGTTCGTTCCTGGGGCTCCTGAACTATTTTGGTAACTTTCTTCCCAAATTGAGCATGCTGTTAGAGCCGCTACACGTGCTCCTACGCAAAGGTCGCGATTGGGTCTGGGGAGACAGCCAGGAAAGGGCTTTTGATGGAGCATAACAAATTGCGTGCTCTAACAATCTGTTAACGCTATATGACCCATGTAAGAAACTAGTTTTAACGTGCGATGCGTCGACCTATGGGGTTGGGTGTGTGTTGCAGCATGTTAATGCCAAGAGTCAGTTACAGCCGGTAGCTTATGCCTCCAGAAGTCTGTCCCAGGCAGAAAGGGGCTACGGGATGGTAGAAAAGGAAGCGCTTGCATGTGTATACGCAGTAAAAAAAAAAATGCACCAGTACCTGTTTGGCAGGAAATTTGAGCTGGAGACAGATCACAAACCCCTAACGTCCCTTTTGGCCGACAACAAGGCCATAAATACAAACGCATCGGTCCGCATACAGAGGTGGGCACTCACGTTAGCCGCCTATGACTATACCATTCGGCCCAGACCGGGCACTGAAAACTGCACCGATGCACTCAGCAGGCTCCCACTAGCCACCACCGAGGGGGCAACCGAGCATGCTGCTGAGATGGTCATGGCTGTTGAAGCTTTCGAAAGCGAAGGCTCACTCGTGACAGCCCGTCAGATTAAAGTCTGGACAAATAGAGACCGCTACTGTCTGTAGTCAAGAAATGTGTCCTGAATGGGGACTGGGCAGTCACGTACAGGGCATGCCCTGAAGAATTTAAACCATTTCACAGGCACAAGGATGAACTCTCGATTCAGACCAATTGCCTACTATGGGGAAACTGAGTAGTCATGCCCCAGATGGGCAGAGAGGTGTTCATCGGAGCACTCCACAATGAGCACCCAGGCATTGTCATGATGAAAGCAATTGCCAGGTCACACGTTTGGTGGCCAGGGATAGATGCAGACCTGGAATTGTGTGTTCACAGGTGCAACTCGTGTGCCCAGCTGGGCAATGTGCCCAGGGAAGCCCCCCTATAGCCCCTGGTCCTGGCCCGCCAAGCCATGGTCATGCATCCATGTCGACTACGCAGATCCTTTCATGGGTAAAATGTTTTTGGTTGTAGTAGATGCCTACTCCAAATGGATCGAGTGTGACATTCTCAATTCAAGCACATCCTCTGCCACGATAGAAAGTCTACAGGCAATGTTCGCCCCCATGGTCTACCGGACATCTTGGTCAGCGAAAATGGCCCATGCTTTACTAGCATTGAATTGCAGGACTTCATGGTCGGAAATGGTATCAACCATGTCAGAACGGCACTGTTCAAGCCGGCCTCAAACGGCCAAACAGAATGAGCAATGCAGATAATCAAACAGGGGATGCTCAGAATCCAAGGCGGTTCCCTACAAAGCCGCTTATCATGCCTCCTGTTGGCCTATAGATCCCGACCACACTCGTTCACAGGAGTTCCACCGCAGAGTTGCTAATGAAAAGGACGCTCAAAACCAGGTTATCCTTCATACACCCCACCATGAAAGAAATTGTTGAGAGCAGGCGCCGGTCACAATGTGACTACCATGACGGGAATGCGAGGGCGCGATGTATTGATGTCAATGACTCAGTCTTTGTCCTCAACTACGCTGCAGGGCCCAAATGGTTCGCAGGCACCATGATTGCCAAAGAGGGGAATAGGATTCTGGTAGTTAAACTTACCAATGGACAAATCTGCCGCAAACACGTGGATCAAACAAAAAGGAGGTTCAGCAACCCCATAGAAGAAGTAGAGGAAGAACACGTTGTGGAGTTCACTTCACCACAGGTGACCGAACACGGGAACCAAGTGGAGGAGAGCCCAGTCACTGTGGGCAGTCCAGACAGGCCTGAGGCACCACAAACAGCAGATACTCAGGCCAGCGCCCAACAACCGGAGCCCCAACTCAGGCGCTCGACAAGGGAGCATAAACCACCAGAGACACTTAACCTGTGATCCCAATAAGACTTTGGGGGGGGGGGGGGGGGTGGCGATGTCATGTATTCAACTATCATTGTAGTCCATGTATAAACTGACCCAAGTTGTACACTGACCACTAGGTGGTGAGCTTGTGGGAGACACTCCTAACCTGGACCTTCAGGTATAAAAGGGGAAGCTCCACCCATCTTCTCCACTTCAGTGCTGGCTAATAAAGGTTACTGGTCACAGAGCGACCTTCTCTCTAGTATGGGCCTCGTGTGCATTTGTACTGTATAGTAAGGACATATTAGTTCGATAATCACAATGTTAAAAGGAACAACCGTTGATGGGCAAAATAGTCCTTTTCTCCTCTATTTTTTCCCTGATACTTACACGTTACAAAATGCTAATGTTGCCAAAAGTTAAACCCAAGAATTCGGTGAGAACGAGATGTTATCGGCAGCACATTCAATAGCGATAGAGAGGAGAGAGCAAACTGCACCAAGTACATCCTGGGACAAGCTGGACGGTTTGGCGTCTCGGATTCCAAAATGGTTGCTATGGGTACCCCCCGCTATGCACAACACCGCAGCCTACCTCTCGTTTCGTAGTAGACTATCCCAGCAAAATGGCTGATTCCAAACTGGGTCTCATAGTTGTTCTTCGGGGGGATGTAGTAGGTGTTCAGCTTGTGTTGGGAATTCAGTTTATTCAACATCGTTGTGTCTGTACCCTGTCAGGAGATATTTTCGTAAACAAGAATTTGTTTTAAGTTTTACAATATAAACACACAGTTTCATTTTTCACTCATTTAAATTTGGGTGATGTTGCAGCAATTTCATACACATTTAATAGTGTCTGACATTAAATGGTAGGACACTGAGGAGTGTAGAGGAACAAAGGGACCTGGGAGTGCATGTCCACAGATCCCTGAAGGTAGCAGGCCAGGTAGATAAGGTGGTTACAAAGGCATACGGAATGCTTGCCTTTATTAGCCAAGGCATGGAATACAAGTACAGGGAGGTTATGATTGAGCTGTATAAAATACTGGTTAGGCCACAGCTGGAGTACTGCGTGCAGTTCTGGTCACCGCATTACAGGAAGGACGTGATTGCACTAGAGAGGGTACAGAGGAGATTTACGAGGATGTTGCCAGGAGTGGGGAATCTAAACTATGAGGGCAGATTGGATAGGCTGGGTTTGTTTTCATTGGAACAGAGGAGGCTGAGGGAAGACCTCATTGAGGTGTATAAAATTATGAGGGGCCTAAATATAATGGATAGAAAGGGCCTCTTTCCCTTAGCAGAGGGTTCAACAACCAGGGGGCATAAATTTAAAGTAATTGGTAGAAGGTTTAGAGGGGATTTGAGGGGAAATTTCTTCACCCAGAGGGTGGTGGGGGTCTGGAACTCACTGCCTGAAAGGGTGGTAGAGGCAGAAACCCTCACCACATTTAAAAAGTACTTGGATATGCACCTGAAGTGCCATAACCTACAGGGTTATGGACCAAGAGCTGGAAAGTGGGATTAGGCTGGATAGCCTCTTGTTGGTCTGTGCAGACACGATGGGCCGAAATGGCCTCTTTCCGTGCTGTAAACTTCTATAATTCTATGACTGGTAAATCTTCTGCTCAGGGTGGAATTCAACCAGCCGGAGTAGGAAGGTCGAAGGTATTATCTCGATCTGGGCCAATATCAGTGATCTTAGTCAGTGTCAGCTGTGGCTCAGTGGGCAGCACTCACGCCTCGGAGTCAGAAGATTGTGGGTTCAAGTCCCACCCCCAGGGGCTTGAGCACAAAAAAATCTAAGGTGACACTCCAGTGCAGTGCTGAGGGAGTGCTTCACTGTCTGAGGTGCAGTCTTTTGGACGAGACGTTAAACCGAGGCCCCGTCTGCTCTCTCAAATGGACGCAAAAGGTCCGATGGCCACTATTTCGAAGAAGGGCAGGGGAGTTATCCCCGGTGTCCTGGGCCAATATTTATCCCTCAATCAACATAACAAAAATATAAATTATCACATTGCTGTTTGTGGGAGCTTGCTGTGCGCAAATTGATTGCCGCGTTTCCCACATTACAACAATGACTACATTTCAAAAGTACTTCATTGGCTGTAAAGTACTTTGAGACGTCCGGTGGTTGTGAAAGGTACGATACAAAGTGTTTTTTTTTTAAAAAAGGGATGCCTTAGTGGTAAAGAAAAAACTTACATTTCGATAGCACCTTCCACAATCGCAGGACGTTCCACAGCGCTTTACAGCCAATGAAGTACTTTTTGAAGTGTAGTCACTTGCTACAATGTGGGAAATGCAGCAGCCAATTTGCGCACAGCAAGCTCCCAAAACAGCAATGACGAGCTGATGTATTTTAGTGAGGTTGATTGAGGGATAAATATTGCCCAGAACTAACCTGCTCTTCATCGAAATAGTGCCATGGGATCTTTTACAGTCCACCTGAGAGTGCAGACGGGACCTCTGTTTAACGCCTCATCCGAAGGATGGCACCTCAGACAGTGCAGTGCTCCCTCAGCACTGCACTGGAGTGTCAGCCTGGATTATGTGCTTAAGTCTCTGGAGTGGGATTCGAACCCACAACCTTCTGACTCACAGGCGAGAGTGCTACTCACTGAGCCACTGCTGACACCAATTGGATTCATGCAACTGGGCTGTGGAGGAGGGAAACGTAGCTAGGGTTCTTACTTCGGATACCGATCAGGGGATAATGGGTTATGGACAGCGAAGTGGATCAGAGTCCATGATCGGATCGGCCATGATCGTATTAAATGGCGGAGCAGGCTCGAGGGGCCGTATGGCCTACTCCTGATCCTATTTCTTATGTGGATCGCTATCCCACGATCCTCGCTGAAAAGCTGTGGACATCAGCTGAAGATAGGATTGGACTTGGTTGTGACTGCGTAGAATTACATAAACTTCCTGGCCAGTTATGGCCATGATGTCGGTGTTTGTTCTTCACAACAGCCCCCTCCCACTCGATTTATCCAGCTTCCCCCTTAAACCTTCCCCTATGTTATTTGCCTCAACTACTCCCTGTGGTAGCAAGTTCCACATTCTCGCCATTGTCCGGGTAAAGAAGTCTCTCCTGATGTCTCCCATGTTTGAAGAGCTTGCCAATGCCCATCCCCCAGGTTCTCATGGAGAATGGCCAATGAGAGTATTAATCTCTGCTATCTTCCATAGATACCTTGGACGATGGATTCAGGGGCGAATATTACAAGTGGTACAATCCACTCGAGGTTTAGAACAGTTTTAGTCCATTGTCTTTGAGCCCCAGATCATTAGTTTTTGCAACCGCACTCCATGTGAGTGCTTGTTGCTAGGGATGTGGGAGACCTTTTAGACTCCCCTAAAGGCTCAGGTGAATTTATGCAGTGATCCATCCACAGGAGCCGGGAAGATGGGTTTGAGTTTAGAAGAATGAGAGGTGATCTCATTGAAACATACAAAATTCTTACAGGGCTTGACAGGGTAGATGCAGGGAGGATGTTTCCCCCGGGCTGGGGAGTCTAGAACCAGGGGTCACAGTCTCAGAATCAGGGGGTCAGCCATTTAGGACGGAGTTGAGGAGAAACTTCTTCACTCGGAGGGTGGAATTCTCTACCCCAGAGGGCTGTGGAGGCTCAGTCGTTGAGTATATTCAAGACAAAGATCGATAAGATTTTGGGATATTAAGAGAATCGAGGGATATGGGGATCGGGCGGGAAAGTGGAGTTGAGGTCGAAGATCAGCCATGATCTTATTGAATGGCGGAGCAGGCTTGAAGGGCCGAATGGCCTACTGCTACTCCCATCTCTTATGTTCTTATGAACACCTGATGCTACTTGTCCAACGCGCCTTCCCCCTAACCTCCATTTCCACCTACCTCCTCCCATTTGCTCACGGATCCAGCAGCACAGACACTCCCATACCTTGGGGAATTTGCTCTCCTCGTCGATGAGGGAAATGATGTTCATGGGTTTGAGCGCAATCATGTCCAGTGCATCCTGGTTGTCGGTGAACTCGATGTGCTGCCAGTTGATGTGCTCCAGGTTGTACTCCTCTTGCTCCAGCTTGAAGACATGACGCACAAAAAACTGCTGCAGGTTTTCGTTGGCGAAGTTAATACACAGCTGCTCGAAGCTAGTAAAGCAGAGGGATACAGTCAGAACAGTTCGCGAAAGAATCCGATTACATCGGATACACGGCACAGAAACAGGCCATTCGGCCCAACCAGTCCATGCCGGCGTTTATGCTCCACTCGAGCCTCCTCCCGTCTTTTCTCATCTAACTCGATCAGTCTTCCCTTCTCCCTCATATGCTTGACTAGCCTCCCCTTAAATAATAATAGCATCGACACTATTCGCTTCAATCGCTCACTGTGGTAGCGAGTTCCACATTCTCACCACTCACATCAGGAGTTGCCCACGGTGCCCTGGCCAATATTTATCCCTCAATCAACATAACAAAAAAAAAAACAGATTATCTGGCCATTATCACATTGCTGTTTGTGGGAGCTTGCTGTGCACAAATTGGCTGCCGCATTTCCCACATTACAACAGTGACTACACTCAAAGTACTTCATTGGCTGTAAAGTGCCTTGAGATGTCCATTGGTCGTGAAAGGTGCTATATAAATGCGAGTCTTTCTTTGGGTAAAGAATTGTCTTCTGAATTCCCGATTGGATTTTTTGGTGACTATCTTATATTGATGGCCTCGAGTTTTGTTCTTCCCCACATCGGAAATATTCTCTCTGTATCCACTTGATCAAAACCTTTTAGAATTTTAAAAGTCCTCTCCATTAGGTCATCTCTCAGCCTTCTTTTTTTCAAGAGGAGAGAGACCCAGCCTGTTCATCCTTTCCGGATATATATACCCTCGCATTTCTGGTATCATCCTTGTAACTCTTCTCTGCACCCTCTCCAGTGGCTTTGTATCCTTTTTATAATTATGGCGACCAGAACTGTACGCAGTGTGGTCTAACCAAGGTTCGATACAGGTTTAGCATAACCTCCCTACTTTTAAATTCTATACATCCTAGTGTCTTTAAAAAAAGATAGTGGATGCATTGGTTGTAAACTAGCAAAATTCCCTGGATTCTGGAGAGGTCCCCGTGGATTGGAAATGTAATGCCCCTATTTAAAAAAGGGAAGCAGACAGAAAGCTGGAAACTATAGACCAGTTAGTCTAACATCGGTCATTGGGAAAATGCTGGAGTCCATTATCAAGGAAGCAGTAGCAGGACATTTGGAAAAGCAGAGTCAGCATGGTTTTGTGAAAGGGAAATGTTTGACAAATTTGCTGGAGTTCTTTGAGGAAATAACGAGCAGGGTGGATAAGGGGAACCAGTAAATGTGGTGTACTTGGATTTCCAGAAGACATTCGATAAGGTGCCACATAAAAGGTTATTGCACAAGATAAAAATTCATGGGGTTGGGATTAATATATTAGCATGGATAGAGGATTGGCTAACTATCAGAAAACAGAGTTGGGATAAATGGTCATTTGCTGGTTGGCAAACAGTAACTAGTGGGGTGCCGCAGGGATCAGTGCTGGAGCCTCAACTATTCTCAATTTATATTAATGACTTGATGAAGGGACAGAGTGTAATGTAGCCAAGTTTGCTGATGATACAAAGATGGGTGGGAAAGCAAATTGTGAGGGCACAAAAAATCTGCAGAGAGATATATAGACAGGCTAAGTGAGTGGGCAAACATTTGGCAGATGGAGTATAATGCGTGAAAATGTGAAGTTATCCACTTTTGGCAGAGGAAAAATATAAAAACCAATTTTTAATTTAAATGGAGAAAAATTGCAAAGTGCTGCAGTACAGAGGGACCTGGGGGTTCTTATGCGAGAAACACAAAGTTAGTATGCAGGTACAGCAAGTGATCAGGAAGGTAAATGGAATGTTGGCCTTTATTGCAAGGGGGATGGAATATAAAAGCAGAGAAGTCCTGCTACAACTGTACAGGGTATTGGTGAGGCCACACCTGGAGTACTGCGTACAGTTTTGATCTCGGTATTTAAGGAGGGATATACTTGCATTGGAGGCTGTTCAGAAAAGGTTCACTAGGTTGATTCCGGAGATGATGGGGTTGACTTATGAAGCTAGGTTAAGACTATTGGGTTTTTGATTCCAAAATCTAAATTGATAATATAATGTGTCTATCCCCACAATTACACTTCTGACATGGAAAGGCTGGCCAAGTATTCCTTTACATTAAATTTCAGGACGTGGGAATCGCCAGTATTTATTGCCCATCCTCAGTTGCCCAGAGATGGTGGTGGTGGGCCCACAGATAACTGACTTGCTAGACCTCTTCAGTTAAGGTTCAACCAAGGTGTGGGAACTGGAGTCACATATAGTGCCGGACCGGGTAAGGCCGACCAGTTTCCTT
This sequence comes from Pristiophorus japonicus, assembly GCF_044704955.1. Classification (NCBI taxonomy): domain Eukaryota; kingdom Metazoa; phylum Chordata; class Chondrichthyes; family Pristiophoridae; genus Pristiophorus; species Pristiophorus japonicus. Next base: position 213,874,589 of record NC_091986.1, read on the forward strand.
TCCTAAAGGACATCAACGAACCAGATAGGTTTCCCCCGACAGCTTCATGTTCACATCGAACAGAATTCTAATTCTCAAACTGCCATGGTGGAACTTGAACTTACATTCTCTAGATGACTGGTCCACGGTATTGGAGGCCACACCTAGAATACTGCGTACAGTTTTGGTTTCCGAGGATATACTTGCTTTGGAGGCAGTTCAGAGAAGGTTCACTAGATTGATTTCGGAGATGAGGGGGTTGACTTATGAGGAAAGGTTGAGGAGGTTGGGCCTCTACTCATTGGAATTCAGAAGAATGAGAGGTGATCTTATCGAAACGTATAAGATTATGAGGGGGCTTGACAAGGTGGATGCAGAGGGGATGTTTCCACTGATGGGGGAGACTAGAACTAGAGGGACATAATCTTAGAATAAGGGGCCGCCCATTTAAAACTGAGAGGAGGAGAAATTTCTTCTCTGAGGGTTGTAAATCTGAGGAATTCGCTGCCTCAGAGAACTGTGGAAGCTGGGTCATTGAATAAATTTGAGACAGAGATGGACAGTTTCTTAACCGATAAGGGGATAAGGGGTTACGGGGAGCAGGTCGGGTAGGGGAGCTGAGTCCATGATCGGATTAAATGGCGGAGCAGGCTCGAGGGGCCGTATGGACTACTCCTGTTCCTATTTCTTATGTTATTATTATAACCGCCACACTCAGGTACCAAACACTCCATGAAGAATGGTAGAAAGTTACAGGACCGAAACAGGCCTTTTGGCTTATCGACTTTGTGCTGGTGTATATTCACCACCTGCCCCCCGCCCCCCCCCAACCAATGAGGCACCATGGGGCTGAAATTGCCCTGTGCTGGGTTTGGGGTGCTCTGTTCAAATTGAGAGGAAATGCAGCGTCCTGCGAGACAGGCTGCTAAATCCCCTGGAATTCACTTCTGAAAAAACAAAATATATGTTGGGGGATGTAATGGGAAGTCTGTTTAAAGGGGAAGGCCGCTGCAAGCTCTGCGGTCACAAGAAGCTGTCAGTGGCATCGCGGGGCAATTTCCCTCTCTCTTCCTTCTCCCTCCTCCCTTCCTCCACCCCCCCATGGGGAGACAAGGTGTCGGCGCGCACGGTGATGATGTCATCGCCGCGCCGGTGCACTAATCGGGGGTGCACGCCGCCAAGCAGTTTTCACCCGCCGGTCTCTGGGGCAATTCTGCGGAGGGGCGATCTGGTCGCCACACTCAGGCGAAAAAACCCTTCAGCGCCTCCCGGAGACGCTAAAGGGCCTTTCGGAGAAGAGCAATTTCGGCCCCCCTAATGTCAGCCTTGGCTCGGTGATCGCGCACTGGCCCCCAAGTCACGTGATTGTGGGCTCAAGGAGCGGCGAGTGATCATGGAGCGATGTGATCGGGGCCCAGGAGAGGCGCGAGTTCGGGGCCAGAAGAGGCGAGGGCCCAGGGGCAGCACGGGCCCAGCCCACACTGCAATATGTGTGCGCACTAGGTCTGTGTCTCCAGTCGTCTTGGGTAATCCTTGCCACTGGACCAAGACCCAGCTCTGTCAAGCCCGTGTGGTGGCTGGTGTGCAACGGCCACCACACCTTAAAAAAAATCCAAGCACAGGCATCTTCCATCCTTCAGGATGTAGTTTGAGATCTGGAATATTAAGTCCTTCATTGAAACACCTGTGAACTCATCTCTTTTTGGTGTGGAAGCAAGTCATCCTCGATACGAGGGTGATGATGATGATGTGGGCTCAAGCATGTAATCTCGGCTGGGAGTGCTGCACTGCCACCTTTCTAATGAGACGTTAAACCAACATCTCATGTGCCCTCTCAGATGGGCATAAAAGATCCCAGGGCCCTCTTCACACTGAAAAGAGCACGGAAATTCTCCAAGTGTCCAGCTCAACAACAATAGACTTGGGATCAAAACTAGAGTTTAAACTTGCAAATGGTCAGATGCATAATGTCAAAAAACACTACCAGATCTTACGCTGCCCCAACAATATGCCTTAGCCCAAAATAGGAATACTCTCTCCCAGACCAGACATTTACATCCCCCTGGCCCCCGACCCCATCAACAGCTCATTGCTTCTCTGGGAGCTTTCAAGACTGAGATAGCCAGGTTTACTTTGGGTAAGGGCATCAAGGGATTATGGAGCAATGGTGGGGAAAAATGGAGGTGCAGATTGGTCATGACCTCACTGAATGGCAGAACATGCTCGAGGGTCTGGATGGCTGCCTCCTGTTCCTAATATTAGTAATCTAACTGTCCACCTGGTACCAATATCCACAAAGCACATTGTGAACATCGAGCGCTCAATACAATGTAAGGGAGCAGCTCCCCAAGGACACGGACATAGACCCTTATAGACGTTGCCCCCATCTTACCTGTTGACATGGAAGTTTTCGAACCCAAATATATCCAGTAAGCCGATCGACCTGCGTATCACCTTGGGCTCGCGGGACGGAGGTTTGTAAATGGCAGCGTTGATCTTCTCCACAATCCACACAAAGAGTCTCCCATAGATACCCTTGGTGATGGGCATAAAGGGGGGGGAGGGGGGAGGGGAAAGAGAACATAGGGTCCACATCAGATTAAGGAGAGCCACAGCAGTTCTGAATGAAGGAGAGCTACGCCAGTTCTTTGCACTCAGTGATTCGGATTTGACCCCCTCTGAAAGGATGAAAAATTCACAAGAACCGCCCCCGCCCCCCACACCCCCCCCCCCCCCCCCCACAAGTGTTTGGGCTCATTCGAAAGGAAATTTAATTTGGGACTATCTATCGGAAAGTTTGGAACCCTAAAGTGCTTATGGAAGAAGCTATGAACTTTAATCGAATTGTGGACTTTTAAAAGACAAATTCAAGGCTGTGGGTGGGCCTAAATGACTAACAGGAGACAACTTGATTATTGAGGCTGTCTGAAGGAATGGGTATTCGTGAATCCACCTCCACAAGAGACATTAACATTACAACAAATAACCCAGAGATAGCCAACCATCAACCTGAATCCGGAAAAGCGTTTCAGCATATACATCACAAAGAGGCCCAATCCAGCCTGTGTACAAAAAACTAGGCACAAAAGGACAGTGCGATTACCAAGCTAATATTTCCATCAGTAAACAGTTTTCAAACATCAACCCACCCAAAACATATTAACTTTTAACGAGCCCGCCAAAATATTACAAAGACGAGTCAAGCCCGCCAGATTTAAAAAAGAATTCTGAACTGATTTGGCGCCTAGATTAGAACAACTCAAACTGTATAACTGGCCCCCTGTTTCAACAGAGCGTATGACATACTTTGCCATACTAACCAGGTGATATACTGGGAGTATACCATCAAGACAAGGAGAGAAACCAATGTGACAGTTGTAAACTAACTTCTTCAGCCTCGAAGTCCTGAAGGAAGGAAGAGCATCACCATCGCGGCAGCAACTGACCACAGCCAACGTTGTCCCAACGAAAAACCACCGCGATCGACCAAACTCGAATCAAAACTCCAACAGGAAGAAACCGAAGAATCGAAAGTTTCCACTCTACAATCTAAGGCCTGACTACCAACAGGTGAAAACATTACCTAAAGAGACTTTGAACCTATTTCTAATGAAGAAAACCGGGTACTTACCCCACAGATCCAAAATGCACATTACTGCATCAGCAGACTCAACCCAACTGAAGACTGCGCAGCAAGAAGTCTTCTCCGATGTTCGGGGTACGGCAAGCAGAACCTACAGATTTCAACGAACCCCGAAATCGCGAACTACCACTAACTGACCAGAAAGGATTGGTAAGCACAGTCCCTGCCTGTTCTGGAGTCTAACCTAGCTAGAATTAGATTTTTTTTTTTTGGAAGGTGGGAGATATAATTTTACTGTAACCCCCTTTGAATGTGATGTATTGTTCTTTATTAGAGTGATTATAAGTTTGACATTGACTTTATTAAAGACAAGAAAATACAAAGTTCTTTTGCACCAAACCAGTTGTCCTTTGCACTTTGTCACATCCCCCAAATAAACCCAGTCAAGAACCCAAGGGTGTGGGAGCGATTCGAACCGCTCAAGTAGGTCAGAGGTGACCCTGAAACCTCTAAGGTTTTTCACCCCAAACTCTCGCCTCCACCTTCCCCAGTCCCTGCTTGAGATTCCAAGAATCTCAGCAAAACAATATCAGCCGTGCTTCAACGAGAGGCTCAGAGAACAGCACGGGTAGGCGGTGTGATCCCACGGCCTCTCGGGTCTGGAAACGTGGTGTGTATCCCACCTCAAATGCATTTTTGGGTGGTATCCGATGTACATGCCTGGCTTCCCGAAGTAGAGCCATCTGCTCGTTTCCACGGCAACCTCTGCAGGCAGCCCCAAGTGAATGCGTCTTGGTGATAGCAATCCAAAGCATAATTGGCAAAGGTCATCAGATGTTAAAACCAGGCCACTTAGAGGGATGGAGGGGGAGAGTGGGGGGGTGGGGGGGGGGGGGCGTGAAAACCAGAGAGGAGGTTGATTTTCTGAGGAGGATCCCCACCCCACCATCTGCCGAAACTTTGCCGGTAAAGCCTGAGGAAACACCACTTCCCCAGGGCCTCCGTGGATCTTCCAAAGGCACAGCACCAAAGGCAAAGAACCACCGTGGAAATTCCGCCGTGATCCACCACCATTAAGCTATTGCTTCTGGGTTTTTTTTGTCTATAAACAAGCGGGATCGAAGCAGGCTACTTTCAAAGGGCCTGTTTCTGCGACAGAGGAATCCAATTTATAAAGGCCAGACCTAGCAGCAACTCTTCAGTTTTCTATTCACATGTTCTGTGCAGTAAGCTCCTTGAGCAAGAAATCTGTGTGCTGGTACTCCAATGGAAACTGTGCCCCTCAAGTGCTTGCTGAGTGAAGCTGCAAGAAATACCAGCCATGTTAGAACTGGCAATCCAGTTTGCAGAAGAGCATAAATTAGGTCATTGACTATAGAAGAAATTTGCAGGGCCAAGGACACAGAGCAGGGAGGAGTGGGACTAATTGGATTGCTCCTTCCAAGAGCCGGCACAGACAAGATGGGCCTGAATGGTCTCCTTCTGTGCTGCTGCATTTTATGAGCTTCTTGCATATTTTTCTGCTTCAGTATATTATTTTATCTGTAGATAAATGTGAACAGCAGTTTTAGCCTGTAGGCAGTGGTGTTTGGTCATCTGATACGAGAGGGCAACCAGGTGGGCATTCTGTGTAAATTACAATGAGCAAGTAACCACAGTAAGGCGGGGGGGGGGGGGGCATTGTTAGAACTTGGCATGTTAATTCAGACATGGAAAAGAATAAACAACGCAAGTTTCTGTTCACAGAAAACTACACACCTGGACACAAAAATGGCTATTTTAGCTAATAATACGAGCAAAGGTATTGGATGAAAGCCCAAACTACATCAACTTGGTTGCAAATGAAGAACGGTTTGCCAGACCGTTGGGGGAAAATAAGCACAGTCCCTTACAGGTTTAAAAATGTATGTTGAAACACTGAACTCTGCTCTTGCCATCTTACCCCCTTTGCACACGCCTCCAATTCTCTTCTCAAACTTTATTTTGTATGTAAACATTCATCGCACCCTCTCTTCCTGCCTCTTAAGCCTATTTATGCACAGATGAGATGGGAACTTAGTAATAAATAAGTGAAAAAAGTGGGATTTAGTTGGCTGAAAGTTCATTCAAAAACACCGATTTCCCAGCTAAGTTTTCTGATTGACATCATAGCATTTATGATGTGGCCAGAACCACCCTCTGTGTAAAGCCACATCAGAACAGGAAGGGGCTCTCTTGAACCAACACAGCAACCAGAGGAATAAATGCATCGAACCTGCTGCAAAAAGGTTAAAGGGGCAATGTCTTCACAGAAAGATTAAACGTCAATTGGGGCTAAACTCTCCTTTCATTTTCGGTGGGTTTTCGGCGATGCTGCTGTCTTTGGTAGAGAAACCGCCCGGAGAAAGTGTTCCCCCTTTAGTTTTCCAATGGTACTGCCCAAATCTCAAAACGCCCACCGGGACTAAACTGCCGACGTGCAACGCCGAGAAAATCGCCAGGGCGTAAGTTTGGCCTCAACGGAAGCCCATCCAGATCGCCGAGGGAACTGCCCTGTGGAAGCTGCTTAAACAGGGCAGTAGGTGAGTACCCTGTGAAGAAAGGTTAGTTAAAGATTCTTTTTTTAGTTTTTTTTTAAAATTGTAAAATAGCAATTAGCTTTAAAAGGTGTCTTGGGAATGTTTTTTTAAACTTTTTTTTTTTTAAAAAGTGAAAATTAAAAAAAAAAGTTTTCCCTCTCCCTAGGCCCAACCGCAGCCTCTGACTAAATTTTTAAAAAAATGTTAAGAACCGCCCGTTTTACTTAGTTTCCCCTTTAACCACCAAGAATACTAGTGCAAGATCTATTTTCTCGCCGGGCGATTAGTTTTAACTTATTAATGGAAATTTTCACCAGCGTTACTTACAAAATGTCAGCGGTTTTTCTGGGCGGGTAATCGGGCATTGAGGGAAAGTCTAGCCCCGAGTGTTTTGCCAACGTCTTTTCCCAGCTGAGCACCTCGAAATCCTGGTTTGCTACTCTTCCTCCCTTCTTCAGGTTAAAGCAGGAACCTTCTATTCTACAATAAGCGTTACTTACAGAGAAAAGGCTTCTCTTATGGTTTTCACAGCCCGGAACTCTCACCTTAACGAAAGCATCTCTGACATCCAGAGCTTGGTCCATGTTGAGAGGGGTGGACACTGTCTCCCCCCGCGTTATGATGGTACGGCTAGTGAGGCAGTTCTGCAGGTCCAAGCAATCAACCTGAGGGAACAAGGTAACCCGGCAAGGTTAGGAAGCGGCTTCAGTGGAGCCTTGTATCATCTGTTTTAGAAACATAGAAAATAGATGCAGGAGTAGGCCATTCGGACCTTCGAGCCTGCACCGCCATTCAATAAGATTGTTGTGTCCTTACACTCTACTATAAATCAACACGAGGCACATACTGGAGGCAAGGTCACTATGTGACCTGTACCTTTATTTACAGGACCAAGAAGTGATGACCCTGCAGGGGACCTCCCTTTATATACCTGGATGACCAGGTGAGGAGTGTCTCCCACAAGTTCACCCCCTGTGGTCAAGGTGTGTATTTCTTAGGTGTATACAGTGTACAGTGTTGTTACATAAAGGTTACAGTTACATGAAGGTTACAGTTACATGGCAATGATCATGGCTGATCATTCCCTCAGTATCCCTTTCCTGCTTTCTCTCCATACCCCTTGATTTCTTTAGCTGCAAGAGCCACATCTAACTCCCTTTTGAATATATCTAACGAACTGGCCTCAACAACTTTCTGTGGTAGAGAATTCCACAGGTTAACAACTCTGAGTGAAGAAGTTTCTCCTCATCTTAGTCTTAAATGGCCTACCCCTTATCCTTAGGCTGTGATCATCTTTTCTTGGTGAATGCATAGAATGAATGACCTTCCAAATTCCCAAAATGGAACTGAGGCAAGTTCTGGCACACCTTCCGATTGTGGGCGAGGGGTGGGAAGGAGTGGGGGTAAAGAATGATTCCTAAATTAGATAAATGGAAGTAAAATTGCAAATAGCTGTCAGCTGTGGCACACTGGGCAGCACTCTCGCCTCTGAGTCAGACAGTTGTGGGTTCAAGTCCCACTCCAGAAGCGTGAGCATATAAATCTAGGCGGACACTCGCAGTGCAGTACTGAGGGAGCGCTGCACTATCACTGAGAATAAGGGGCCGCACATTTAAAACTGAGATGAGGAGGAATTTCTTCCGAGGGTTGTAAATCTGTGGAATTCGCTGCCCCAGCGAGCTGTGGAAGCTGGGTCATTGAATATATTTAAGACATAAATAGACAGTTTCTTAACTGATAAGGGAATAAGGGATTATGGGAAGCGGGCAGGGAAGTGGAGTTGGGTCCATGATTGGATCAGCCATGATCTTATTGAATGGCGGAGCAGGCTCGAGGGGTCATATGGCCTACTCCTGCTCTTATTTCTTATGTTCTTATGTCAGTAATTCAGGTTTGATGGGCCAAATGGCCTCCTTTTGCGCTGTAATCATTCTACGATTCTATGAGGGCCTTATTTTGGATGAGACGTTAAACTCTCTCAGGTGGACGTAAAACGATCCCATGGTTCTATTTGGAAGAACGAGGCCCCCCCCCCACCCCGTGTGCTGGGGCCAATATTTATCCCTCAATCAACATCACTAAAACAGATGATCTGGTTTTTAGGACATTGCTCTTTATGGGAGCTTGCTGTGCGCAAATTGGCTGCCGCCTTTCCTACATGACAACAGTGACTACACTCCAAAAGTACTTCATTGGCTGTAAAGCATCCAGAGGTGGTGAAAGGCGCTATTGAAATTCAAATCTTTCTTTTAAATATAAAGTTGGCAATTTAGGAATTTATGATAACATCCTTAAATCTATACAACAATTAAATCCCCTCAATTTTGTTACTTTTCAGGTCAATGTACCTTTGACCTTTCCACTCTTTCCCTCCCCCCCTCCCCGCCCCAGGAGCGTGATGATGCAATGGGGTGCAGTTTCCATGATCTCCCGAATTGTCAATCTTCAGACACAAGAGCAACCTATTCAACCATAGGGGCCATCACAGTCGAGCTTGGTCCTGTTTTGGGTACTGTTGAGGGGGATGACTCATCAGGGGAGGGCAGCAGCAGCCAAGTTCATGGCACCGTGGCTGGCTCTGTTGCACAGGAGGGCAGGAAAAAGAGTGGGAGAGCGATAGTGATAGGGGATTCAATTGTAAGGGGAATAGATAGGCGTTTCTGCGGCCGCAACCGAGACTCCAGGATGGTATGTTGCCTCCCTGGTGCAAGGGTCAAGGATGTCTCGGAGCGGGTGCAGGACATTCTAAAAAGGGAGGGAGATCAGCCAGTTGTCGTGGTGCACATTGGTACCAACGACATAGGTAAAAAAAGGGATGAGGTCCTACGAAACGAATTTAAGGAGCTAGGAGCTAAATTAAAAAGTAGGACCTCAAAAGTAGTAATCTTGGGATTGCTACCAGTGCCACGTGATAGTCAGAGTAGGAATCGCAGGATAGCGCAGATGAATACGTGGCTTGAGCAGTGGTGCAGCAGGGAGGGATTCAAATTCCTGGGGCATTGGAACCGGTTCTGGGGGAGGTGGGACCAGTACAAACCGGACGGTCTGCACCTGGGCAGGACCGGAACTAATGTCCTAAGGGGAGTGTTTGCTAGTGCTGTTGGGGAGGAATTAAACTAATATGGCAGGGGGATGGGAACCAATGCAGGGAGACAGAGGGAAACAAAAAGGAGGCAAAAGCAAAAGACAGAAAGGAGATGAGGAAAAGTGGAGGGCAGAGAAACCCAAGGCAAAGAACAAAAAGGGCCATTGTACAACAAAATTATAAAAGGACAAAGGGTGTTAAAAAAACAAGCCTGAAGGCTTTGTGTCTTAATGCAAGGAGTATCCGTAATAAGGTGGATGAATTAACTGTGCAAATAGATGTTAACAAATATGATGTGATTGGGATTACGGAGACGTGGCTCCAGGATGATCAGGGCTGGGAACTCAATATACTGGGTGTTCAACATTCAGGAAAGATAGAATAAAAGGAAAAGGAGGGGGGTAGCATTGCTGGTTAAGGAGGAAATTAAGGCAATAGTTCAGAAGGACATTAGCTTGGATGATGTGGAATCTATATGGGTAGAGCTGCAGAACACCAAAGGGCAAAAAACGTTAGTGGGAGTTGTGTACAGACCTCCAAACAGTAGTAGTGATGTTGGGGAGGGCATCAAACATGAAATTAGGGGTGCATCAAACATGAAATTAGGGGTGCATGCAATAAAGGTGCAGCAGTTATAATGGGTGACTTTAATATGCACAGATTGGGCTAACCAAACTGGAAGCAATACGGTGGAGGAGGATTTCCTGGAGTGTATAAGGGATGGTTTTTTAGACCAATATGTCGAGGAACAAACTAGGGGGAGGCCATCTTAGACTGGGTGTTGTGTAATGAGAGGATTAATTAGCAATCTCGTTGCGCGAGGCCCCTTGGGGAAGAGTGACCATAATATGGTGGAATTCTGCATTAGGATGGAGAATGAAACAGTTAATTCAGAGACCATGGTCCAGAACTTAAAGAAGGGTAACTTTGAAGGTATGAGGTGTGAATTGGCTAGGATAGATTGGCGAAGGATACTGAAGGGGTTGACTGTGGATGGGCAATGGCAGACATTTAGAGACCGCATGGATGAACTACAACAATTGTACATTCCTGTCTGGCGTAAAAATAAAAAAGGGAAGGTGGCTCAACCGTGGCTATCAAGGGAAATCAGGGATAGTATTAAAGCCAAGGAAGTGGCATACAAATTGGCCAGAAATAGCAGCGAACCCAGGGACTGGGAGAAATTTAGAACTCAGCAGAGGAGGACAAAGGGTTTGATTAGGGCAGGGAAAATGGAGTACGAGAAGAAGCTTTCAGGGAACATTAAGACGGATTGCAAAAGTTTCTATAGATATGTAAAGAGAAAAAGGTTAGTAAAGACAAACATAGGTCCCCTGTGGTCAGAATCAGGGGAAGTCATAACGGGGAACAAAGAAATGGCGGACCAATTGAACAAGTACTTTGGTTCGGTATTCACTAAGGAGGACACAAACATCCGGATATAAAAGGGGTCAGAGGGTCTAGTAAGAAGGAGGAACTGAGGGAAATCCTTATTAGCCAGGAAATTGTGTTGGGGAAATTGATGGGATTGAAGGCCGATAAATCCCCAGGGCCTGATGGACTGCATCCCAGAGTACTTAAGGAGGTGGCCTTGGAAATAGTGGATGCATTGACAGTCATTTTCCAACATTCCATTGACTCTGGATCAGTTCCTATGGAGTGGAGGGTAGCCAATGTAACTCCACTTTTTAAAAAAGGAGGGAGAGAGATAACAGGGAATTATAGACCGGTCAGCCTGACATCGGTAGTGGGTAAAATGATGGAATCAATTATTAAGGATGTCATAGCAGTGCATTTGTAAAGAGGTGATATGATAGGTCCAAGTCAGCATGGATTTGTGAAAGGGAAATCATGCTTGACAAATCTTCTGGAATTTTTTGAGGATGTTTCCAGTAGAGTGGACAAGGGAGAACCAGTTGATGTGGTATATTTGGACTTTCAGAAGGCTTTCGACAAGGTCCCACACAAGAGATTAATGTGCAAAGTTAAAGCACATGGGATTGGGGGTAGTGTGCTGACATGGATTGAGAACTGGTTGGCAGACAGGAAGCAAAGAGTAGGAGTAAATGGGGACTTTTCAGAATGGCAGGCAGTGACTAGTGGGGTACCGCAAGGTTCTGTGCTGGGGCCCCAGCTGTTTACACTGTACATTAATGATTTAGACGAGGGGATTAAATGTAGTATCTCCAAATTTGCGGATGACACTAAGTTGGGTGGCAGTGTGAGCTGCGAGGAGGATGCTATGAGGCTGCAGAGCGACTTGGATAGGTTAGGTGAGTGGGCAAATGCATGGCAGATGAAGTATAATGTGGATAAATGTGAGGTTATCCATTTTGGTGGTAAAAACAGAGAGACAGACTATTATCTGAATGGTGACAGATTAGGAAAAGGGGAGGTGCAAAGAGACCTGGGTGTCATGGTACATCAGTCATTGAAGGTTGGCATGCAGGTACAGCAGGCGGTTAAGAAAGCAAATGGCATGTTGGCCTTCATAGCGAGGGGATTTGAGTACAGGGGCAGGGAGGTGTTGCTACAGTTGTACAGGGCCTTGGTGAGGCCACACCTGGAGTATTGTGTACAGTTTTGGTCTCCTAACCTGAGGAAGGACATTCTTGCTATTGAGGGAGTGCAGCGAAGGTTCACCAGACTGATTCCCGAGATGGCGGGACTGACCTATCAAGAAAGACTGGATCAACTGGGCTTGTATTCACTGGAGTTCAGAAGAATGAGAGGGGACCTCATAGAAACGTTTAAAATTCTGACGGGGTTAGACAGGTTAGATGCAGGAAGAATGTTCCCAATATTGGGGAAGTCCAGAACCAGGGTACACAGTCTAAGTATAAGGGGTAAGCCATTTAGGACCGAGATGAGGAGGAATTTCTTCACCCAGAGAGTGGTGAACCTGTGGAATTCTCTACCACAGAAAGTTGTTGAGGCCAATTCACTAAATATATTCAAAAAGGAGTTAGATGAAGTCCTTACTACTAGGGGGATCAAGGGGTATGGTGAGAAAGCAGGAATGGGGTACTGAAGTTGCATGTTCAGCCATGAACTCATTGAATGGCGGTGCAGGCTAGAAGGGCCGAATGGCCTACTCCTGCACCTATTTTCTATGTTTCTATGTTCTTGCCCAACGCCCATCAACATACGTAGGGGTTAGTGGGTAACAGATCGAGCTGGAGGACCTTGCCGATATCTCACCAATCCAGAGGCACTCAGGGGCAATTGTCATACCTTCACCCAGCACGGACACCTTGGGCCGAATGGCCTCCTTCTGTGCCGTGAATTTTTAGGATTTTACACTTCTATCCTGGCCGTGATCAACCAACTCTTCATTGACCAGGAAATGAACTTGGGGCCTTTACGGTCTCCATAGCTCAGGACTTCAGCACACAATGCATCACTCCACTCCCTTCAGGGGAGCCCCACACCGATACGCTAAACCACCTGCAGAATCATTCTGGTCATTTATATACATCGGTATTGGTCACTGCCACGTTCAATAACTGTGGCAGACTCAACACCAGCCTCCACTGTAAATGGTTTCCAGCTTCATACCCCAGAAGGATATTTGGAGGCAGATGCTGGATCCCCTTGTTCCAGAGACTGCTTTACTCCGCCAATACTGGACAAGGGCCTTTATGGTAATAGGCAGCTCACATCGCCAGCGGGAAGGAAGTTCACTTCAACAGGTTGCCATATCTTTATCCAACCAGATCAGTCACAGGAACTGTTGGACAAGACCCAAGGTCCATCTTGCTCACCTTCTACCATCCTGGCAGTCACACGATACAACGATAATGGGAGTTGTTGACCAATCACACCCTCCAATCTCTATCGCGGAGTCTACAACAGACCCAGGCACGAGGTGAGCAACGCCCCCAGTGGGGAAGAGTTTTGGAAACCATAGGCCCATAGTCTCCCCGTCCCTCCCACGCTCACTACACGTCACGTCTCACATTACTCCCACACTGTATCCCAGAATGTTATTTGTGTCATGTATGTATGCTTGGGGTTACTAGCCACCAGGTGGCGCCATTGTCGGAGGTCATCGAGCTGTATGCACATGTGTGCGGCCCAGGTATAAAAGGCCAGCCATCATGTAATGTAATCACTTTGGGCCCTAATAAAGCAGAGCCAGGTTTGTACCTGTGTTAGTTTACAGTATTCAGTCTATAGAGTTATTACATACATATCAATTTTCTGAAAGGAATCTCTCTCATTTACATCTCAATGAACCAATACTAACTGCTTCCATCATCTCCCTAGGAAGCCCATTCCATATCATCAAAGGCAGACCCTCGAAATCAAGGATGACTGGATTCCACTCTATACTGGAATTACAGTCTCTATCACAGGTGGGACAGACAGTGGTTGAAGGAAAGGGTGGGTGGGGAGTCTGGTTTGCCGCACGCTCCTTCCGCTGCCTGCGCTTGTTTTCTGCATGTTCCCAGCGATGAAACTTGAGGTGCTCAGCGCCCTCCCAGATGCTCTTCCTCCACTTAGGGCGGTCTTTGGCCAGGGATTCCCAGGTGTCGGTAGGGATGTTGCACTTTATCAAGGAGGCTTTGAGGGTGTCCTTGAAATGTTTCCTCTGCCCACCTGGGGCTCGCTTGCTGTGTAGGAATTCCGAGTAGAACGCTTGCTTTGGGAGTCTTGTGTTGGGCATGCGGACAATGTGGCCCACCCAACGGAGCTGGTCGAGTGAGAACGACCAGGAGCATCAGGAGCGAATAAGCCGCAAGCAAGGCATTTCTGAACTTAAAGCAGTAACCCAATTCGGGATCAGCAAAGCAGCTCTACGGCCCATCCCATAGATTGACCACTCGCTCACTGAAAGATTATTTCCGCATATTCGTTTTGAATTTCTGCTCCTTCAAGCGCAGGCCGTGTTCTCTGGACAATGTTCTCGACAAGGTGAAACAGCTGGTCATGGCCGACATTATCTAGTCCTTTTAGAAATCATAACAGCAATCATATCACCTCTCGACCTGCTCTTTACCAGTGAGAACATGCCCGATTTAAAGAAATGCTCCTCCTAGTCCAATCCCTCGGTCCCTCAGTCTGTTTACTCTCTGCCGTATCCTCTCCATTGCTACAATATCCTGGGGCAGAGTTCCCAGTTTGGGCACAATCTCCTTCAGCCTTACAGCCCCCTCCGAGATATTGTGCTCCTCTAATTCTGCACAAACGTAAAATCTTCCATGAACCAGTACAACTGGACAGCGCAACAAAATGTAATGACTTAATAAGAACATAAGAAATAGAAGGAGTAGGCCATACGGCCCCTCGAGCCTGCTCCGCCATTTAATATCATGGCTGATCCGATCATTGACTCAGCTCCACTTCCCTGCCCGCTCCCCATAACCCCTTATCGGTTAAGAAACTGTCTATCTCGGTCTTAAATTTATTCAATGTCCCAGCTTTATTATTTTTCTTTCCATTAAAAAGTATTCCTTGATGTATTGAAGAGCGGTAACTCGGTATACAACTGAAAATGGGTTAATCACCAAAAATAAGCATTTTTAAATAAGGATGTAGAGTCCTCCACTTGTAACCCGATTTAAAAAAAAACTAGACATGACCATTTAACAGTTTCATCAGTGTACACTAGGCAGTTTCTTAATAAATTAAATTTGTTGATCTGAAAATCTTTTAAAAAAATGAGCCGACTGGTGCCCGCTCGCTTCAGTAAATGAGCGCGATTTGAAGAGCCCTCCCAAACCAGCGCAATCTCCAACAGGGGGCGGGGCCAGCATTGTGGGCGGGGCCTGATTCGGGCAAATCGACACTTCAACCAGTGTAAAAGATCGCAGAAAACACGAGCGCAAGTGATTTTGGGCGTAACCTAAAATTCCCTGATCTTTTTGCACTTGGTTGAGGCAATTCCACCCGGACTGCGATCATATAACAACAACTTGTATTCAATGTAGTGAAATGTCCCAAGGCGCTTCACCGGAATATTTGAGACAAAATAAATAACTTTGACACCGGGCCACACAAGAAGAAATTACGGCAGGTGACCAAAAGCTTGGTCAAAGAGGTAGGTTTTAAGGAGCGTCTTAAAGGACTGGGCCTTAAAGTACAGGGCCTTGGTGAGACCTCACCTGGAATAGTGTATTCAATTTTGGTCTCCTAATCTGAGGAAGGACATTCTTGCTATTGAGGGAGTGCAGCGAAGGTTCACCAGACTGATTCCCAGGATGGCCGGACTGACATATGAGGAGAGACTGGATCAACTGGGCCTTTATACATTGGAGTTTAGAAGGATGAGAGGGGATCTCATAGAAACATACAAGATTCTGATGGGACGGGACAGGTTAGATGCGGGTAGATTGTTCCCGATGTTGGGGGAAGTCCAGAGCCAGGGGACACAGTCTTAGGATAAGGGGTAAGCTATTTAGGAATGAGATGAGGAGAAACTTCTTCACTGAGTTGTTAACCTGTGGAATTCCCTGCCGCAGAGAGTTGTTGATGCCAGTTTATTGGATATTCAAGAGGGAGTTAGATATGGCCCTTACAGCTAAGGGGATCAAGGGGTATGGAGAGAAAGCAGGAAAGGGGTACTGAGGGAATGATCAGCCATGATCTTATCGAATGATGGTGCAGACTCGAAGGGCTGAATGGCCTATTCCTACACCTATTTTCTATGTTTCTATGAAGAAAGAGAGGCAGAGAGGTTTAGGCAGGGAGTTCCAGAGCTTGGGGCCCAGGCAACAGAAGCCACGGCCACCAATGGTTGAGCGATTATCAGGGATGCTCAGGAGGGCAGAATTAGAGGAGTGTAGACATCTCGGGGGGCTGTGAGGCTGAAGGAGATTACAGAGGTAGGGAGGGGTGAGAATTTTGAAATCGAGGTGTTGCTTAACCATGTAGGTCAGCGAGCACAGGGGTGATGGGTGAGCGGGACTTGGTGTGAGTTAGGACACAGGCAGCCGAGTTTTGGATCACCTCAAGCTTACGTTGGGTAGAATGTGGGAGGCCAAGCAGGGGTGTGTTGGAAAATCAAATCTAGAGGTAACAAATGGTACAAGTGAAACCTTGAGCCCCAGTTTTTATATTTGATACCAGTTTGAAGCTATATGGCTCTTGTTTATGAATAGACAGATGCACAGGCAGTGCAGTGAGTGAGCGGGCATACTCACCTCCAGGAGAGCTGCAGCCGTCGTCAATTGTGTGGAATAGACGACCTCACACGAATCCAGATTGTCGTACACACGAGCTGGAAGATCAGCAGCAGAAACAAAAGCACATCATCTCAATTGCAATTTCAATACAACAGCTATTATCGTTGCTCATCGCCAGAGAAGGTTCACTAGGTTGATTCCGGGGATGAGGGGCTTGACTTGTGAGGAAAGGTCGAGTAGGTTGAGCCTCTACTCATTGGAATTCAGATGAATGAGAGGTGATCTTATCGAAACATGTAAGATTATGAGGGGTGCTTGACAAGGTGGATGCAGAGAGGATGTTTCCACTGATGGGGGAGACTAGAACTAGAGGGCATGATCTTAGAATAAGGGGCCACCCATTTAAAACTGAGATGAGGAAAAATTTCTTCTGAGGGTTGTAAATCTGTGGAATTCGCTGCCTCAGAGCTGTGGAAGCTGGGATATTGAATAAATTTAAGATAGAAATAGACAGTTTCTTAAACGATAAGGGAATAAGGGGTAATGGGGAGCAGGTGGGGAAGTGGAGCTGAGTCCATGATCGGATCAGTCATGATCATATTAAATAGCGGAGCAGGCTCGAGGGGCCATATGGCCTACTCCTGCTCCTATTTCTTATGTTCTTATGTACAGGGGGCACAACATTGGGAGCCCAGCTACGTTCAAATTACAAGATGCCATGGACGCTCGCGATCACACGTGCACACACTCTCACCAGTGACCGAAAACCATCTCAAGGAGGAACCAATCTCTCTCTCCCCATCTTACCACCTGTAATATAGTTCCACCTAGTGGACTATTGCTCCACCCAGTGGGCTACTGTGGTAATGCAGCCATTGCTGCAAATACAATAAAGGCATCAGGTGACAGGTCACCTGACAAGTTCCTGTGTCGAGAGCCATAAGAACACAAGAACATAAGAAATAGGAGCAGGAGTAGGCCATCTTGCCTTCTAGGTGTTTGTGATGTCGTAGAGAATACACCACACTACCCATACCTCAGAGTTAGGAAAGACATGGTGTAATTTGTCTGTTTATCTGAGCTTGGGGAGTGGGGCAGGAAAAGTGGGGTTTAACCTCTACGGTGACCCCCCCACACATCGGGACAATGGGCGAGGTGGAACTGGATATGGCTGTGATGCCTCCACAAATGGCCCAGGAACAAGTCAGTGTCTAGGTTTAGACAGAAAAAGTTTGCTTTTATATAAGCATCTTTCTCGTCCTCAACGTGTCCCAATGAGTCACCTGTGGCTCAGTGGGTATCACCAAGAGTTAGAAGGTCGTGGGTTCAAGTCCCACTCCAGCGACTTCAGCACAAGGCTGACACTCCAGTGCAGTGCTGAGGGAGTGCTGAACAGTCAGGGGTGCCGTCTTTCGGATAAGACGTTAATCCGAGGCCTTGTCTGCCCTCTCTGGTGGAGGTAAAAAAATCCCAAGGCACTATTTCGAAGAGGGAGATCTCACCAATATTTATCCCTCAACCAACACCTAAAAACAGATTATCTGGTCAATATCACGTAACTGTTTGTGGGAGCTTGCTGTGCGCAATTGGCTGCCGCGTTTCTGACATTACAACAGTGACTACACTCCAAAAAGTACTTAATTGGCTGTAAAGCACTTTGGGACATCCCAAGGTGGTGACTGGCACTATATAAAGGCAAGTCTCTCTTCTTTCGTTCAAAGTGCTTCACAGATAATATTAGTCACCTAAGTAAGTAAATATAACAAGGTCCCATAAATGGTAAGTGGGACAAGTGGCCAGTTAGCCCATTTTGGTGGATGAACGTTGGCCAAAAACACAGGATAATTTCCTGCGGTTCTTTAAATAGCGCCACAGGATATTCTACGTCCACATGACAGGGCCTTTATTTAACCATTCATCTTAAACATGGAAAATAGGTGCAGGAGCAGGCCATTCGGCCTTCGAGCCTGCACCACCATTCAATATGATCATGGCTGATCATGCAACTTCAGTACCCCACTCCTGCCTTCTCTCCATACCCCTGATCCCTTTAGCCGTAAGGGCCACATCTAACTCCCTTTTGAATATATCCAACGAACTGGCCTCAACAACTTTCTGTGGTAGAGAATTCCACAGGTTCACAATTCTCTGGGTGAAGAAGTTTCTCCTCACCTCAGTCCTAGATGGCTTACCACCTATCCTTAGACTGTGACCCCTGGTTTTGGACTTCCCCAACATCGGGGACATTCTTCCCGCATCTAACCTGCCCAGTCCCATCAGAATTTTATATGTTTCTATGAGATCCCCTCTCATTCTTCTAAATTCCAGTGAATATAAGCCTAGTCGATCCAGTCTTTCTTCATATGTAAGTCCTGCCATCCCGGGAATCTATCTGATGAATCTTCGCTGCACTCCTTCAATAGCAAGAATATCCTTCTTCAGATTAGGAGACCAAAACTGTATTCAAGGTGTGGCCTCACCAAGGCCCTGTACAACTGCAGTAAGACCTCCCTGCTCCTATGCGCAATTCCTCTCGCTATGAAGACCAACATGCCATTTGCTTTCTTAAGTGCCTCCGTCAACACAGCCCTCCCTCAATAATGCACGGAGAACCACAGGGGTAGCGAATGCCCACTTGAGGTACAAGATGTCCCCCTCGCTGATCTTTTATGCCCAGCTTTCACCCACCTCATAAAACAGCTGATTGATCCCGAGACTCACGTTCATAAGCCAGGTTGCCCATGTGTAGAATCGCAGCCATCAGTTTGCAGATCTCCCAGTTCTCCGTGTCGGTAAACATGAGGACCTTCATGGCGGAGCGAATGTTGGCATACTCCTTGATGTCATCTCGCCCGTCGCAGAAGGTGCACTTCCCCTGGAACAAACATTTCAACATTGCATCAGCTGCGGATGGACATGGGTGTACAGCTACGCTGGGAACGCATGAACGAGGTGAGGGAGTCCGAGTTTGCTACTGCACAAGATTGGGCCATCCATCACGGTCTGAAATCTGGAATTCTATCTGCAAAAATGTCAAAAATCTGTTGGGAGTGGAGTCAATTACATAACAAGAAATAGGAGCAGGAGTAGGACACCTGACCCCTCGAGCCTGCTCCACCATTTAATACGATCATGGCCGATCTGATCATGGACTCCGCTCCACTTCCCTGCCCGCTCCCCATAACCCCTTATCGCTCAAAATTCTGTATATTCAATGGCCCAGCCTCCACAACTCTCTGGGGCAGAAAATTCCACAGATTTACAATCCCCTCAGAGAAGACATTCCTCCTCATCTCAGTTTTAAATGGGCCGCCCCTCATTCTGAGACTATGTCCCCTAGTTCTAGTTTCCCCCATGAGTGGAAATAGCCTCTCTGCATCCACCTTGTCGAGCCCCATCATTGGCCCCAAGTTTCGACATGATTTGCTCCTGATTTTTAGGAGCAAATGGTGTAGAACGGAGTATCTTAGAAATCGGAATTGTCGCCATTTCGTTTGCTCCAGTTCTAGTCAGTTAGAACAGTTTCACTTTGGAACAGAATTGTGTTTTCAAAAGGGGGCGTGTCCGGCCACTTACGCCTGTTTTCAAAGTTTCGGCAGTGAAAACTTACTCCAAACTAACTTAGAATGGAGTAAGTGAAGATTTTTGTACGCTCGAAAAAACCTTGTCTACACTTTAGAAAATCAGGCGTAGGTTACAAATCAGGCGTAGGGAATGGGGGGGGGGGGGGTTTAAAGGGAAGTTTACAAACATTAAACACTTCAGTTTTACAAATAAATCATCAATAATAAATGATAAAAACATCAATAAATCAACCAATAAATCAATCAAAAAAAATTAAGAGGAAATTTTTTTTTTTTAAATAAAAAAAACATTTTCTACTTACTGACTGCAGCACCGGGAGCCCTTCAACAGCGTGCTGGGATGCCCCCCCACAGTGTGTCTCTGTCAGTGTCTCTATCTCTGTCTGTGTGTGTGTCTCATTCTCTGTCTGTCAGTGTCTGTGTTTCTGACAGCGAGGGAAGGTGGGGGGGGGGGGGGGGGGAGAAGAAGGGGGGGAAGGGAGGAAGAGGAGAAAGGAGATGGGGGGGGGGAGAAAGGAGATGGGGGGGGGGGGAGAGAAAGGAGATGGGGGAAAAGGAGATGGAGATGGGGGGGGGGGAAAGGAGATGGAGATGGGGGGGGGGGAAAGGAGATGGAGATGGGGGGGGGGAAAGAGATGGAGATGGGGGGGGGGAAAGAGATGGAGATGGGGGGGGGGAAAGAGATGGAGATGGGGGGGGGGGAAAGAGATGGAGATGGGGGGGGGGAAAGGAGATGGAGATGGGGGGGGGGGAAAGGAGATGGAGATGGGGGGAGGGGGAAAAGGAGATGGAGATGGGGGGAGGGGGGGTGGTGAGGGGGAAAGGAGAAGGGGGAGGGAGGCTGAACATGCCGGGCCCGGCCGGCCCGTCCCCAGCACCAGATTTACAGGTAGGTGGCGTTGGGTCGGGTTGGGTGGGTGGTGGGAGGGAGGTCGGTTCGGTTCGGGTCGGGGGGAAGGGAGGGAGAGGGAGGTCAGGTAGGGGGGAGGGAGGTCAGGTCGGGTCGAGTCCGGGGGGGGGGGGGGGGGGGGGGAAGCGGGAGTCGGGTCCGGTCTGGAGGCGGGTCCGGTCTGGAGGCGGGGGGCGGGAAGCGGGAGTCGGGTCGGTTTCGGGTCCAGTCCGGAGGCGGGAATCAAGTCGGGTCGGGAGGAAGCAGGAGCTGGCCGTGGGAGGAGTCTTATTCATGCAGCCCCAGTGAGGCCATTCGGCCAGGGCTAGGGGCTGCGTGCTTTGGCCCCTCCCACACAGTTTTGGGCACCTGGAGCTACTGCACATGCGCGCCCACTGTAGCGTGCATGTGCAGAGGTCCTGGCACTGTTTTCAGCGCAGGGACCTGGCTCCGCCCCCTACAGCTCTTGCTGCGCTGAGCTGCAGGGAGCTGGAGAATCTGGAGGTTTTTTTTCGGTGCACTTTATGGCGTGAGAAACGGGCGCCCAGTTCGGGACTGCGCCATTCTAGGCACGGCTCGAAACTTGGGCCCATTATCTTATATGTTTCGATAAGATCGCCCCTCATTCTTCTGAACTCCAGTGAGTATAGGTCCAACCTACCTTCATAAGTCAAGCCCTTCATCTCTGGAATCAACCTAGTGAACCTTCTCTGAACAGCCTCCAATGCAAGTGTATCCCTCCTTAAATACGGAGACCAATACTGTACGCAGTACTCCAGGTGTGGCCTCACCAGTACCCTGTACAGTTGTAGCAGGACTTCTCTGCTTTTATACTCCATCTGCCTTTCAATAAAGGCCAACATTCTATTTGCCTTCCTGATCACTTGCTGTACCTGCATACCAATTTTTTATGTTTCATGCACAAGGAACCCCAGATCCCTCTGTACTGCAGCACTTTGCAATTTTTCTTCATTTAAAATTATAATTTGCTTTTCTATTTTTTCTGCCAAAGTGGATAACCTCACATTTTCCCACATTGAATGGGCAAAAATTTGGCAGATGAAGTACACTTAAACTGTCTATATCACTTTGCAGATTTTTGTGTCCTCCTCACAATTTGCTTTCCCACCCATCTTTGTATCATCAGCAAATTTGGCTACATTACACTCGGTCCCTTCATCCAAGTCATTAGTATAGATTGTAAATAGTTGAGGACCCAGCACCGATCCCTGCGGCACCCCACTAGTTACTGTTTGCCAACCGGAAATGACCCATTTATCCTGACTCACTGTTCTCCGTTAGTTAGCCAATCCTCTATCCATGCTAATATATTACCCCCAGCCCAGTGAACTTTTATCTTGTGTAGTAAACTTTTATGTGGCATCTTATCGAATTACTTCTGGAAATCCAAATACACCACATCCACTGGTTCCCTCTTATCCACCCTGTGCGTTACATCCTCAAAGAACTCCAGCAAATTTGTCAAACATGATTTCCCTTTCATAAAACCATGCTGACTCTGCTTGATTGAATTATGCTTTTCCAAGTGTCCCGCAACTGCTTCCTTAATAATGGACTCCAGCATTTTCCCAGCGACAGATGTTAGGAAACTATAGACCAGTTAGCCTACTTTTTGTCTGCCTCCTTTTTTTAAATAGGGGCATTACATTTGCAGTTTTCCAATCCGCCGGGACCAGGAAAAGTTATCAAGGGTTATGGAACTAGGTGGGTAAATGGAGTTAAGATACATGATCTCACTGAATGGCGGAACAGGCTCGAGAGGCTCAATGGCCCAAGAACAGAAGAATATAAGAAATAGGAGCAGGAGTCGGCCATTTGGCTCCTCGAGTCTGCTCCGCCATTCAATAAGATCACGGCTGATCTGATCTTGGCCTCAACTCCACTTCCCTGCCTGTTCCCCATAACCCTCGACTCTCCAATAGTTCAAGAATCTGTCTAGCTCAGCCTTGAATATATTCAATGCCTCAGCCTCCACAGCTCTCTGGGGCAGAGAATTCCCATGTAATCATATGCAGAGAGTGAGCTTATGACTGAGTTTACAGGAGAGATTCTGGATTTTAATATTCTACCTTAAAACAGGCAGAGTTTATAACTGTGCGCGGTGGCAGGGCACAGGAGCATATTGCAGCTCCAATGTGTTGGGGCGCAGCACGAAGGCACTCATTCACGCTTGCAAGTCCCCACACAAGTACTATTACCCTCGATAGTGTGGAATCTCCAGCACGCACTGAATGAGTGCGAGAGGAGCGAAGGCGGGTAATCTGGAGAGTCACAACATCGGGGATTGTCTCATTGGAAGTGTCAGCCGTGGCTCAGTGGGCAGCACTCTCGCCTCAGAGTCAGAAGGTTGTGGGTTCAAGTCCCACCAAAGACTGAAGAACAAAAATCCAGGTTGACACTTCAGTGCAGTGCTGAGGGAGTGCTGCACTGTCGGAGGTGCCGTCTTTCGGATGAGACGTTCAACCAAGGCCTCGTCTGCCCTCTCGGGTAGATGTAAAAGATCCCGTGGCACTATTTCGAAGAGCAAGGGAGATCTCCCCGGTGTCCTGGACAATATTTATCCCTCAATCAAAAAAAAAAAAGAGATCTAGTCATCATCACATTGCTGTTTGTGGCAGCTTGCTGTACACATTTCCTACATTACAACAGTGACTAAACTTGGAAAGTAATTCATTGGCTGTAAAGTGCTGTGGCCCGTCCTGAGGTGAAAAGTGCTACAGAAATCACTGGGTAACTTCTCAACTGGGATTGGTGCAGCCTGCTGGCTGCAATGGGCTGGGAAAGCAAAAAGATCAAAGCAAAGCTGATTGAACAAGAGTTCGGTTGTCTGTTTGCTGGATTCACTAGCTCTCTGACAACACAAGCTACTTAGTAGAAGTGCCGGTTTAAAACAAGGCGTCCATCAATCTTGATCCAGACCAGCGAGATCCAAGCTGGTCACAAGGGAACCCAAACTTCAAGAAAGCCTATAAAATTGACGTTACAGCTACTGGCTGGCTTGTCATTATACTTGGATTTATTACATTACAAGCCACAGGGCAATTGAAAGTCTCATCCAGCTCTGGGACTCCGGTTTCTAATGCCTGCAATTTGGGCAGGAAGGTGGTAGAGGGGATGGCCAGTCTGTTGCAGGACCCCAGTGTATATTACAGAGTAACTGACCCCCTGTGTATATTAGAGTAACTGACCCCATGTTTCTTATAGAGCAAGTGACCCCTTGTGTATATTGTACACTAATTGACCCCTGCGTATATTACAGAGTAACTGACCCCATGTGTCTTAGAGCAACTGACGCATCTCAACAGGACAAAATTTGAGCAGCACCACAATGGGCTGGGTGATCTGGTTCACCAGACCTTTGTTTGAGGGTGGAGGGGCAGTGAGGCTGATGATAATTACTCCCATTAATTTGTTGGTTAGACAATGTAAAGCAGGTGAGCACTTTCTTTCCCCAGCTGCTGGGACAGGTGTGGAAGTGGAATCAAGAGAGTGTCCAGTTGAGTGTTGAGTTTTATGACAATGGCTGCATAGGACTTGCCTTCCAACTGATTTTACTCATTTTAACTTGTCTTCTGGCATTCAAACCCTTCGCCACTGTAAGCAATTCCGTTCATAATCTGCAACTTCAATTATGTCACCCGAAATCTCCTTTTTTTCCAAATCCCATCTTCCTTAACCTTCTTCCTTTATGGCCCTGGATATTCATAAATCACTTTTATTGCACACTCCTGTACCCTCTCGAGATCAATGCCTGTAATGTCACACATTACTCAATTGATCAGCACCTCCCCCCTCCCTCCTCTCCCCCATCCCTCCTTCCACCCCTCCTTTTCCTCCATCACACCATCCAATCAGTGCGCCAGGGCTCACCATGGTCAAGTAGATGTAATCGGTAGCTTTCCCCAGGCTGAGTTTCTTTTTCTGGTCCAGGCTCATTCCCATCAGCATACAGTAGAAGATGTGGTAGTTCCTCTCCCCGTCAGCCTGCAGGAGCATGAAAGGGAAAATCACCCACATTCCAGAAGGACACAAAATCAACACAACTGACAGGTCAGCTTGTCGATCGTCACCTCGGGTAATGAACCCTCGAGTCCCTTGGACTAAAACAAAAGCAGTGTTCATATATCTCTGATCAGCTCACACGCCAACATTCTTTCCATCTTGCTATTTTTGTCCACCTTGCCTTTCACTCAATGGCCCTCACATACCTTCTCAGCCGTAGAACGACACAGCACAGGAGGCCGCCATTCGGCCCATCGTGCCTGCGCCGGCTCTTTGAACGAGCGATCCCATTAGTCCCACAACCCCGCTCTTTCCCCATAGTCCTGCAAATGTTTCCTTTTCAGCTATTTATCCAATTCCATTTTGAAAAAGTTACGATTGATTCTGCTTCCACCACCCTTTCAGGCAGCGTGTTCCAGATCACAACAACTCGCTGCTTTAAAAAAGTCTCCTCTGTCCCCTGGTTCTTTTGCCAATGATCTTAAATCTGCGTCCTCTGGTTACCGACCCTCTCCCAATCTACCGGAAGGGCAGAGCTGAGGGAGCGCCGTGCCGAGGGAGCGCTGGCCGCCGTAGGGGCAGCGCCGAACCTCCGGAGGGGCGGTGCCGAGGGAGCGCCGCACCGCCGGAGGGGGCAGTGCCGAGGGAGCGCCGCACCGCCGGAGGGGGCAGTGCCGAGGGAGCGCCGCACCGCCGGAGGGGGCAGTGCCGAGGGAGCGCCGCACCGCCGGAGATGCCGTCTTTCAGATGAAACGCTAAACCGAGGTCCCTTCTGCCCTCCCAAGTAGACGTAAAAGATCCCACGGCCACAGTTTCGAAGAGGAGCGAGGGGAGTTATCCCCGGTGTCCTAACCAATGTCCCTCAATCAACATCACTAAACTGATTATCTGGTCATTGTCACATTGCTGTGTGTGGGGAGCTTGCTGTACGCAAATTGACTGCCACGTGTCGCACATTACAACAGTGACCACGCCTCAAAAAGTACTTTATTGGCTGTAAAGCGCTTCGTCATGCCTGGTGGTCGGGAAAGGCACTACAGAAATGCAAGTCTTTTCTTTTCCTATGAGCAATCTGACCACCATGTCCCAAATCCAACTCGGCTGCCACCTTTGGTGACTGAAAGGAGATGTTTATTCCAGGCAATCTGAAGTTTTGAACAGATTTAATGCACCACGCTAAACATTTAACGTGTGATGTGCGAGATACAAGGCTGAAATTAGAGTTTATAATTAAGCTGTGAAAAGGTTGCAAGTTATGCAGGTTGGATGTGTCGCTCTGCTTTCTGTAGTTGCTGTTTCTCTGGTTATGACACGCAGAGCGTGGATAGACGACTATACGAACAATGATGGGCAGGGAAAGCCACTCTGGTCCAGTCAGCCTGTCCCGCATCGTGGTGTCATCTGAAACCCAAAACCATGTGATCTCCTGAGAGGCAAAGAAACAGATAAAAACCCAGGCCAATTTGGGGCGGGGTTGGGGGGAGGGTGTTGTGTATGCCATAACTCAATAGACTGAATATTGTAAACTCCGAACAGGTACAAACCTGGCTCTACTTTATCAGGGCCCAAAGTGATTACATTACAAGATGGCTGGCCTTTTATACCTGGGCTGCACACATGTGCGCACAGCCCAATGACCTCCGACAGTGGCACCACCTGGTGGCTAGTAAACCCAAGCATACACACATGACAGGGGGAATAAAATCTAGGAATTTTCTCTCCGACCTCCCTTACACAGTGAAAAACTAGCCCAGATTACCACTCTGGTCCTGATAATTCACGCAGTACCTTATCTTTTAAATTAAATGATCTCATCATCATAGGCAGTCCCTCAAATCGAGGATGACTTGCTTCCACGTCAAAAAGTTAACACATGTTTCAATGAAGGATCTAAAATTCCAGGTCCTGAACTACATCCTGAAGGTGGAAGATGCCTGTGCGTGGATTTTTTTAACGTGGGGTGGCCGTTGCACACCAGCCACCACACGGGCTTGACAGAGCTAGGTCTTGGTCCAGTGGCAAGGGTTAACCAGGACAACTGGAGACCTGCTCTGCTGCACGGACCTAGTGCGCACACATATCGCAGTGTGGGCTGGGCCCGTGCTGTCCCTGGGGCCCTCGCCCCTCCCGGGCCCCGATCACGTCCCCCTACAATCTCTCGCTGCTCCTTCGCCCCGACCTCGCCGCTCCTGCTCCCGCCCATGCTCCAATCACCGACCTGGACCTTGATGAGGTCACTCTTCACTGCCGTTGCTCTCCTGCTCCAGCTCGTGCTGCTCCCTGCAGTGTTATGCCGCCATGCTGCTCCTTCTGCTCCCCGGGCCTGCTCTGATGGTGATCTCCGCCCCCAGCTAGTAACAGGTCCTGCTCTCGCTTGAACGAATTCAGCGAATCAGCGTCCACAGCACGAGACGGTAGCCTGCTCCAGAGGTCTTCTGGGAAAAGAACTGCCTCCTGACGTCTAACCTCGATCTGGCCCTCATACAACTTAAATTTGCGACCAATTAAATAGGTCCTCTAACCTATTTAATTGGAACGGTCAACTGGAACATAACGGCCCTGAAATCCCAGCCTCCCCGGGTCCGTACGGAATGTGTACGGAGCGTGTATGGACCCGGGAAAGCATCGCAAAAGCCGGTTTTCAGCGCACAATGTGCATGTGCTGAAAACCGGCTTTTCCGAATTGTCAAGCTGGAGCCTGACAGAGCCAACGCATCTCCACATCCGGGACATGCACAAGGCCAAGATTGCAGTATTTACCGACATCTTGGCCAGCGGATGTCCTGAAAACTCTTGCACCTGATAAAAGCATAGCCTACTTTTACAGGCGTAACAGTTGTAAAACACACTTGTAACATAAAAAAAATAAAATTTTAAAAACATACTTTATTTTTTTTTAAAACCCTGCCCACGTTAAATTTATTTTAAAGTATAATTAAAAAAAACTTTTTAAAAATTGGAAAAACATTTTTAATAATACATAAGTAACTAATTTAAATGAATGTTAAATATGTTGTGTATTTTTATTAGCGTTGTGTTTGGGCGGGGTGGGGGTGGGGGGGTGGGTTTCTCATTCACAATAATGGGAATTGCAACTTACGGAGTTCCCATTGTTATGAATGAGAACATACTTTACCTGATTGGCTGCCCAGAGCCATGTGACTCCAGCCCGGCACATGTCCTGACGTGCACGCGCTGTAACACGCAGTCAGCGGAGGTCTCAGGACTGGGAACTCGCGTGGGCGCAGCAGGAACAGGTAGGCGCGCATCTTTTTTCTAGAATCCAGTCGAACGCCCGCGGGAAGGAGAAACCGGGATTTCTGGGCCAGTCTATTCCCTTCGCCATCTTATAATCTTCGATCAGATCACCCATAAGTCCACGCTTCTCTAAAGTGTAGAGTCCCAACTCTTTTAGACACAATGGAACGATCCCAGAACTTTCTTAAACCAACATTGCCCCGATACAGGACCTAACGTGCGTAATGTATGTACATAAGGTCTGCCCACCACCAGAGGGCACTACCGTCGGAGGTCCTAGGGTCATAGGTACACTCTTGCTGGGCCCGCTATACAAGCTGAACTTCACCTTTGTATCTTCACTTCTGGAGGCCATTAAAGACTGACCAGGTTACGCCTGGTCATTGGCTTACGGTAGAGTTCATTGCATCATTTCATACACTATAGCATGAGCTTTACTTTCCTACCTCCTATACCTGGGAATGGTCAGTATCATCATCATCATCGGCAGTCCCTCAAAACACCAAAAAGGGATGAGCTCACAGGTGTTTCAATGAAGGACCTAATATTCCAGATCCCGAACTACATCCTGAAGGATGGAAGATGCCCGTGCGTGGATTTTTTTAACGTGGGGTGACCGTTGCACACCAGCCACCACACGGGGCTCGACAGAGCGAGGTCTTGGTCCAGTGGCAAGGGTTACCCAAGACGACTGGAGACCAAAATATTTTAAAAAAACATAGGGAAATCATTGATTTAAAAAAAAAAAACAGGTATTTCTTTTCCTCCTTCTGCAGCTTGAATAGGTGTAAAAAGTTGGACTATTTGCAGTAAGAGATAAGATTCTTCAACCCAAAGATTACCTCCTCCGCTGTAACGCGTTCGATTCCCCCACACATTACCTGCCGACAGACCCGGGATTTCTCCAGAAGATATTGCTCAATTTTGGCTCCTTCGATGGCCCCTCGCTTGTTAAAATGGATGTCGATATATTTCCCAAAACGGCTGGAATTATCGTTCCGGATAGTTTTAGCATTCCCGAAGGCTGAGGCAAAAAAATTAAAATAATGCAGGGTGGTCAGGTCACGAGGGTGCAGTAATTCACTCTGAACCACAGGTGGCGCGCACACACACACACACACACAAACACGGATTGTCGGTCTCCTGTACATCGGGAAGACCAAACCCAGATTTACTGAAAGCCTCCATTCAGTCTGCAAGCGTCACCTCGAGCTTCCGGCTGCTTGCCACTTTATTTGTCCTACTCCTATACTCTGGCTCTCTTTCCCCGGCCTCAGAGAATGGTTACAGCACAGAAGGCCATTCGGCCCGTCGAGCCTGTACCGACTCTAAGCTAGTCCCACTCCCCCTGTCCCTTTCCCCGTAGCCCTGCAACAATTCTTCCTTCAGATACTTATCCAACTCCTTATTGATCGATAAAATTGAAACACAAAAAATTAGTATGCAGGCACAGCAAGTAATCAGGAAGGCCTTTATTGCAAGGGGGAGAGAGTATAAAAGCAGAGAAGTCCTGCTACAACTGTACAGGGTATTGGTGAGGCCACACCTGGAGTACTGCGTAGAGTTTTGGTCTCCATATTTAAGGAAGGATATACTTGCATTGGAGGCTGTTCAGAGAAGGTTCACTAGGTTGATTCCTGAGATAGAAACATAGAAAATAGGTGCAGGAGTAGGCCATTCGGCCCTTCTAGCCTGCACCGCCATTCAATGAGTTCATGGCTGAACATGCAAATTAAGTACCCCCTTCCTGCTTTCTCGCCATACCCCTTGATCCCCCTAGTAGTAAGGACTTCATCTAACTCCCTTTTGAATATATTTAGTGAATTGGCCTCAACTACTTTCTGTGGTAGAGAATTCCACAGGTTCACCACTCTCTGGGTGAAGAAGTTTCTCCTCATCTCGGTCCTAAATGGCTTACCCCTTATCCTTAGACTGTGACCCCTGGTTCTAGACTTCCCCAACATTGGGAACATTCTTCCTGCATCCAACCTGTCTAAACCCGTCAGAATTTTAAACGTTTCTATGAGGTCCCCTCTCATTCTTCTGAACTCCAGTGAATACAAGCCCAGTTGATCCAGTCTTTCTTGATAGGTCAGTCCCACCATCTCGGGAATGAGTCTGGTGAACCTTCGCTGCACTCCCTCAATAGCAAGAATGTCCTTCCTCAAGTTAGGAGACCAAAATTGTACACAATACTCCAGGTGTGGCCTCATCAAGGCCCTGTACAACTGTAGTAACACCTCTCTGCTCCTGTACTCAAATCCCCTCGCTATGAAGGCCAACATGCCATTTGCTGCCTTCACCACCTGCTGTACCTGCATGCCAACCTTCAATGACTGATGTACCATGACACCCAGGTCTCGTTGCACCTCCCCTTTTCCTAATCTGTCACCATTCAGATAATAGTCTGTCTCTCTGTTTTTACCACCAAAGTGGATAACCTCACATTTATCCACATTATACTTCATCTGCCATGCATTTGCCCACTCACCTAACCTATCCAAGTCACTCTGCAGCCTTATAGCATCCTCCTCGTAGCTCACACTGCCACCCAACTTAGTCATCCGCAAATTTGGAGATACTACATTTAATCCCCTCGTCTAAATCATTACTGTACAGTGTAAACAGCTGAAGCCCCAGCACAGAACCTTGCGGTACCCCACTAGTCACTGCCTGCCATTCTGAAAAGTACCCATTTACTCCTACTCTTTGCTCCTGTCTGACAACCAGTTCTCAATCCATGTCAGCACACTACCCCCAATCCCATGTGCTTTAACTTTGCACATTAATCTCTTGTGTGAAGGAGGTTGACTTATGAGGATAGGTTGAGTAGGTTGGGCCTATACTCATTGGACTTCAGAATGAGAGATGATCTAATCGAAACATAAGATTCTGAGGGGGCTCGACAAGGTGGATGCAAAGAGGATATTTCCACTCGTAGGGGAAACTAAAACGAGGGGAGAAAGTCTCAGAATAAGGGGTTGCCCATTTAAAACTGAGATGAGGAGGAATTTCTTCTTTCAGAGGGTTGTAAATCTGTGGAATTCTCTGCCCCAGAGAGCTGTGGAGGCTGGGTCATTGAATATATTTAAGGCAGAGATAGACAGATTTTTGAGCGATAAGGGAATAAAGGGTTATGGGGAGCAGGCAGGGAAGTGGAGCCGAGTCCATGATCAGATCAGCCATGATCTTATTGAATGGCGGAGCAGGCTCAAGGGGTCAAATGGCCTACTCCTGCTCCTATTTCTTATGTTCTTATGAGTTTGCCTCCCCTTTCAGGCAGTGCTTTCCAGATCTTAACCACTTGCTGCTTAAAAATGTTTTTTCTTACATCACCTTTGGTTCTTCTGCCAATCACCTTACATCTGTGTCCTCTGGTTCTCGACCCTTCTGCCAATGGGAACAGTCTCTCTCTATCTACTCTGTCCAGACCCCTCATGATTTTGAACACCTCGATCAAATCTCCTCTCAACCTTCTCTGCTCCAAGGAGAACAACCCCAACTTCTCCAGTCTATCATTCCTGGAATCATTCTTGTAACTGTTTATCATTCACCACTACTCTCTGTTTCATGTCACTCAGTAAAATTTCATATCCATGCTGCCACTGTCCCTTTTATTCCATGGGCTTCAACTTTGCTGGCACTTTGTCGAACATCTTTTGGAAATCCATGTACACCATGTCAACCGCATTACCCTCATCAACCCTCTCTTACCTCATCAAAAAACTCAATCAGGTTGGTTAAACACGATTTACCTTTAACAAATCCATGCCTCCTTCATTTAAATGTATTTATTTACATCGTTTTATATTTGATGTTCATCAATATAGAGTGAGCAGTATATCTAGTTGGACTTCTCTCAGAGTGCAAAACTCACTTAGAAGTTGCAGTGATGAGGCCCAGGGGTAGGTTACCTTTGCAACTGGGGAATAATGTGCAGTACGTACCATTGCAATGCTCTCCTGGTCGGCCTCCCTCTTGCCGGCCTCCGTCAACTTGAGCTGATCCAAAACCCTTATTTGCCCGTGTCCTAACTCGCACCAAGCCCCGCTC
Source organism: Pristiophorus japonicus (assembly GCF_044704955.1). Classification (NCBI taxonomy): domain Eukaryota; kingdom Metazoa; phylum Chordata; class Chondrichthyes; family Pristiophoridae; genus Pristiophorus; species Pristiophorus japonicus. Next base: position 213,906,728 of record NC_091986.1, read on the forward strand.
ACCTATCACCCCCTGTGCTCGCTGACCTACATTGGCTCCCGGTCCAGCAACGCCTCAATTTCAAAATTCTCATCCTCGTTTTCAAATCCCTGCCTGGCCCTCGCCTCTTCCCTATCTGTAACTTCCCCGAGCCCTACAACCCTTCAAGATCACTGCGTTCCTCCAATTCTGACTTCTTGCACATCCCCAAATTTAAAATCGCTCCACCATCGGCGGCCGTGCCTTCAGCTGCCTGGGCCCCAAGCTCTAGACTTTCCACCTCCCCAAATATCTTTTTATGTGAAAGGTGCGATGTAAGCACAAGTTGTTGTTATCGTCGACCCTACAGCAAGGCGGAATATATCAAAAGTAGATCAAGTACATGGAAACAATCGGTAGGGCCACTACTTTGAGGATATTAAAATGTACGTTGTACAAAAATTCACGTTCCTTCCATCCAGCTCTGATAGGGAGGTCAGTGGTCTCTGGTAGACATTACAGGACCAATAGCTCAGGATCACATCTCGGATTACCAGGATTTCTGCAGCTCACCTTCCAGAATGGGGTTTGCCTCAAGCACTTGCTGTTCGATCCACGAGTGCTGGCCACTAATAGCGGCCAGGAACTGCAGGATGAGTTTGGTGCTCTCCGTTTTCCCGGCTCCAGACTCTCCACTAAAGAAAAAAAACACAAACAATGGACATGGATTAAGCTTTGCATTCGAACCCTTGCCCTGGAACCAAAATTGTGCAACGGGGCTCATAAGCCCACACGGAAGTCTACATCCCTTTACAACATCAGTGCAAAAGCAAGGGAGGAGTGAAGCCTATACTTTTTGCATGTCGGAGGATACATTCTTTTAAAGGTGGCAAAATGCTGGACCCTGGGCAGGTGGAGGACGGAGATCGGAGCAGGAACTTGGGCAGGTGGGGACGGAGATTGGAGTGGGACCCCCGGGACAGGTGGGGACGGAGATCGGACCCAGACTCCTGGGCAGGTGGGGAGGGAGATCAGAGCAGGACCCCCAGGACAGGTGGGGGGAAACGGAGATTGCAGCAGAAATCCATTACTCAAGAACCCTTTTCCCATCCAACAGAATTCTGACCTATTTGACGGCCAACACATATTTCCCCCTGGACCACACACACGCCAGCGAGTTAAAATGCAGGAATTATATATTATACAATGGAATCCCTATTCTTGGGCCACAAGCAACATTGGTCACACAGCCTGCGTGCAATTTCTTGGTATCTAGCATTAAGGGAAGAAAGCATTCACCTATTTCAAAGTCCTGCTTTTGCCCATCTCAAAGTACTACAGCAATTGATTTTACAGTACGAAAACTGGCCTTTTTTCCTACAAAAAAAGGGCAATCTTTTTCTTTTAATACTCTTTTAGCTGGCACATGACATTTACTAAATCAGCTACTATATTACCTGTAGCAGTCGAACACTTTCAGGTCAGAAGGATCAGTCACCAAACCTCCTTTTAACCTTGGATAGGCCAAAGCTGGAGAGGTTAACCTGATCCCACAGGTAGGGAACCCTCCAAACCACCAGGGGGCAGTCAAGCTCTACCCTTCACCCAATACTCATTCGATCAGGATAGAACTCAAATACTTATTCCCCCTTTCACAGCAACAGGAATTAAAGATAGCCTTCCCGCAAAGATGTACATTAACCTGGGAATTGACGCCATAAAAGAAAAGACTTGCATTTATATAGCACCTTTCACGACCACTGGACTTCTCAAAGCGCTTTACAGCCAATGAAGTCATTTTGAACTGTAGTCACTGTTGTAATGTGGGAAACACAGCTGCCAATTTGCGCACAGCAAGCTCCCACAAACAGCAATGTAATAATCTGTTTTTGTTAAGTTGATTGAGGGATAGATATTGGCCAGATCAGCAAGGGATAATTTCCCTGCTCTTCTTCCAAATAGTGCCATGGGATTTTTTACATCCACTTGAGGGGGCAGACGGGGCCTCGGTTTAACTTCTCATCTGAAAGATGGCACCTCCGACAGTGCAGCGCTCCCTCAGCACTGCACTGGAATGTCAGCCTAGATTTTTGTGCTCAAGCCTCTGGAGTGGGACTTGAACCCACGACCTTCTGACTCAGGAGCAGAGAGTGCTACCCACTGAGCCACAGCTGACACAGGATTCCTAGTTGGCAGATACCAAGGATCAGATACCACCCCCCACCCCCCCACACAATGAGGCCGTTGTGCTTGGCTGACCTCGTCAACAAGGGCAGACATCGATGACCAAGTCCAACACCACCTTCGGTGTGCCAGTGCAGCCTTTAGTCACCTGAGGAAAAGCGTGTTTGAAAACCAGGATCTCAAACCCTGCACCGAGCTCATGGTCTACAGAGCAGTAGTGATTCCCGCCCTCCTATATGCTTCAGAAACATGGACTATGTACAGCAGTCATCTCAAAGCACTGGAGAAGTACCACCAACGCTGCCTCCGCAAGATCCTGCAAATCCATCGACAGGACAGATGCAATGTTAGTGTTCTCTCTCAGGCCAACATCGAAGCACTGACCACACTCTACCAGCTCCGTTGGGGGGACCACATTAGTATCGGGCATGCGGACAGACTCCAAAAACAAGCGCTCTACTCAGAGCTTCGACACGGCAAGCGAATCCCAGGTGGGCAGAGGAAACGTTTCAAGGACACCCTCAAAGCCTCCTTGGAGAAGTGTACCATCTCCACCGACTCTGGGGAATCCCGGGCCCAAGCCCGCTCAAAATGGAGAAGTATCAGAGAAGGCGGCGAGGCTCTTCGCCGGGAGCACGCGGAAGCCAAGCGCAGACAGCGGAAGGAGCGCATGTCAACCCAAGCACCCCACCCACCCGTTCCTTCAACCATCATCTGCCCCACCTGTGACCGAGACTGTGGGTCCCACATCAGAATCCTGAGTCACCTGAGAACGCATTAGTGTGGAAGCAAGTCATCCTCGACTCTGGGGGACTGCCCAAGAAGACCCCACAACTAGGCAGTTGGAGGGGAGGCAAATCATTAACTTTTAGCATCATCAGTCTTGGATGCTGAAACTCGAGATACAGAGTTTTGATCATCAGCCACCCACAATGAGGTTAACAAACAAAATATATGTCATGCAGACACAAATTTGGTGATTGATGATAATCTTCGATGTGCACCAGTGTTCTGCCTGAAAGAATTCCACACCCAGTGTGGTTTGAATTTGGTTGAATCCATCTTCCCAAACAGACCCCCCCCAAGTGACTCCACTCAGATCACTTTAGATTTGGAGTCAAGCTGGTTTCTTAAAGTCTCCTTCAGAACCTTGCCTTGTTGATCTTGAACTTGGACAACTCTGCTTGTGAGTCGTCATATCATCATAGGCGGTCCCTCGAACGAGGGTGACTTGCTTCCACACGAGTTCACAGATGTTTCAATGATATTCCAGTCCTGAACTACAATTGAAGGGGTTGAAGATGCCTGTGCGTGGATTTTTTTTTTGACATGTGGTGACTGTTGCACATCAGCCACCACACGGGCTTGACAGAACTAGGCCTTTATCCAGTGGCGAGGGTTAACCACGACGACTGGAGATCTGCTCTGCAGTGGATGGCTGTGAGCTGTACTCTGCCTATGAGGGACATACAAGGGTCAATGCGGTTCCGTGCATTTTTCTTGCAGCTGTCGTGCTGTAAAAATCATGCCCGTTGTACCCCATAGTGGATGCAATCCGCACTGTGACTCCAGGAGGAGCTCCTCAGCCACAGGGAGAAGACGGTCGAGGAGAATTCTAGCAATGACTTTCCCAGTGGACAAGAGCAGGGAGATTCCTCTATAGTTGCCGCAGTCGGACTTGTCCCCCATTTTTTTTTAATAAAAAGATGGTCACGATTACTGCATCTCTGAGATCTCCCGGCATGCTCTCCTCCTTCCAGATGAGAGAGATGAAGTCATACATTCGTGCCAAGAGTGCCTCTCCGCCATACTTTAGTGTTTCAGCGGGGATTCCATCCGCTCCCGTTGCCTTGTTGCTCTTAAGCTGGCGGATGGCCTTTGCTACCTCATGCAGGACTGGGGTTTTGTTGAGATGGTGCTCACCCACCCTTTCCTTCAACCACCGTCTGTCCCACCCGTGACAGAGACTGTAATTCCCGTATTGGACTGTTCAGTCCCTCGAGAACTCACTTTTGAGAGTGGAAGCAAGTCTTCCTCGATTTTGAGGGACTGCCTACGATAATGATGAGGGAAGTGTTATTCTGGTGAGGGGTGTGATCGGGGCTCAGGAGAGGCGTGAGTTCGGGGCCAGGGGGCCAGGGGCAGCACGGGCCAGCCCACACTGCACTAGGTCCGTGCAGCAGAGGTTAATCCTTGCCACTGGACCAAGACCTAGCTCTGTCAAACCTGTGTGGTGGCTGGTGTGCACGTTAAAAAAATCCACGCACAGGAATCTTCCACCCTTCTGGATGTAGTTCGGGTCCTTCATCAAAACACCTGTGAACTCATGCCTTTTTGGCGTGGAAGCAAGTTACCCTTGATTTTGAAGGACTGCCTATTGATGATTCTGGTGAAGGGACTTTATCCAATGGAAGCTGCCATTGGTTGACTCTCTCACTACAGCCACAGGGAGACGTCACCACGGGGCGCACTGGACTCACCTTATAATACAGCACTGGTCTTTGTTGTTGCGTTGCATGTTGAAGTAGCAGTTGTCAGCGATGGCAAAGATGTGAGGTGGCATCTCTCCGATCTTGCGGTTTGTGTAATAGCGGATCTGTTCGGCCGTGTAGATGGGCAGCAGCTGGTAGGGATTCACTGCGACCAGGATTGAGCCGGTGTAGGTCTGAAAGCAGAGACGTTGCGACAATATAAGCCACGCTCCTGACACAAGCTCAGATGCAGCAATGCTGGAAAAGATAGACAACTCCACTCACTGCTAGGCCTGAAAACAAGCCCCCTCCTCACCAATTCTTGGCCATTCAATTCAAACCCATCGAGGGATTTAACATGTGACACTATGGTGGAATCCCTACGAGGTCAGACTGAGTAGACGAGGCCGATATTCCCTAGAGTTTAGAAAAACGAGGTGTGATCTCATTGAAACATACAAAATTCATACATGGCTTGCCAGGGTAGATGCAGGGAGGATGTTTCCCCCTGGCTGGGGAATCTAGAACCAGGGGTCACAGTCTTAGAATAATGGGTCAGCCATTTAGGACTGATGAGAAATGTCTTCACTCAGGGTGGTGAATCTTTGGAATTCTCTACCCCAGAGGGCTGTAGAGGCTCAGTTGTTGAGGATATTCAAGACAGAGATCGATAGATTTTTGGATATTAAGGGAATCAGGGATAAGGGGATTGGGCGGGAAAGTGGAGTTGAGATAGAAGATCAACCATGATCTTATCGAATGGCGGAGCAGGCTCGAAGGGCCGAATGGCCTGCTCCTGCTCCTAATTTCCATGTTTCTAGATATCTGCTCGAAACCCTACAGCACTCTCTCCTTCCGTATACAACTCCCCTACACCCAGAACATTGAGATATTCTGGTGACGCTGGAGATACCAGCAGAGTTTAAACATCTAAAATCGCCCACCTGTTTTCCCCAGAGATGGGATTATAGATTGTTTCAGGAGAACGTTTCCCATGAGGAGTATTTGCTGAAATGATCCCAAATGTCATTTCCAAGTAGCTGATGGCCAGCCGATAAATTGCATTACAAATGATTATGCAGCCCGCAGTACTCCCGGATCGGAGCCGGTTTGGAGGGAGGTGGGAGGTGAGGTTAGCACACTGGCTTTTGGCAATTAAGAACATAAGAAATCGGAGCAGGAGTAGGCCCATATGGCCCCTCGGGCCTGCTCCGCCATTTAATACGATCATGGCTGATCCGATCATCGACTCAGCTCCACTTCCCTGCCCGTTCCCCATAACCCTTATCGGTTAAGAAACTGTCTATCTCTGTCTTAAATTTATTCAATGACCCAGCTTTCACAGCTCTGAGGCAGTGAATTCCACAGATTTACAACCCTCAGAAGAAATTCCTCCTCATCTCAGTTTTAAATGGGCGGCCTCTTATTCTAAGATTATGCCCCTAATTCTGGTCTCCTCCATCAGTGGAAACATCCTCTCTGCATCCACCTTGTGATGCCCCCTCATAATCTTATACGTTTCGATAAGATCACCTCTCATTCTTCTGAATTCCAATGAGTAGTGGCCCAACCTACTCATGTGATTAGGTGATCACATGGCAATTTACATCTAGGGGCTGAGAGGCAGAGTAACAACTTGCATTTATAGTGCACCTTTAACGTAATAAAATGTCCCATGGCATTTCATGGGAGCATAATAGAAAATAGGAAACATAGAAAATAGGTGCAGGAGTAGGCCATTCGGTCCTTCGAGCCTGCACCGCCATTCAATATGATCATGGCTGATCATTTTTGCAACTTCAGTACCCTATTGCTGCTTTCTCTCCATACCCCTTGATCCCTTTAGCCGTAAGGGCCACATCTAACTCCCTTTTGAATACATCTAATGAACTGGCCTCAACAACTTTCTGTGGTAGAGAATCAGACAGAAATTAACACCGAGCCATATCAAGGGATGTTAGGACAGGTGATGTCAAAGAGTGGGGTTTAAGGAGCGTTTTAAAAAGGAGGGGGTTGCGGAACGGTTCAGGGAGGGAAGTCCAGAACTTGGAACCCCAGACAGCCGAAGGCATAGCCACCAATGGTGGGACGAAGGAAATCAGGGATGCACAAGAGACCAGAACCGGAGAAGTGCAGAGATCTCGAGAGATGAGGCCATGGAGGGATTTCAACACAAGGGTAAGAATTTTAAATCTGAGGCATTGCTGAGCCGGGAGCCAATGTAGGTCAGCAAGCACAGGGGTAATGGGTGCACGGGACTGGTGTGTTTCTCCCCTCAAGACTGCGGTGAAGGCGGCAAATGGCATGTTGGCCTTCATAGCGGGAGGATTTGCGTATAGGAGCAGGGAGATCTTTACTGCAGTTGTACAGGGCCTTGGTGAGGCCTCACCTTGAATATTGTGTACAGTTTTGGTCTCCTAATCTGAGGAAGGACATTCTTGCTATTGAGGGAGTACAGCGAAGGTTCACCAGACTGATTCCCGGGATGATAGGACTGACATGTGAAGAAAGACTGGATCGACTAGGCTTATATTCACTGGGATTTAGAAGAATGAGAGGGGATCTCCTAGAAACATATACAATTCTGACGGGATTGGACAGGTTAGATGCAGGAAGAATGTTCCCGATGTTGGGGAAGTCCAGAACTGGGGGTCACGGTCTAAGGATAAGGGGCAAGCCATTTAGGACCGAGATGAGGAGAAAATTCTTCACTGAGAGTTGTGAACCTGTGGAATTCTCTGCCGCAGAAAGTTGTTGAGGCCAGTTCATTAGATATATTCAAAAGGGAGTTAGATGTGGCCCTTACGGCTAAAGGGATCAAGGGGTATGGAGAGAAAGCAGGAATGGGGTACTGAAGTTGCATGATCAGCCATGATCTTATTGAATTGTGGTGCAGGCTCAAAGGGCCGAATGGCCTACTCCTGCACCTATTTTCTATGTTTTTATGTTTGTATGCATGGAGTAACATATTAGCACAGGTCTTTCACCCCTGGGATTGTGTGAATACAGCCCAGATAGTTGGAATAAAAGCCTCCTTTTCAGCCGATTGTAATATTTCTATGCAACTTTGTACAGACGCAAAATTTCTGCTTCATAGTGAAGGTATGGCAACGCTCAACTGCCCCTGTAATGTGGCAAATGCACATGAAGGGTAATGTAGCAAATGGAAAGAAGGTTGTCCATTGTGATATGCGCTGATCCGTTACCGTTTGGGCCAATGTCATGTAACCCAATACTTCGAATTCAAAATCCACACACTCATTTACATGTCCACTGGCACTTACAAATCTCCCTCCTCCCTCGCCCCCAGGTCTACAACCTCCCGCAGCCCTGCATTCCAGCCCTCTCCCTTCCATCCTCGGACAGTAAAATGGTGGAGGGGAGGGTGGGGTGCGTCGGAAGCTAGAGGCAGTCTCTGGAAATTCCTCCCGCTACTTTTACCCATCTTTATAAGCCATCTCAAACCCCGTGCTTTCAATCAACGTCTCTCAACTCTCTCATTGCGGCTTGGTATCCATTTCTCCTCGATGCCTTGGGATGTTTTATCATGTTAGGGGTGCCGTGTGTAGGCGAGATGTGGCTGACGAGTTGGGGAAACATTTTAGAACGTTCCCAGGGATGAGGGACTACAGCTACATGGACAGACTGGAGAAGCCAGGTTTGTTCTCCTGGGAGCAGAGAAGGCCAAGAGGAGATTTGATTGAGGAGTCCAAAATCATGTAAATCTGTGGAATTTGCTGCCTCAGAGAGCTGTGGAAGCCGGGACATTAAAAAAAAACTGTCTTAAATTTATTCAACCGATAAGGGATTAAGGGGTAATGGGGAATGGGCAGGGAAGTGGACCCGAGTCCATGATCAGATCAACCATGATCGTATTAAATGACGGAGCAGGCTCGAGGGGCCTACTCCTACTTCTTATGTTTGTTATGTATGCAACCCTAGGTAACCTGTATAATACCGCCACCAGAGGGCATACCTGTTGGAGTCCAAGGGATCCCAGCATCCCTTGGGAGCACTGTATATAAGCAGGCCTCCCATGCTGTACCAACACTCTGGAGTTTGAATAAAGGAGCTAAGGTCACACTGACTCAAGTCTACAGTACTCAGTTACATTATTTTATTATGAGCATAACAATGTTTGTATGTTCTTATGAAGGATTTAGATAGAGTAAATAAAGAGACAGTGTTTCCAATGGCTGAAGGGTCGATAATGCGAGGGCACAGATTTAAGGTGATTGGCAAAAGAACCAGAGGCAACATTTATATACAACAGTGGCTGAGATTTGGAACTCACTTCCCGATAGGGTGGTGGATACAGATTCAATAGCAGCCTCTAGAAGGGAATTGGATAAATACTTGCAAGAGGAAAAATGGTCAGGATATGGGGAAAGAGCAGGGGGCTGTGGGACTGACTGAGTCGCTCCTCGAAAGAGCCGGTGCAGACTGGATGGGCCAAATGGGCGCCTCCTGTGCTGTTCTATGATTTCCGCTAGCCTGAACTACCCGACGTTTCAACTGCATTCCGCAGAAGTCCTGCAGAAGGATTCCCGGATCAGCTCTGCGGGTTCTTGTCTCTCGGTGTTGCAGGATATCTCCGCGCCTGGGGCTGGGCGGTCAGAAGACGATCCTGTGACATCCGGAGCCAAGAGCTGGCGTGAAATCCCGAGATACGCCGAGGGACTTGCCAATCTGTAGGGTACAGTGAACCAACGTTTTAACCCCAGAAATGACCCTTCGACAAATTGCTGAGGTAGCCCATGGAACAAAAAAGACATTGGTGAAGAGTAAAATAAGTAATTAGTAAAAATTCCTCTTGGAAGACACCCAGCGATGTTGATTGATGCAGAAACAGGACACCAATAGCAGACCCATGAATCGAGTTACACAGGACCATGATGAAGTAACTTACAGAATGCAAATGGTTATATAATACACCGATGACCACTTTAAAAAAGGTGCCCTTAATGAGATGAGAAACCAGACACCAATGGTTAGCCGTGCAGAGTGCAGCGTTGAAAATGGACATGAGGGGTTATACATGTTTCATCGGCTTGCGATATTTAACCTCCAGGAGTTAGGTGATTGAAGTTCATGCACTGTACTTACCCTTCCGCCACAGTTCGTCTGTAGAGAAAGTAGGCAAAGGATGGGACACAGTTATAGACAAGGCCACAGTAAAAGGTAAACAGAATTCTGCATTAATGTAGCGCCTTTCACAACCTCGGGACGTCCCAAAGCGTTTAACAGTCAACGAGGTACTTCTGAAGTGCAGTCACTCTTGTGACGCAGGAAATACAGAGAAGGCCACTTGCAGCCGGAAGAAAGAAAGAGACACATATCTCGCTCACACGCATAGTTTTTAATATTGTGTCTAGTACAGGGGAAGCAGTAAATGGAGACCCACAGTGGAACATCTCCTTCACCCCATTCAGGGATATCATAGAAATTTACAACACGGAAGGAGGCCATTCGGCCCATCGTGTCCGCGCCGGCCGACAAAGAGCCACCCAGCCTAATCCCACTTTCCAGCCCTTGGTCCGTAGCCCTGTAGGTTACGGCACTTCAAGTGCACATCCAAGTACTTTTTCAATGTGGTGAGGGTTTCTGCCTCTACCACCCTTTCAGGCCATGAGTTCCAGACCCCACCACCCTCTGGGTGAAGAAACTTCCCCTCAAATCCCCTCTAAACCTTACTTTAAATCTATGCCCCCTGGTATTGACCAGGGGAATAGGTCCATCCTATCCAAAGAACATAAATAGGAGCAGGAGTAGGCCATACGGCCCCTCGAGCCTGCTCCGCCATTTAATACGATCATGGCTGATCCTATCATGGACTCAGCTCCATTTCCCTGCATGCTCCCCATAACCACTTATTCCCTTATCGTTTAAGAAACTGTCTATTTCTGTCTTAAATTTATTTAATGTCCCAGCTTCCACAGCTCTGAGGCAGCGAATTCCACAGATTTACAACCTCTGGGAGAAGAAATTTCTCCTCACTTCAGTTTTAAATGGGCGGCCCCTTATTCTAAGATCATGCCCTCTAGTTCTAGTCTCCCCTATCAGTGGAAACATCCTCTCTGCATCCACCTGGTCAACCCCCTCATAATCTTATACGTTTCGATAAGATCACCTCTCATTCTTCTGAATTCCAATGAGTAGAGGCCCAACCTACTCAACCTTTCCTCATAAGTCAACCCCCTCATCCCCGGAATCAACCGAGTGAACCTTCTCTGAACTGCCTCCAAAGCAAGTATATCCTTTCGTAAATATGGAAACCAAAACTGCACGCAGTATTCCAGGTGTGGCCTCACCAATACCCTATATAACTGTAGCAAGACTTCCCTGCTTTTATATTCCATCCCCTTTGCAATAAAGGCCAAGATACCATTTGCCTTTCTGATCACTTGCTGTACCTGCATACTATCCTTTTGTGTTTCATGCACAAGTACTACCTCCCGCCCGCCCGCCCCCCCCACCCCCCACCAGGTCCCGGTGTACTGCAGCACTTTACAATCTTTCTCCATTTAAATAATAACTTGCTCTTCGATTTTTTTTCTGCCAAAGTGCATGCCCTCACACTTCCCAACATTATACTCCATCTGCCAAATTTTTGCCCACTCACTTAGCCTGTCTATGTCCTTTTGCAGATTTGTTGTGTCCTCCTCACACATTGCTTTTCCTCCCATCTTTGTATCGTCAGAAAACTTGGCTACGTTACACTCAGTCCCTTCTTCCAAGTCGTTAATATAGATTGTAAATAGTTGGGGTCCCAGCACTGATCCCTGCAGCACCCCACTGGTTACTGGTTGCCAACCAGGGAATGAACCATTTATCCCATTATCTCAGTTAGCCAATCCTCTATCCACGCTAATATATTACCCCCAACCCCGTGAACTTTTATCTTGAGCAGTAACTTTTTATGTGGCACCTTGTCAAATGCCTTCTGGAAGTTCAAATACACCACATCCACTGGTTCACCTTTATCCATCCTGTTCATTACATCCTCAAAGAACGCCAGCAAATTTGTCAAACATGACTTCCCCTTCCTAAATCCATGCTGACTCTGCCTGACTGAATTTTGCTTTTCCAAATGTCCTGCTACTGCTTCTTTTATAATATTTTCACAACCACAGATGTTAGGCTAACTGGTCTATAGTTTCCTGCTTTTTCTCTGCCCCTTTTGAATGCCCCTAATTTTATACACCTCAATAAGCTCGCCCCTCAGCCTCCTCTGTTCTGCCAGAGGTGGGTGTATATGGAGTTAGGTCGCAGATTAACCACAATCTCATTCAATGGCGGAACAGGCTCGAGGGGCCGAATGGCCTACTCCGGTTCCTATATTTCCACCCCTGCTTTATGAAGCATGCCACTGGCCCCCATGGAACTAGCCAGAAGGACAGGGGAGGGGAGGCGGGGGCAGAGGTCCAGATCACTCGGTGGCACACAGCTGAATGGAAAGCTGGGGCTATTAATGTGTTAATTAATCGGAGATTAGAGGGTGCTTGAAAACTTTTCAAGTCTTACTACATAAGAACATAAGAATTAGGAACAGGAGTAGGCCATCTACCCCCTCGAGCCTGCTCCGCCATTCAATAAGATCATGGCTGATCTGGCCGTGGACTCAGCTCCACTTACCCGCCCTCTCCCCGTAACCCTTAATTCCCTTATTGGTTAAAAATCTATATCTGTGACTTGAATACATTCAATGAGCTAGCCTCAACTGCTTCCTTGGACAGAGAATTCCACAGATTCACAACCCTCTGGGAGAAGAAATTCCTTCTCAACTTGGCTTAATCCTTAAATTGGCTCCCCCGTATTTTGAGGCTGTGCCCCCTAGTTCTAGTCTCCCCGACCAGTGGAAACAATCTCTCTGCCTCTATCTTGTCTATCCCTTTCATTATTTTAAATGTTTCTATAAGATCACCCCTCATCCTTCTGAACTCCAACGAGTAAAGACTCAGTCTACTCAATCTATCATAAAGGTAGCCCCCTCATCTCCGGAATCAGCCTTGTGAATCGTCTCTGTACCCCCTCCAAAGCCAGTATATCCTTCATTAAGTAAGGTGACCAAAACTGCACGCAGTACTCCAGGTGCGGCCTTACCAATACCCTATACAGTTGCAGCAGGACCTCCCTGCTTTTGTACTCCATCCCTCTCGCAATGAGGGCCAACATTCCATTCGCCTTCCTGATTACCTGCTGCACCTGTAAACTAACTTTTTGGGATTCATGCACAAGGACCCCCAGGTCCCTCTGCACCGCAGCATGTTGTAATTTCTCCCCATTCAAATAATATTCCCTTTAACTGTTTTTTTTCCCCCCCAAGGTGGATGACCTCACACTTTCCAACATTGTATTCCATCTGCCAAACCTTAGCCCATTCGCTTAACCTATCTAAATCTCTTTGCAGCCTCTGTGTCCTCTACACAACCCGCTTTTCCACTAATCTTTGTGTCATCTGCAAATTTTGTTACACTACACTCTGTCCCCTCTTCCAGGTCATCTATGTATATTGTAAACAGTTGTGGTCCCAGCACCGATCCCTGTGGCACACCACTAACCACTGATTTCCAACCCGAAAAGGACCCATTTATCCCGACTCTCTGCTTTCTGTTCGCCAGCCAATTCTCCATCCATGCTAATACATTTCCTCTGACTCCGCGTACCTCTATCTTCTGCAGTAATCTTTTGTGTGGCACCTTATCGAATGCCTTTTGGAAATCTAAATACACCACATCCATCGGTACACCTCTATCCACCATGCTCGTTATATCCTCAAAGAATTCCAGTAAATTAGTTAAACATGATTTCCCCTTCATGAATCCATGCTGCGTCTGCTTGATTGCACTATTCCTATCTAGATGTCCCGCTATTTCTTCCTTAATGATAGCTTCAAGCATTTTCCCCACTACAGATGTTAAACTAACCGGCCTATAGTTACCTGCCTTTTGTCTGCCCCCTTTTTTTTTTTTTAAAAACAGAGGCGTTACACATTAGCTGCTTTCCAATCCACTGGTACCTCCCCAGAGTCGAGAATTTTGGTAGATTATAACTAATGCATCTGCTATAACTTCCGCCATCTCTTTTAATACCCTGGGATGCATTTCATCAGGACCAGGGGACTTGTCTACCTTGAGTCCCATTACCCTGTCCAGCACTACGTCCCTAGTGATAGTGATTGTCTCAAGGTCCTCCCTTCCCACATTCCTATGACCAGCAATTTTTGGCATGGTTTTTGTGTCTTCCACTGTGAAGACCGAAGCAAAATAATTGTTTAAGGTCTCAGCCATTTCCACATTTCCCATTATTTAAATCCCCCTTCTCATCTTCTAAGGGACCAACATTTACTTTAGTCACTCTTTTCTGTTTTATATATCTGTAAAAGCTTTTACTATCTGTTTTTATGTTTTGCGCAAGTTTACCTTCGTAAACTATCTTTCCTTTCTTTATTGCTTTTTTAGTCATTCTTTGCTGTTGTTTAAAATTTTCCCAATCTTCTAGTTTCCCACTAACCTTGGCCACCTTATACGCATTGGTCTTTGATTTGATACTCTCCTTTATTTCCTTGGTTATCCACGGCTGGTTATTCCTTCTCTTACCACCCTTCTTTTTCACTGGAATATATTTTTGTTGCGCACGATGAAAGAGCTCCTTAAAAGTCCTCCACTGTTCCTCAATTGTGCCACCGTTTAGTCTGTGTTTCAAGTCTACTTTAGCCGACTCTGCCCTCATCCCACTGTAGTCCCCTTTGTTTAAGCATAGTACGCTCGTTTCTGACACAACTTCCTCACCCTCAATCTGTACACCAACAGCAGCTTTTAGATATAGAATCTTCAACAGCCCAAACTGCTCCATAGTTTCAAATAGAGTGCATTTAACGCCACAGGGAGATTAGGAGATGAGCACACCACCGTCAGAGCCAGAAAGGACGTCAGTGACTTTGACCACAATCAAGTGTTGAACCAGGAGATAAACAAACTATGTTTTTAGGGATCTTGCTCAAACAGGTCATATTTTCCCAACTTTAACATCACACAGTGCATCAGAATTGGCCCCCTGGTCCATTTATTTCACACATTGGGAAGAGATGGCTGGGAATGAGTTTTAAAGGATGAAACACATTTGAGGGTTTGAGATGAGGGGCAGGCTGATCATTCTGCTTCAATTCAGGAAAGTGGAACGCATCAGCTCTGTTTAACTCAAGTTGTCAAAATCTTTGGAGGCTTTATTTCAATATCACACATATACAAGAGGATAGAAATAGTAGGCTCCAAAGACAAAGAGAGCATTAAGAATTACAGACACTGGGGAATATGTTACAAAGCGGGGATTATAAAAGGACACCATATATATTATAGAAGCAATATATGGCATATTAGAAGCCACTTTTACAGAAGCTCTTAGCACAGCTACAGAGAATCTGCTGGTCAACAGCCAGGTAATCCTGCCAATAACGCACAGCAAGCAGGAGAAGCAATGGTATCAGTGTTGGTGAAGAAACTGCAATATATTATGGACTAGTAATTCCAATGCCTTGGCTAATTAGTTCAAATCCAACCATGGCAGCTAGGAAGTTTAAATTCAGTTTATTAAATAAATCTGGAATAAAAAGCTAGTACAAGTTGAACCGCCCTTATCCGGAACCCTCGGGACCTGGCCTGTGCCTGATAAGGGATTTTTCCGGACGTGGGGTGGTTACGGTACAGGGACTGAGCAAGGGGATATCGGGGCTGGCTGGCTTGGGGCTGGGAGTGCGGTAGAGAGATCATGGCGGGGGGGCGGTGCATCGCGGGGTCAGGCCAACGATTGCGGGAGTCAGCAGCGAGGAAGGATATCAATTTGTTCATGTCGGAGGTCTGCGCATGCGACACCTGGTGGCCAGGAAAATGGGTCTGGACGAAGGGGGGGGGGGGGGACGGGGAGGGTGGCGGACATGCGCAAAAGTGGGGGGGGGGGGGGGGCCTTGCGGACAAAGAGAGGTTCAATCTGCATTAGTAATGTTGACCATGAAACTACCATATTGTCGTTAAAAACCCATCTGGTTCATTAATGTCCTTTAGGGAAGGAGATCTGCCGCCCTTACCTGGTCTGGGCCTATATGTGACTCCAGACCCACAGCAATGTGGTTGACTCATAACTACCCCTCTGCGGGTCAGGAAAGCGGCTCACCGCCACCTTCTCCAGGGCAATTAGGGATAGGCAATAAACCCTGTCCTCGTCAGCGACTCCCACATCCCGTGAACAAATTTTAAAAAAGCACAATTCTGGTTACTCAGCAAAAGGATTCCAAAAGTTTCCAAGAATAGATCACAAAATTGGTAGGGAGTTGTAATATATGCAACGGTGAGGATGCTCACAGGTTGATAGAGCTGTTGCATTGCGAGTGGCTTAACCAGTCATGTGATGTTTACAAGACGCAATAAAACCCCAGTCAGTTGTGATCAGGGGATCCACGATGAGGTATGCAGTTGTGAGCCTAGTGGATGAACTGGTAATGGTGTAGTGTAAACCTTTGCTGCTAATAAATTGACTAGTTCTTAAAAGCAATGTGTTGCTCTGAATTCTTAAGCACAGAACCCATGAAGCAAATATACTACAGGGGTTAATTCAGTTAGATTGTCAGCCATTGAAGTGGTAAAGCTTTGGAGGGGCCAATGGTTGCCGTACGATGAGAGGGCCAAACAGCTGCTGTCCTCGTCGCCAATAAGCACACCTCACACCCAGACAGAAACCCACGAGCGTTGTACATTTCTCCAAGTGCGCGTCAGCCATAGATTGTACTCTAAGGAAGGAACGAGGTTCCCACTCACATAAATTAAGCGTTCTCGGTATCGGATGAGGAGGTTTCGCAGAATTCCTGCTTCGTTCAAGTCTCCCAGACGGATCATGTCTTCCACTCCGTGGATGGATGTGGGATGCATGGGCTTAATATTGGTGGCATTCTGAGGGGAGATCCAGTGCTCCTGGAGAATTGGGAAGGAAATGGGAGGGAAATGGACAGAACACATTTACACCATGGTTCCATTTTAGCAACTGATATTAAAAAAAGAACAAATTGTTTTCTGCATTGAAGCTTAAAATAGTTAGTTACTGACCACACAATACTATGGAGAGAGCAGCGTGTGGTGGTATACCACTGCAGGGAGCAGCGAGTGTTGCTGCAGGAGGGCGACGGCTGCGAAGCCAATTCGCTGATTGCAGAGCGGGCAGGCTAAGCAGGAGGGGCGAAGGAGCGGCAAGAGTTTGCAGAGGGAAGTGACCGGGGCCCAGGAGAGGCAAGGGCCCAGGGGCAACACGGGCCAGCCCACACTGCGATATGTGTGCGCGCACTAGGTCCGTGCAGCAGAGCTGGTCTCCAGTCGTCTTGGTTAATCCTTGCCACTGGACCAAGACCTAGCTCTGTCAAGCCCGTGTGGTGGCTGGTGTGCAACGGTCACCATACATTTAAAAAAAGAAAATCCACGCACAGGCACCTTCCACCCTTCAAGATGTAGTTCAGGATCTGGAATATTAGGTCCTTCATTGAAACACCTGTGAACTCATCCCTTTTTGACATGGAAGCAAGCCTACCTCGACACGAGGGACCACCTATGATGACTATGGAACCATTCTTAAACTTTTGAGATGATCACAATTTCCATTTTCCCTTTACATGTTGGTACTCATCAGTGTGTCGGATGGTCAGTGCCGATTAACAGAACATATGTCCATACTTTTAGCCAGCAGTGTTAGCATCAAAGCACTCACGGGGTCTGACACTGCACGGGCCAGTCAGAGAAAAGCTCCTTCCTGCTCCAGTATGCGCCCAGATTGCTACCCTGGTCACTCTAGGGGAACACCTTGGGGCAAAGAGCCCATCAATTTCTCTCCATCGTTGTGGGGAATTATCCTTCAGTATGAGAAACTCCGTGAAACGATAAACTTGAACACGTCACATCCCAAGGCCAACTTCCATTGCAATCCACACTGCACTCATTTGGAACATTAGTCACAGATGCAACCGATACAAATCCCACCAGAATACAACAATGCTGTGGTGTCAACATAGAAATATATTAATGATACAAACAGGAAATGCTGGAAACACTCAGCAGGTCAGGCAGCATCTGTGGAGAGAGAATCAGAGCTAACATTTCAGGTCGGTGACCTTTCGTCAGAACTGGAAAAAGTTAGAGATGTAACTGGTTTTAAACAAGTGTAGGGGGCAGGGAAAGGGGGAGGGGAGGAAAGAACAAAAGGGAAGGTCTGTGATAGCGTGGAAGGCAGGAGAGATTAGAGACACAAAAGGGATGATGGTGCGAGGCGAAAAGAGATGGTAATGGAACAAGTTAAGGAACAAAAGCTGGTCGAGACGGGGTGTAAATGGGAATGGCAGAATTATCAAAGCGGTCACACAATCTGCGTTTGGTCTCCACAATGTAGAGACCACCACATCGTGAGTAGTGAATACAGCATACTAAATTGAAAGAAGTACAAGTAAATCACGGTTTCACCTGGAAAGAGTATTTGGGGCCCTGGATAGTGGGATAGGAGGAGGTAAAAGGGAAGGTGCTGCATCTTCTGCACTTGCATGGGAAGGTGCCATGGGAAGGTGAAGGAGTGATTAAGGAATGGGCCAGAGTGTCGCGGAGGGAGCAGTCCCATCAGAATGCTGGATGTGTTTGGTGGTGGGATCATGCTAGATGGAAAATGATCCGTTGAATGTGGAGGCTGGTGGGGTGAAAGGTGAGGACAAGAGGAACCCTGTTGTGGTTCTGGGAGGGACGGGAAGGGGTAAGAGCAGAAGTGCGGGAAATGGAATGGACACGGTTGAGGGCCAAGTCAACCACAGTAGAGGGGAATCCTTGGTTGAGGAAAAAATACATATCAGAAGCACTATTATGGAAGAAATACATTAACAGAGTTAGTGAATATTTATTGCTCAACCTGTGTAGAAATCCAAGATATCATAGGAACAGGAGGAGGCCATTCAGCGCCTCGAGCCTGTTTCGCCATTCAGTTAGATCGTGGCTGATCTGTATCTTAACCCGCCTTGGTTCCATAACCCTTACCTAACTAAAATCTATCTATCTCCGGTTTTGAAATTTTCAATTGACCCCCAGCTTTTTGGGGCGGGGGGAGGAGGAGGGGGGAAAAAGAGTTCCACCACCCTTTGTGTGAAGAAGTGTTTCCTGACATCACCCCTGAACAGCCTGGCTCGAATTTTAAGGTTATGCCCCCTTGTTCTTTAGATTTCCAAAAGGCATTCGATAAGGTGCCACACAAAAGGTTACTGCAGAAGATAAAGGTACGCAGAGTCAGAGGAAATGTATTAGCATGGATCGAGAATTGGCTGGCTAACAGAAAGCAGAGAGTCGGGATAAATGGATCCTTTTCGGGTTGGAAATCGGTGGTTAGTGGTGTGCCACAGGGATCGGTGCTGGGACCATAACTGTTTACAATATACATAGATAACCTAGAAGAGGGGACAGAGTGTACTGTAACAAAATTTGCAGATGACACAAAGATTAGTGGGAAAGCGGGTTGTGTAGAGGACACAGAGATTTAGATAGATTAAGCGAATGGGCTAAGGTTTGGCAGATGGAATAGAATGTCGGAAAATATGAGGTCATCCACCTTGGGGAAAAAAAACAGTAAAAGGGAATATTATTTGAATGGGGAGAAATTACAACATGCTGAGGTGCAGAGGGACCTGGGGGTCCTTGTGCATGAAACTCTTTTGGAGAATCCCAAAAAGTTAGTTTGCAGGTGCAGCAGGTAATCAGGAAGGCGAATGGAATGTTGGCCTTCATTGCGAGAGGGATGGAGTACAAAAGCAGGGAGGTCCTGCTGCAACTGTATAGGGTATTGGTGAGGCCGCACCTGGAGTACTGTGTGCAGTTTTGGTCACCTTACTTAAGGAAGGATATACTAGCTTTGGAGGAGGTACAGAGACGATTCACTGAGGCTGATTCCGGAGATGAGGGGGTTACCTTATGATGATAGATTGAGTAGACTGGGTCTTTACTCGTTGGAGTTCAGAAGGATGAGGGATGAGCTTATAGAAGCATTTAAAATAATGAAAGGGATAGACAAGATAGAGGCAGAGAGGTTGTTTCCACTGGTTGGGGAGACTAGAACTAGGGGGCACAGCCTCAAAATACAGGGGAGCCAATTTAAAACCGAGTTGAGAAGGAATTTCTTCTCCCAGAGGGTTGTGAATCTGTGGAATTCTCTGCCCAAGGAAGCAGTTGAGGCTAGCTCATTGAATGTATTCAAATCACAGATAGATAGATTTTTAACCAATAAGGGAATTAAGGGTTACGGGGAGCGGGCGGGTAAGTGGAGCCGAGTCCACGGCCAGATCAGCCATGATCTTGTTGAATGGTGGAGCAGGCTCGAGGGGCTCGATGGCCTACTCCTGTTCCTAGTTCTTATGTTCTTATGTTCTTATGTTTTTATGTCTCCCCCCACCAGAGGGAATAGTTACTCTCCATCCACCCTATCAACGCCTTTAAATCACCCCTTAATCTTCTACATCAAACAATAAGCTATTAAATATAAACTTAATATAACATAAGGAATAGGAGCAGTAGGCCATTTGGCCCCTCGAGCCTGCTCTGCCATTCAATACGATCATGGCTGATCTGATCATGGACTCAGCTCCACTTCCCTGCCCTACTTCCCTGCCCTCTCCCCATAACCCTTTATTCACTTATTGGTTAAAAATCTGTCTACCTCCGCCTTGAATATATTCAATGACACACAGCTCTCTGGGGCAAAGAATTCCACAGATTTACGACCCTCTGAAAGAAGAAATTCCACCTCATCTCAGTTTTAAATGGGCTGCCTCTTATTCCAAGACTATGTCCCCTAGTTCTAGATTCCCCCACAAGGGGAAATAACCTCTCTGCATCTACCCTGTCAAGCCCCCTCAGAATCTTATATGTTTCAATAAGATCACCTCTCATTCTTCTAAACTCCAATGAGTATAGAACCAACCTGCTCAACTTTTCTGCATAAGTCAACCCCTTCACCTCCGGAATCAACCTCGTGAACCTTCTCTGAACAGCCTCCAATGCAAGTATATCCTTCCTTAAATACAGAGACCAAAACTGTACGCAGTACTCCAGGTGTGGCCTCACCAATACCCTGTATAGTTGTAGCAGGACTTGTCTGCTTTTATACTCTATCCCCCTTGTAATAAAGGCTAACATTCCATTGGCCTTCCTGATCACTTGCTGTACCTGCATACTAACTTTTTGTGTTTCATGCACAAGGACCCCCAGGTCCCTCTGTACTGCAGCACTTTGTAATTTTTCTCCATTTAAATAATTATTTGCTTTTTAATTTTTTTCTGCATATCAAAAACTAAAATAGAATGATACAACAATAGTCAGTAGATTCATGAATTTTTTTTGCAAGCGAAATGTCGGAATACTTACATTCCCTTCATCGTCCACCACCTGAATCTGGCCGGAGTCGCACAGTTTCACCACCGCTCCAATGGGAACTTCAAACTCACGTCCAGTCTTGAGATCCAGCCAGACATAGTCCCCCTAAGAGACAGATGGGTCAGGATCAGCTGTGCCACTGGAGGAAGATTATTCATTTCTGAATTTTAATTATGAACCTCATGTTTAAAAAAAAAACTCCACACACAATCTGGGCAGGATTCCCCAATATAGTAGAGAGAGAGAGAGAGAGAGAGAGAGAGAGATGGAGGCGAGAGAGAGCAAGCGAGAGAGTGAGAAAGAGAGAGAGACATACACCGAGTGAGACACACACACACATACACAGAGAGAGAATGAGGGAGAGAGACAGAAAGAGAGAAGAGAAAGAAAGGAGGAGGAAGAGGTTCAAAGAAAGGGAGGAAAGGAAAGACAGAAATAATTCTGCTCTTCAGCATTACTGACTGCTCTTACCCACACAGAACATCTGCACTCGGAGGGAGAAGAGGAACGGGAAAGAGTTCCCGTGGTGGGAAGGTGCAACGAACAAAGTCTCTCAGCCCAATATTCTTACACAGTTTATGTTTCCAAGTGGACATTGCAGCCAATAAAATCATTGCATGCCAAGGTGGATGGCCTCATGCGGGAATACCGATCTCAATTGCCTAGCAACAATTCAAAACACAATAATCCAGAATAATGCCCCCTCAGGAAACCCTCGAGTACATTCAGCTCCTGGGGATCGAGAAACCTGGCAGTGTAAGCCAGCGGACGTTTCTCTCCCTCCCTCCATCCCTCTCAGGCCCGATTGTAGCCTCCCTCCTCCTCTGACCAAGGGCTGTGGCCTCTTGCTGCTGGTTTTCCCTCCCGGACACTGACCAGGATGACCATTTGGCCGGCCAGGCTGGAAAGGGGGGAAAAAAAAATATGACGACATCACAGGATATACGGCACAGAAACAGGCCATTCGGCCCAACCATCCTGGTCAACGCTTATGCTCCACTCAAGCTTCCTTCCTATCCTTCCTCATCTAAATCTTTCAGTATAACCCTCTGTTCCCTTCATTGAAACATCTGTATATAAAATTCTGACGGGACGGGACAGGGTAAGATGCAGGAAGAATGTTCCCTATGTTGGGGAAGTCCAGAACCAGGGGTCACAGTCTAAGGATAAAGGGTAAGCCATTTAGGACCGAGATGAGGAGAAACTTCTTCACCCAGAGAATTGTGATCCTGTGGAATTCTCTACCACAGAAAGTTGTTGAGGCCAGTTCGTTAAATATATTCAAAAGGGAGTTAGATGTGGCCCTTACGGCTAAAGGGATCAGGCGGTATGGAGAGAAGGCAGGAGTGGGGTACTGAGGTGAATTATCAGCCATGATCTTATTGAATGGTGGTGCAGGCTCGAAGGGCCGAAAGGCCTGCTCCTGCACCGATTTTCTATGTTTCTCCCTCATATGCTTATCTAGCTTCCTATATTACAACAGTGACTGCACTCCAAAAGTACTTAATTGGCTGTAAAGTGCTTTGAGCTATCCGGTGGTCATGAAAGGCGCTATATAAATGAAGTCTTTCTTTCCAAGTCTTCATTTCTCCTTAAATCCATCTATCATCATCATCATCATCATAGGCAGCCTCTCATGTTGCGGATGACTTGCTTCCACACCAAAAAGGGATGAGTTCACAGATGAAGGACCTAATATTCCAGGTCCCGAACTACATAGTGAAGGGTGGAAGATGCCTGTGCGTGGATTATTTTTAACATGGGGTGGCCGTTGCACACCAGCCACCACATGGGCTTGAGAGCGAGGCCTTGGTCCAGTGGCAAGGGTTAACCAAGACAACTGGATCTATACTATTCGCTTCAACCACTCCCTGTGGTAGCGAGTTCCACATTCTCACCACTCTTTACCCAAAGTGGTTTCTTCTGAATTCCCTATTGGATTTCTTGGTGACTATCTTATATTGATGGCCTTTAATTATGCTCTGCCCCACAAGTGGAAACATTCTCTCTGTATCCACTCTATCAAAATCGTTCATAATTTTATAAACCTCTATTAGGTCACCCCTCAGACTTCGCTTTTCAAGAGAAAACACCCAGTGCCTCTTTATCCTTTCCCGATAGGTATACCCTCGCATTTCTGGTGTAATCCTTGTAAATCTTCTCTGCACCCTCTCCAGTGCCTGTATATCCTTTTCATAATATGGCAACCAGAACTGTATACAGTACTCCAAGTATGGTCTAACCAAGGTTCGATACAGGTTTAGCATAACTTCCCTTCTTTTTAATTATCATAGGCAGTCCCTCGAAATCGAGGAAGACTTGCTTCCACTCAAAGTGAGTTCTCAGGTGACTGTACAGTCCAATACAGGAATTACAGTCTCTGTCACAGGTGGGACAGACAGTGGTCGAGGGTAAGGGAGGGTGGGGCTAGTTTGCCGCACGCTCTTTCCGCTGCCTGCGCCTGTTTTCTGCATGCTCTCAGCGACGAGACTCGAAGTGCTCAGCACCCTCCCGGATGCACTTCCTCCACTTAGGGCGGTCTTTGGCCAGGGACCCCCAGGTGTCGGTGGGGATGTTGCACTTTATCAGAGAGGCTTTGAGGGTGTCCTTGAAATGTTTCCTCTGCCCAACTGGGGCTCGCTTGCCGTGTAGGAGTTGAGTAGAGCGCTTGCTTAGGGACTCTCGTGTCCGCCATGTGGACGATGTGGCCCGCCCAACGGAACTGGCAGAGTGTGGTCAGTGCTTCGATGCTTTTCCTACCTCAGGAGCCTATCAGCAGCAAGGGTAGATATTGACAACGAAGTCCAACACCGCCGTTCTTGCTATTGAGGGAGTGCAGCGAAGGTTCACCAGGCTGATTCTCGGGATGGCAGGATTGACATATGAGGAGAGACTGGATCGACTAGGCCTGTATTCACTGGAATTTAGAAGGATGAGAGGGGATCTCATAGAAACATATAAAATTCTGACGGGACTGGACAGGTTAGATACAGGAAGAATGTTCCTGCTGTTGGGGAAGTCCAGAACCAGGGGACACAGTCTAAGGATAAGGGGTAAGCCATTTAGGACTGAGTTGAGGAGAAACTTCTTCAGAGAGTTTTTAACCTGTGGAATTCTCTACCGCTGAGAGTTGTTGAGGCCAGTTTGTTGGATATAGTCAAGAGGGAGTTAGATATAGCCCTTACGGCTAAAGGGATCAAGGGGTATGGAGAGAAAGCAGGAAAGGGGCACTGAGGTGAATGATCAGCCATGATCATACTGAATGGTGGTGCAGGCTTGAAGGGCCAAATGGTCTACTCCTGCACCTATTTTCTATGTTTCTATGCCTCCAGTGCAGCCTTCAGTCACCTGAGGAAGAGAGCGTTTGAAGACCAGGCCCTCAAATCTGGCACCAAGCTCATGGTCTACAGAGCTGTAGTGATACCTGCTCTCCTGTATGGCTCAGAGACGTGGACCATATACAGCAGACACCTCAAAAGCGCTGGAGAAGTACCACCTGTGCTGCCTCTGCAAGATCCTGCAAATCCCCTGGGAGGACAGACGCACCAACGTCAGTGTTCTCGATCAGGCCAACATTCCCAGCATCGAGGCACTGACCACACTTTTTTAATTCTACATTACATTACACTGTTTGTTTCGCCAAGACCCCGGCTTCCCTGGTTCGTCAGCCATTTTCAGCCTCCCCGCAAGTATTGGGGCCCATGTGTTACACGTTAGCACCGTTTAAGGTGGAACTGGAAGGCACAGCGTAGAGAACATGACAGAGGAGGTACAGATAATGTCGCTACTACTTATGCTAATGACTCCTTATTTACTGTATCAGTGGAGGCCCTGACCTGCGTGAGAACATCAACGGCAGGTTAGGGCCATAAAAGGAGCGGTGAGCAGCATGGAGGCACACTACTTCAGGGGGCAGCGCGAGCTGGTGCAGGAGGGCAACGGCAACGAAAATTAACGTCATCAAGGTCCAGGTCGGTGATTGGAGCGTGGGCAGATACAGCAGGAGCGGCGAGGTCGGGGCAAAGGAACGACTGTAGAGGGACGTGATCGGGGCCCAGGGGAGGCGCGAGTTCAGGGCCAGGGGCCCAGGGACAGCCCACACTGCGATATGTGTGCGCACTAGGTCCGTGCAGCAGAGCTGGTCTCCAGTCGCCTTGGTTAACCCTTGCCACTGGACCAAGACCGAGCTTTGTCAAGCCCCGTGTGGTGGCTGCTGTGCAACGGTCACCCCACGTTAAAAAAATCCACGCACAGGCATCTTCCACCCTTCAGGATGTCGTTCAGGACCCGGAATATTAGGTTCTTCATTGAAACACCTGTGAACTCATCCCTTTTTGGCGTGGAAGCAAGTCATCCTCGTTTCGAGGGACTGCCTATGATGATGATGACTATCAAAACCTTTCATGATTTTGAACACCTCTATTAAATCTCCTCTCAACCTTCTCTGCTCGACAGAGAACCCCAGCTTCTCCAGTCTCAGTCCTGGGACCACTCGAGCAAACATTCTAAGCCTTTGTTAAAAGAGGATTTGAGTATGAGAGTAACGACGTCTTACTGCAATTATAGCGGGTCCTGGTGTAGTGTATGGAGAAAGAGTCAGACTAAACACTGAGCTCAAAGTAAAGTGTGACCTTTGTCTTTTATCCAGAGTGCCTCTCCAACCTGTGAAGCCTCCTTAAATACCTGTGCTCCCAAGGGATTATGGGATCTCTTTGGACTCCAGGGGATGAGCCCTCTGGTGGCTGTACAGAGTAAATACAAGTCTACATATATAACACCTGAAACTGCACCTGGAGTATTGTGTACAGTTTTGATCTCCTTTCCTCAGGAAGGATATACTTGCCATAGAGAGAGCGCAGCGAAGGTTCACCAGACTGATTCCTGGAATGGGGGGATTGTCCTATGAGGAGAGATTGAGTAGACTAGGCATAATTTCTCAAGTTTAGAAAAATGATCTCATTGAAACATACAAAATTCTTACAGGGCTTGACAGGGTAGATTCAGGGAGGATGTTTCCTCTGGCTGGGGAGTCTAGAACCAGGGGTCACAGTCTCAGAATAAGGGGCCGGCCATTTAGGACTGAGATGAGGAGAAACTTCTTCACTCAGAGGGTGGTGAATCTTTGGAATTCTCTGCCCCAGAGGGCTGTGGAGGCTCAGTCGTTGAGTATATTCAAGACAGAGATCAATATATTTTTGGATATTAAGAGAATCAAGGGATATGGGGATGGTGCAAGAAAGTGGAGTTGAGGTAGAAGATCAGCCATGATCTCATTGAATGGCGGAGCAGGCTCGAGGGGCCGAATCCTATTTCGTATGTTATGTACGTATACTTCGTCAGAACACTGAGGAGTACACTGTGTTGTTCAAGAGACCGACAATAAACTGCTGTAATGAGTTAGCATCCTGCAGAGAGGAGCTGGGGGAGAAAGTGAGGCATTTTCTCAATTCTATTTAAAACTGGGAGAACTTTGGCAAGGTTCAAGATGCTCTCTGTTTTTAAAAAAAAAAAATCTGCACAAAACCAGTTCTGGTCATCACACTTTCGGAAGGATGTGAAGGTCCTCGAGAGGGTGCAGAGGAAATTTGCCAGAATGGTTCCAGGGATGAGGGATTTTAGCTGCAAGGTTAGGTTGGAGAAGCTGGGGTTGGTCTCGTTGGAGCAAAGAAGGTCGAGTGGAGATTTGAGAAAGGTGTTCAAGTGGAGGAAATGCATCCGGGAGGGCGCTGAGCACCTCGAGTCTCGTCGCCGAGAGCGTGCAGAAACCATGCGCAGGCAGCGGAAGGAGCGTGCGGCAAACCAGACTCCTCACCCACCCTTTCCTTCAACCACTGTCTGTCCCACCTGTGACAGAGACTGCAATTCCCGTATTGGACTGTTCAGTCACATGAGAACTCACTTTTAGAGTGGAAGCAAGTCTTCCCTCGATTCCGAGGGACTGCCTATGATGATGCTGACAAGATTATGACAGGTTTGGATAAAGTAGACAAAGAAAAGCTGTTCCCATTAGCTGATGCTACAAGGATCAGGGGACACAGATTTAAGGTTTTGGGCAAGAAATACGGGGGGCGGGGGGTGGTGGGAAGAACTTTTTTTTTTTTAAAACACTGAGTGGTAATGACCTGGAACTCGCTGCTGACGAGGGTGGTGGAAGCGAAGGCGATCAATTATTTCAAAAGGAAATTGGATCGGCAATTGAGGGAAATAAACTTGCAGGGCTCCGGGGATGGAGTGGGGCAATGGGACTGACTGGATTGCTCGACAGAGAGCCGGCATGGACTCAAATGGGCCGCACGGCCTCCTTCTGTGCCGTAATGACTATGGGCTGGATTCTCGCTATGTTGCCGCCTCCGTTTGCTCCCCGGAGGGGCGGTAATGGTTTCCGGGCTTGTGGCCAGTACCCTGCCGGATAATTAGTTGCCGGCTTTGCTTGGAGAGGGGGGGGGGGGGGGGGTGGGTTGCTGAGCAGCACCGGCCGGGAGTGTCGAGCCGGTGTGGAACCTCACCCGGTTCAACAGCCCAGCGGTTTTTGATTGACGCCGACCCTCTAGCGCCCCCCTAGTGACACCGCCTGGAAAAGCAGGCGGTCAGAGCTGTCCCAGCGGCGGGGGATGAAGTAATGAATAAGGTAAGCGTGATTATTTTGCTTATTTTCATCTTTGTGATTTATCCTAATGAGGCGTGCGCAAGGTATTGGGGAATGGTTTGTGTGTGTTTAGTGGGGTGTTTTTTTCCCCTGACTGAAGCCTCTCGGGGAGCTTCAGAGTCCGGCTCTTGAGCTCGGGATTTTCAGTCGCTCAGCCGGCCTTGCGCCCGACGAGAGGTGTGGAACAGCCTCTCTCAACGCTGTGCTCCGCTCCGCCCCACACTCGGGGCCCAAGTGGACATCCTGTGGCTGAGGACGCAAACCATTTCGCCGGCTCAAACTTAACCCGCCCCCACCCCTCCGCCATTACCGCCCCGAAAATGACCAGAACCGAAAATCCTGCCCCATGACGCCAAGCGCAATGAGAAACGTCACGGCTTAAAACACTGGGACATCGACGGTCAACCGAGCCCGTGCGACCTTGGGACACGGTAACATTATTCGGTTCTTACCGGGAGAAGCGTGTGCTGGTACCGGAACACCTGGTTGACATTGCGCAACAGTGCCCATTTCCCCTCGTCCTTCTCGTACAGGTCACTGTCGACTCCTCTGCGCGTGTACATTTTCAGAAAGACCGGCTTCACACCCCGGCCGACCAACACATTCGCACGGCGGGGGTCCTCTACCCACTCTCGTACATCCAGCACGTCTCGAGGGATCCTGGCATCGGCAAACGGATGGCTGAAGTGCGGGCAACACGACGATGACGACAATCTTCGGTCCAGGCGGTTCCAGTTTGGTTTTTTTTTTGCGTGCGCGCGAGAAGTCAAGGGACCCTCAATCCCAATCAAACGCAACGCGAGCAGAGGACAATCTTTCCGCGCACCAGGCCATATTGTGGAATCTTCAAACACATGAGAACCACCCCCCCGCCCCACCCTCCCACCCTTCGCCTTGGCACTGAACAGCAGTCAGACCTGGAGCACCTCACCGTCTCCAGCCAAACTCCAAAGTGACTTGTATTTTCTTCCACCCCCAAGTTCCTTTCACGTGACGCCTCCTCGCAGTGAGACTCTGGTTCAACACAAAACAACAAGCCAGTCAGCTCGGCAGAAAGAGCTTGGTGACTTATAAACCAGTCTCTGTCAAGCTGCAACAGGTATTCATTAATCCTCCCAAGACAATGGCACATGACAACACATTCATGCATTAAGCATGAACGTGATTAGAACAACCCCTTTGAAAATACCATTAGCAGCTGGAGTGAAGAGGAGGAGACGGGGGCCTTGGAATACGAGGGAGTGATCCATTGCCAATGACTGGAGAGTCGTGAATGATTTATGGCATCTTGTGCCATACATCTGCTCTTCTGTTCCCCTTTCTTTTAATTTGATGAACAAGTTCGGCGTCTCTGGTCACGTGATGCCCGAGGCCAGCCTGCTCCTTGATTGGCCAGAAGGTGGGAGCTTTGAAGCAATGGTGATGTTCCAAGAGGCAGCTGATGGGAATCGTAGTCAAGTCGCAGAACTCACTGCCCAGCATTAAACTTTAAACATTTGAACGGGAAACGGCCACAAGTGTAACTTACTCTTCTGTGCCACGAGCTAACCTCGCTGTTGCAGAAAGGCATTGCGCAGAGGAGTAGACACACAGCATGTGGTCACAAGTCAAACTTAAATAAAAAAAGGTTGTGGCTTCAACTCCCCCTCCTGTCATTCGACGAAGCCAATTCACAGGTTGCCGCAAAAAGACACACTGGCCATCTGCAAGATCCTGCAAATCCCCTGGGAGGACAGGCACACCAACGTTAGCGTCCTTGACCAGGCCAACATCCCCAGCATTGAAGCACTGACCACACTCGACCAGCACCGTTGGGCGGGCCACATTGTCCACATGCCTGACACGAGACTCCCAAAGCAAGCGCTCTACTCGGAACTCCTTCACCGCAAACGAGACAAAGGTGGGCAGAGGAAACATTACAAGGATACTCTCAAAACCTCCCTGAAAAAGTGCAACATCCCCTCCGACACCTGGGAGTTCCTGGCCATAGACTGCCCCAAGTGGAGGAAGTGCATCTGGGAGGGCGCCGAGTACCTTGAGTCTCGTTGCCGAGAGCATGCAGAAAGCAAGCGCAGGCAGCGGAAAGAGCGTGCGGCAAAACAGTCCCACCCTCCCTTACCCTCAATGACTATCTGTCCCACCTGTGACAGGGACTGTGGTTCTCGTATTGGGCTGTTCAGCCACTTAAGGACTCATTTTTAAAAAGAGTGGAAGCAAGTCTTCCTCGATTCCGAGGAACTGCCTATGATGATGATGTTCTCGTGTATGTAGCTCAAAGTGCCTCATTCACGGATTGCTCCCTCTGGTTTCTTCCTTTAAGGTATGGGAGGGGGGCAGTGGGGGGGGGGGGGGTGTGGGAGCGGGAAAGGGACCATAACACAACTCACTCCAGAGACTTGAGCACATAAATCTAGGTGAAGTGCTGAGGGAGTGCTGCACTGTCGGAGATGCCGTCTTTCGGAGGAGACGTTAAACCGAGGCCCCTTCTGCTCTCAGGTGGATGCAAAAGATCCCACGGCACTATTTTGAAGAAGAGCAGGGGAGTTCTTCCTGCTGTCCTGGCCCAATATCGCTCCCTTAATCAACATCACTAAAAACAAACAGATTATCTGGTCATTATCTCATGGCTGTGCGTAAATTGGCTGCCTGTGTTTCCTCATCATCATAGGCAATCCCTCAAACCGAGGATGACTTACTTCCACATCAAAAAGTTCACAGGTGTTTCAATGATGGACCCAAAATTCCAGGTCCCGAACTAAATCTTGAAGGGTGGAAGATGCCTGCGCTTGAATGTTTTTAAACGTGTGGTGACCGTTGCACACCAGCCACCACACGGGCTTGACAGAGCTAGGTCTTGGTCCAGTGGCAAGGGTTACCCAAGACAACTGGAGACCTGCTCTGCTGCACGGACCTAGTGCGCACACATATCGCAGTGTGGGATGGTTCGTGCTGTCCCTGGGCCCTCGCCTCTTCTGGGCCCCGATCACGTCCCTCTACAATCTCTCGCCGCTCCTTCGCCCTGATCGCGCCGTTCCTGATGTACCTGCCCACGCTCCAATCAGCGACCTGGACCTTGGTGACGTCCCTTTTCACTGCCGTTGCTCTCCTGCTCCAGCACGTGCTGCCACACTGCTCCCCGCTACAAGTACACTGTGGCTGGCCGTGCCTTCGGCTGCCTCGGCTCTAACCTCTGGAATTCCCTACCTAAACCTCTCCGCCTCTCCCTCCTTCTTTAAGCTGCTCATTAAAACCTATCTCTTTGACCAAGCTTTTGGTCACCTGTCCTAATATTTCTTTATGTGGCTTGGTGTCAAATGTTGTTACATTACAACAGTGACTACACTCCAAAAGTACTTCATTGGCTGTAAAGCGCTTTGAGACGTTTGGTGGTTGTGAGAGGCGCTGTATAAATGCAAGTCTTTCTTTTCCAACTCCCGTTCGCCCATCACCCCTGTGCTTGCTGACCAACACCGGCTCCCAGTCCACCAACAACTAGATTTTAAAACTCTGATTCACGTGTTCACATTCTTCAATGGCCATCGCGATCTCTGTAACCACCTCCTCCAGCACGACAATGGTCCGAGATCTCTGCGTTCCTCCAACTCTGGCCTCTTGCACCATTTTAAACACTCCAGCATTGGCGGCAATTCCCTCCCCAAGCCCCTCAGTCTCCTTTAACACACTGGAGAGTGATGCAGTTAATTCAGAGTCCTGAACTTAAAGAAAGGAAACTTTGACGGTATGAGACCTGAATTGGCTAGGATAGACTGGAGGATGATACTTAAAGGGTTGACGGTGGATAGGCAATGGTAGACATTTACGTATCACATGGATGAACTACAACAATTGTACATTCCTGTCTGGTGCAAGAATAAAAAAGGGAAGGTGACTCAACCGTGGCTAACGAGGGAAATTAGGGAAAGTGTTAAATCCAAGGAAGGGGCTTATAAATTGGCCAGAAAAAGCAGTAAACCTGAGGACTGGGAGAAATTTAGAATTCAGCAGAGGAGGACAAAGGGTTTAATTAGAAGGGGGAAAATAGAGTATAAGTGCAAGCTTGCAGGGAACATAAAAACTGACTGCAAAAGCTTCTATAGATATGTGAAGAGAAGAAGATTAGTGAAGATTAATGTAGATCCCTTGCAGTCAGAATCAGGGGAATTCATAATGGGGAACAAAGAAATGGCAGACCAATTGAAAAATACTTTGGTTCTGTCCTCACTAAGGAAGACCCGAATAACCTCCCGAAAATAGTAGGGGATTGAGGGTCTAGCGAGAAGGGGGAACTGAGGGAAATCCTTATTAGTCAGGAAATGGTGTTAGGGAAATTGAAGGGACTGAAGGCTGATAAATCCCCGGGGCAATAGTCTGCATCCCAGAGTACTTAAGGAAGTGGCCCTAGAAATAGTAGATGCATTGGTGGTCATTTTCCAACATTCCATGGACTCTAGTTCAGTTCTTATGAATTGGAGGGTAGTTAATGTAGCCCCACTTTTTAAAAAAGGGAGAGAAAACAGGGAATTATAGACTGGTCAGCATGACATCAGGGGTGGGGAAAATGCTGGAATCAATTATTAAAGATGTAATAGCAGTGCATTTGGAAAGCAGTGACAGGATCAGTCCAAGTCAGCATGAAGTTATGAAAGGGAAATCATGCTTGACAAATCTTCTGGAGTTTTTTGAGGATGTGACTAGTAGAGTGGACAAGGGAGAACCAGTGGATGTGGTGTATTTGGACTTTCAAAAGGCTTTTGACAAGGTCCCACACAAGAGATTAGTGTACAAAAGTAAGGCACATGGGTAGTTGGGAAAATGTATTGACGTGGATAAAGAACTGGTTGGCAGACAGGAAGCAAAGTGGGAATAAACGGGTCTTTTTCAGAATGGCAGGCAGTGACTAGTGGGGTGCTGCAGGGTTCAGTGCTGGGACCCCAGCTATTTACAATATACATTAATTGATTTGGACAAAGGAATTGAATGTAATATCTCCAAGTTTGCAGATGACACTAAGCTTATGTGGCAGTGTGAGCTGCGAGGAGGATGCTAGGAGGCTGCAGGGGGACTTGGGCAGGTTAGGAGAATGGTCAAATGCATGGCGATGCAGTATAATGTGAATAAGTGTGAGGTTATCCACTTTGGTGGCAAAACCAGGAAGGCAGATTATCTGAATGGTGACAGATTAGTAAAAGGAGAGGTGCAACGAGACCTGGGTGTCATGGTACATCAGTCATTGAAGGTAGGCATGCAGGTAGAGCAGGCAGTAAAGAAAGCAAATGGCATGCTGGCCTTCATAGCAAGGGGATTTGAGTATTGGAGCAGGGAGGTCTTACTGCAGTTGAGGCCACACCTTGAGTATTGTGTGCAGTTTTGGTCTCCTAATCTGAGGAAGGACAGTCTTGCTATTGAGGGAGTGCAGCGAAGGTTCACCAGACTGATTCTCGGGATGGCAGGACTGACATATGAAGAAAGACTGGATCGACTAGGCTTATATTCACTGGAATTTAGATGAATGAGAGGGGATCTCATAGAAACATGTAAAATTCTGACGGGACTGGACAGGTTAGATGCAGGAAGAATGTTCCCGATGTTGGGGAAGTCCAGAACCAGGGATCACAGTCTAAGGATAAGGGGTAAGCCATTTAGGACCGAAACTTCTTCACTCAGAATTGTGAACCTGTGGAATTCTCTACCACAGGAAGTTGTTGAGGCCAGTTCAGTAGATATATTCAAAAGGGAGTTAGATGTGGCCCTTACGGCTAAATGAATCAAGGGGTATGGAGAGAAGGCAGGAATGGGATACTGAAGTTGCATGATCAGCCATGATCATATTGAATGGTGGTGCAGGCTCGAAGGGCTGAATGGCCTACTCCTGCACCTACTTTCTATGTTTCTAACCAACCTCTTTGACCAAGCATTTGGTCATCTGTCCCAATATCTCCTAATGTGGCTCGGTGTCAATTGTCGGATAACGTCCGGTGAAGCACCTTGGGATATTTCACTACATATTGCATCAGTGCTCCTCAAATATTCTGCCTTTTTAGCATCTTGTTTATAAATCTGATGGGTTCATAATAAAGAATGAAACTGAGTACTTTATGCAATGACCAAGTGTGACCTTAGCTCCTTTAATTAAACTCCAGAATGCAGGTGCAGCGTGGGAGACCTGCTTATATACCGTGCTCTCAAGGGATGCTGGGATCCCTTGGGAATCCAAAAGGTAGGCCCTCTGGTGGTAGTGTAATACAGGTTGCAAGGGATTAAATACATCACATCAATCACCCATAAAGTCAATCGTACACTTATTTACAAGGTGAGACGATCTGGGACTTTTCGCTCGTTTCGGTACAAATGCAGGTGTGGACGAGTTGGTTGGTTCTTTACTGGGCTGCCGACCTTCCCGGGCTGCTGGGGATGGTGGGTTTGGCTTTGTGGTCAACCGTGATGTCAGTTACCACGTGTGTGTGTGTTGTGGGGGGGTCAAAATTGGTGGTGTCTTCTTCGGGTTGTTCGTAGCTGTTGGTGAACCGCAATTTAATTTGGTCCAAATGTTTACTGCATGTTAGTCCATTTGCCAATTTGACCTGAAACACCCTACTCCCCTCTTTGGCTATGACCATGCCAGAGAGCCACTTTGGACCATTGAGTACAAACATAGGATCATTGACCCCAATATCGCATGATAAATTTGTGCGGTCATGGTATACACTTTATTGATGCCGCCTGCCCTCCACGTGGTCATGGAGATCAGGGTGGACAAGAGAGAGCCTTGTTTTGAGTGTCCTTTTCATGAGCAGCTCAGCTGGGGGAACTCCGGTGAGTGAGTGGGGTCTGGTGCAGTAGCTGAGCAGCACTTGGGATAGTCAGGTCTGCAGGGAGCCTTCCGACACGCGTTTCAAGCTTTGCTTGATGGTCTGAACTGCCCGTTCTGCCTGGCCATTGGACCCGGGTTTAAAGGGGGCAGATGTGATGTGCGTGATCCCATTGCAGGTCATGAATTCCTTAAATTCAGCACTGGTGAAACATGACCCACTGTCGCTGACTAGGACATCAGGCAAGCTGTGCATGGCAAACATGGCTCGTAGGCTTTCAATAGTGGCAGTGGACATGCTAACAGATATTATTGCACATTCAATCCATTTTGAGTAAGCATCCAGGACGAGAACATTTTGCCTAGAAATGGGCCTGCATAGTCCACGTGGATCCTCGACCACGGTTTGGAGGGCCATGACCACAAACTTAGCGGTGTCTCTCTGGGTGCATTGCTCAGCTGAGAGCTAGTGTTGCACTGGCGCACGTATGAATCTAAATGTGAGTCGATGCCGGGCCACTACACATGCGATCTGGCTATGGCTTTCATCATTACTATGCCTCGGCGGGTGCTGTACAGTTCACAAATGAACGTATCTCTGCCTTTCTTGGGCAAGACCATTCGATTGCCCAACAGACAGTCCGCCTGCAGGGACATTTCATCTTTGCACCTGTGGAACGGCTTAATTGCCTCCTGCATCTCCGCTGGACCAGCTCTCATGGAGGACACAGTTTTTTTTTAAAACCAAGGACAGTAAAGGATCCTGGCTGGTCCAGGTCCTGATCTGGCGGGCCGTAATGGAGAACTTTGTTTTCAAATGCATCCATCACCAAGAGCAAGTCTGCTGGTCGCGCCATTTCCACCCCGGTGGTGGGCAATGGCAGCCGACAGAGCATCAGCGCAGTTCTCTGTGCCCGGTCTGTGGCGGATTACATAGCTGTATGCCGACAGCATGAGCGCCCATCTTTAGATGCGGGCAGAGGCATTGGTGTTAGTCCCTTTGTTCTCAGAGAACAGCGATATAGTCAGTTTCAAGCTCAAATTTGAGGCTAAATAAGTACTGGTGCATTATCTTTACCCTGTAAACGCATGTCACAGCCTCTTTTTCAATCATGCTGTAGGCCCTTTCGGCCTTGGACAAACTCCTGGACGCATAAGTGACTGGTTGCAAAATCCGATTCGTTAGCCACACACCTGACCCCGTAGGACGACGAATCGCAAGCTAGCACTAATCGTTTACAAGGGTTATACAGGACAAGCAGTTTATTTGAACACAACGGATTCCTGGCTCTCTCAAAAGGCAGCCTCTTGTGAATTCCTCCATACCTAGTTGTCTCCCTTGCGCAGTAGCACATGTAGGGGTTCTAGCAGGGTGCTTAACCCAGGTAGGAAATTACTGAAACAGTTGAGGAATCCCAGGAACGACCACAGCTCCAGCACATTCTTGATGGCCTCCGCCTTGGCGTCGGTGGGTCTGATGCCATCTGTTGCGATTCTTCTTCCCAAGAACTCTACCTCCTGCACCAGGAAAACACACTGAGCGTTTCAACCAGAGTCCCACGCGATCCAACCGACTAAAGAACCGCTTCCAGATTCTTCAAGTGCTCAGTGGTGTCCCGACCTGTAATCAGTAAGTCGTCCTGGAAAACCACGGTGCGAGGAACCAACTTTAGCAGGCTCTCCGTGTTCCGTTGGAAGATTGCCGCGGCCGACCGAATGCCGAAAGGGCATCAGTTATAGATGAACAGACCTTTGTGCATATTGATGCAGACGAGGCCTTTCGAAGACTCCTCCAGCTCCTGCGTCATGTAGGCCGAGGTCAGGTCCAGCTTGGTGAACGTCTTCCCTCCAGCCAGAGTCGCAAATAGGTCGTCTGCCTTGGGTAGCAGGTACTGGTCAGGTAGTGAAAAACGGTTAATCGTTACTTTATAGTCACCGCAAATTCTGACCATGCCGTCTTCTAAGTACCGGGACAATCGGACTGTCTCACTTGTTGAAGTCCACCGGCGCAATGATGCCTTCTCACTGCAGCCTGTCAGCTCAATTTCCACTTTCTCACGCATCATATATGGTACCGCCCGTGCATTGTGGTGGATGGGTCGCGTACCGGGAATCAAATGGATCTGCACTTTCGCCCCAGAGAAGCTTCCAATGCCTGGCTCAAACAACGATGGAAACCTGCTCAGAACCTGGGCACGAGATGTCGTCGACGGACGAAAGCACTCGGATGTCGTCCCAGTTCCAGCAGATTTTTCCCAGCCAGCTTCTGCCAAACAATGTGGGGCCATCCCCTGGCACAATCCACAGCGGAAGTTCATGTACTGCTCCATCATAGGAGACTTTGACTTCTGCACTGCCAATTACAGGGATTAGTTCCTTGGTGTAAGTCCTTAATTTGGGGTGAATGGGGCTGAGCTTGGGCCTGTGTGCCTCGTTGCCCCACAGCCTGTCGAAGGCCTTTATACTCATTATGGACTGACTCGCACCCGTGTCCAGTTCCAGAGATACTGGAATTCCGTTCAGTTCAACTTTCAACATTATTGGTGGACATTTCGTGGTGAATGTGTGTACCCCGTACACTTCTGCCTCCTCAGTACGAGTCTCCAATTCAGCCTGATCCACAGTGGATCGATCTTCCTCTGCAACGTGGTGGTTTTCAGGGTTTGCAGCTCGCCTGCACATTCGCTGGAGGTGTCCATTGTTCTGCAACCGTTGCACGATTCTTCATGAGGCCATAGGTTGTTGCCCCACAGATGGTGAGGAGGATCGCCCTTCGTTTGGCAGCATTTTCATTCCCTTCTAGCTCGTTGGCCAAAAGGTATTGCCAAAAAGTGTTTGAAGCGGCATTGATGGGGCCAATGATCACCTCCACAGCACCAACAAGGTGTTAACCGCCTCGCATTAACGATTGATGGTGGACTGTGGGTAATCTGAGGTTGGGCAGCAGCAGCTGCCGTCTACGTTCTACCATGTATATTCCTGCTCGAAAACTACATTACTTTGTGCACAGTACTGGCTGAAACTTCTTTACTCTGCGACATCTGTTTGGTGTTGTTGCTGGTGGACATAAATGACTGGACTATCGTTATGGCTTTACTTAGATTCGGAGTTTCTACAGTCAACAGTTTGCGAAGGATTATCTCATGTCCGATGCCCAGTGCAAAAAGGTCTCTAAGCATTTGTTCTAGGAATCCCTCAAATTCATGATGTCCTGCGAGACGCCTTAAGTCCAGCGACATAACTCACCACTTTCTGGCCCTCTGACCATTAACACGTGTAGAACCGATATCTTGCCATCAAAACGCTTTCCTTAGGATTGAGGTGCTCCCAGACCAGCGTACACAATTCTTCGTAGGATTTGGTTGTTGGTTTTACCGGAGCTAGAAGATTCTTCATGAGGCCATAGGTTGTTGCCCCACAGATGGTGAGGAGGATCGCCCTTCGTTTGGCAGCATTCTCATCCCCTTCTAGCTCGTTGGCCAAAAGGTATCGGTCGAGTCTCTCCACGAAGGCCTCCCAATAGTCCCCTTCTGAGAACTTCTCCAGGATTACCAACTGTTCTTTGCATTTTCACGCGGTTGTTTGTTATCTCGTCGCCAATTGATGGGTTCATAATAAAGGGTGAAACTGAGTACTGTGTACAATGAGCAAGTGCGACCTTAGCTCCTTTAATAAGACTCCAGAGTGCAGGTACCTCATGGGTGGCCTGCTTATATACTGTGCTCCCAAGGGATGCTGGGATCCCTTGGGACTCCCAACAGGTAAGCCCACTGGTGGCAGTGTGATACAGGTTGCAAGGGGTTAAATATATAACAATGGTCAGTCAACCATTGACGGCTGTGCCTTCAGCTGCCTGGGTCCTGAGCTCTGGAATTCCCTCCCTAAATCTTGCCACCTTTCTTTCCTCCTTTAAAACACTCCTTAAAACTTACCTCTGACCAAGCCTTTGGTCATGTTATGTCTGTGATGTACTTATGAATGACTCCACGAGGCAATGTGTTGTACTCAAACTGTAGTGACCTTGGTCCTTTATTCGTAACTCCAGAATGAGGCACAAGCATGGTGGGCAGCCTTTTATACAGTCCCTGCCGCCAGGTCAGGAAACCCCGGTCTCCACCAGTTGCACC
The DNA here is from genome assembly GCF_044704955.1 of Pristiophorus japonicus. Taxonomy (NCBI): domain Eukaryota; kingdom Metazoa; phylum Chordata; class Chondrichthyes; family Pristiophoridae; genus Pristiophorus; species Pristiophorus japonicus. The sequence continues at coordinate 213,945,355 of NC_091986.1, forward strand.
CTCTAGTGGTGTCAGCGCAGTATATACACAGTGTAAACCTTATTGACAGTACATCAGGGAAACAAGTCTCCATCTTATGCAACTATACAGTGACTACACAAAGAATATATCTATAGTCTGCCCCAATATCTCCTTATGTGGCCCAGTGTCAAATTCTTGGTTTACAACACTCCTGTGAAGCGCCTTGGGTCGTTTTACTACGTTAAAGATGCTATATAAATACAAGTTGCTGTTGAAGGCGCTGTATAAATTTGTTGATCATAGAATCATAGAAATTTACAGCACGGAAGGAGGCTATTTTGGCCCATCGTGTCCGTGCTGGCCAACAAGAGGCTATCCAGCCTAATCCCACTTTCCAGATCTCGGTCCGTAGCCCTGCAGGTTACGGCACTTCAAGTGCACATCCAAGTACTTTTTAAATGCTATGAGGGTTTCTGCCTCTACCACCCTTTCAGGCAGACCCCCACCACCCTCTGGGTGAAGAAATTTCCCCTCAAATCCTTCTACCAAGTACTTAAAATTTATGCCCCCTGGTTGTTGACCCCGCTATGGGAAATAGGCCCTTGCTATCCACTATATCTCGGCCCCTCATAAATTTATATACTTCAATGAGGTCTCCCCTCAGCCTCCTCTGTTCCAAGGAAAACAAATTCCTGCTTGTCCAATCTGTCCTCAGAGCTGAGATTCTCCACTCCCGGCAACATCCTTGTAAATCTCCTCTGTACCCTCTCCAGTGCAATCACGTCCTTCCTATAATGTGGTGACCAGAACTGCACACAGTACTCCAGCTGTAGCCTAACCAGTGTTTTATACAGTTCAAGCATAACCCACCTGCTCTTATATTCTATGCCTCAGCTAATAAAGGCAAGTATTCCATATGCCTTCTTAACCACCTTATCCACCTGGCCTGCTAAGCTTCAGAGATTGATGGACATGCACTCCAAGGTCCCTTTGATCCTCCACACTTCTCAATGTACTACCATTTAATGTGTATTCCTTTTTCTTGTTAGCCCTCCCAAAGTGCATTACCTCACACTTCTCTGGATTGAATTCCATTTGCCACTGTTCTGCCCAGTTGATTGATAGCTTGCTGCAGTCTGCAGCTTTCTTCTTCATTATCAACCACACAGCCGATTTTTATATCATCTGCAAACTTCTTAATCATACTTCCTATATTCAAGATCATTGATGTACATCACAAAAAGCAAGGTTCCCTAGTACTGAGCCCTGCAGAACCCCCCTTCCATTCACAAAGGATTGAAGGACTCTTACTTCTTCATGGGGACGGAAGGGAAGTGTGAAAATGGAAAGAGAAGGAAGGGTCAAGAGAACACAATAAGAATTTGAGACTTTGGACTAGGAACCAATGAAGGTCGATGAGGACAGAGGTGATGAGCAAGAGGATCTCGGAGCTGGCAGCAGAGCCCTGAATGTGAAAGGTGAAGTTGGTCCATTGTACTTTCCTCCTCTCCTACCCCAAGCAGCCGTGCCTTCAGCCACCGAGGACCCAGTTGCCCCAAACCCTCCTGTAATCCCAACCCGGACACATGCCCTCCTCCTAATCTCTTCCTCTGGCTCTAACTCCCTCCCCCCCCCCCCCCATACCCACACACATGTTTGTGAAGTACAGTAGGATACATTCAAAAGGGAGCATATAAATACAAGTCAGTTGTAGTAATCTTTTGGAAAGATTGGTATTTGGAAAGTGCATCTTCAAACAGGGAGGATTCTCCAACCTTACTGAATAAGCAGGGCCCCCATTGCACTGGAATTCTGCTATGATGGAAACCTCGCTACAGAGAGAGTGTATCTATAGCCACCGATTTCCCGTTGTCGGTCTCTCTCCGCGCTCCCGAAGCTGTGGCTAGGCTGTGCTCGGTCAGCTCCTGCACTGCGTCCGCCAACTATACTCGGCCACATGGCAGATGACTATCGGTAATGCTGTTGTTCTTGGCCTCAGCATCGCAGGCACAGTGGCACATGCAGAGAAATCTAGGCACAGGAATAATTAGTGTCGGGCTGCTCCGAGAGAAAAAAGAAAGAACGGGAGAGAGAGAGAGGTTGTGAAGGAGAGAGTGAGGGGGAGAGAGTGAGGGGGAGGGGGTGGGAAGGGAGAGAGAGAAAGCTGGAGAGGGGCGGGGGGGGAGAGTGCGAGGACATAGGGCAAGTCCTACAACAATGAGACACACAAATTTGCCAACCATGGAGAACGAGAGAGAGTAAAAAGACCGACAGCATCAACAAATCTCAAATGAACCCAAAGTTTGGGAGTACAACACGCAGGAGAGACTGAAAGTGCCGTGGGCTCAATTGGAGACCCAACATCGAATCACTTGCAGGGCAGTGAGAACAGTGATGTGCATTCACGCCCTTGGGGAAGGGGAGAAAAGATCCCAGGGCACTAGTTGAAGAGCAGGGGATCTCTCCACGGTGTCCTGGCCAAATATGTATCCCTCATCCAACATCACTAAAAAAAATACAAACCATCGGGTCATTATCACAGTGCTGTTTGTGGGAGCTTGCTGTGCGTAAATTGGCGGCCATGTTTCCTACATTACAACAGTGACTGCACTCCAAAAAGTACTTCATTGGCTGCAGAGCGCTTTGGGACGTCCGGGAGTCGTGACATGACGCTGTACAGGTACAATTCCTTCCCGGTAATGAGAAGGTACGAGCACATGCAGAAACTGCACTAAAATTGATTCTGCCTTTCACTGCACTCACTCCCACGTGCTATAAAATACTAATGAACTCACAAGGAGTGAGGGTAACTCAACACCAACAAGCTCCTCTGCTGAAAGAGAGACAAGGACAGCAAAAATGCAGCCTGAACGAAAGGTGGTCAATAATTTACAGCGGAGTCAGCTGTCCTAGTGATACCAATGACTGAGCTTTTGAACAATTACCTTTCGGAGTGTCAGCTGTGGCTCAGTGGGGAGCACGGTCGCCTCGGAGTCAGAAGGTTTCATGTTCAAGTTCCACTCCAGAGACTTGTGCACAAAATAAAATAATCTAGGCCGACCCTCCAGTGCAGTGCTGAGGGAGCGTTGCACTGTCAGAGGTACCGTTTTTCGGATGAGACATTAAATCGAGACGGCTCTCTCAAGTGGACGTAAAAGATCCCAGTGGCACTATTTTGAAGAAGAGCAGGGCAGTTATCCCCAGTGTCCTGGTCAATATTTATCCCTCAATTCACATAACAGATCATCTGGTCATTATCACATTATTGTTTATGGGAGCTTGCTGTGCGCAAATTGGCTGCCATGTTTCCCACATTATAACAGTGACTACACTTAAAGTACTTAATTGGCTGTAAAACATAAGAAATAGGAGCACGAGTAGGCTCTATGGCCCTTCGAACCTGCTGTGCCATTCAATATCATGGCTTTTCAGAATGGCAGGCAGTGGCTAGTGGAGTGCCGCAGGGCTCAGTGCTAGGAGCTCAGCTCTTTACAATATACATTAATGATTTGGATGAAGGAACTGAGTGTAATATCTCCAAATTTGCAGATGACACTAAACTAGGTGGCGGTGTGAGCTGTGAGGAGGACGTTAAGAGGCTGCAGGGTGACTTGGACAGGTTAGGTGAGTGGGCAAATGCATGGCAGATGCAGTATAATGTGGATAAATGTGAGGTTATCCATTTTGGGAGCAAAAACATGAAGGCAGATTATTATCTGGATGGTGGCAGATTAGGAAAAGGGGAGGTGCAACGAGACCTGGGTGTCATGGTTCATCAGTCACTGAAAGTTGGCATGCAGGTACAGCAGGCGGTGAAGGCAGCAAATGGTATGTTGGCCTTCATAGCTAGGGGATTTGAGTATAGGAGCATGGAGGTCTTACTGCAGTTGTACAGGGGATTGGTGAGGCCTCACCTGGAATATTGTGTTCAGTTTTGGTCTCCTAATCGGAGGAAGGACGTTCTTGCTATTGAGGGAGTGCAGCAATGGTTTACCAGACTGAATCCAAGGATGGCTGGACTGTCATGAGGAGAGACTGGACCAACTGGGCCTTTATTCACTGGAGTTTAGAAGGAGGAGAGGGGATCGCATAGAAACGTATAAGATTCTGACGGAACTGGACAGGTTAGATGCGGGAAGAATGTTCCTGATGTTGGGGAAGTCCAGAACCAGGGGACATAGTCTTAGGATAAGGGATAGGCTATTTAGGACTGAGATAAGGAGAAACTTCTTCACTCAGAGTTGTTAACCTGTGGAATTCCCTGCCGCAGAGAGTCGTTGATGCCAGTTCATTGGATATATTCAAGAGGGAGTTAGATATGGCCCTTACGCTAAAGGGATCAAGGGGTACTGAGGGAATGATCAGCCATGATCTTATTGAATGGCGGTGCAGGCTCGAAGGGCCGAATGGCCTACTCCTGCACCTATTTTCTATGTTTCTATGTTTCTACTCTACATCCCTGCCCAGTCCCCATAAACCTTTGAGATGCCCAGTGGTTGTGAAAGGCGCTATATAAATCCATGTATTTCTTTATAGTAGCTGTGCGTAATAATCGAACACTGTTCCAATGCTCCAAGTAGTCTATAGCGCACCGTGGCTGCAGTGTGTACCATCTACAAGATGCACTGCAGCAACTCGCCAAGGCTTCTTTGGCAGCACCTCTCTACCATCTGGAAGGACAAGGGCAGCAGGCACATGGGAACACCACCACCTCCACGTTCCCCTCCGAGTCACACACCATCCTGACTTGGAAATATATCGGCCGTTCCTTCATCGTCGCTGGGTCAAAATCCTGGAACTCCCTCCCTAACAGCACTGTGGGAGCACCTTCACCACACGGACTGTAGCCGTTCAAGGCGGCGGCTCACCACCACCTTCTCACGGGGCAATTAGGGATGGGCAATAAATGTCAGGTTTGCCAGCGACGCCCACATCCAGAGAATGAATATTAAAAACCAAAGACAGACGGAAAATGCAAAGGGTTACCAACATCTGAAAAGGCATTCCTGAAATAAATCTTCAAAAGAAGGAACAGGGGAGTTCGCCCTGGTGTCCTGACCAATATTGATCCCTCAACCAACATCAGTAAAAAAAAAATAGATGATGATCTGGTTATTATCACATAGATGTTTGTGAGAGCTTGCTGTGCGCAAATTGGCTGCTGTGTTTCCCACATTAAAATAGTGACCTCACTTCAAGGTGCTTCATCGGCTGCGCGCGCTTTTGCACATCCTGAGGTCATGACAGGCGCTATAGAAATGAAAGTCTATTTATCTGTCTGAAAAGATTCATGGACCTAATTGCATAGCATCAACGGACTGAGTTATGATCAGCGACTGGAGCACGATATTGAGGCCATCCGGTAGAGAAGTGAACAAGATATTGAGGGGAACATTGTGATTGCAGGCTTCCTTCGGGCTGTTATGTATGCAAGAAAAGGTTCAAACTGAGTACTGTTTAACTAAGCAAGGTACAACCTTGCTTCTGTTTTATTTAGGCCCAAAGTGCCTGACTCACAAAATGGCTGGCCTTTTATACCAGAGCAGCATCATATGCGTGCTGCTCAGTGGCCTCCAACAATGACACCATCTGGTGGCTATAAACAACATGTACATACATGACTCGGGCAAACACCTCCAACAGCAATTTAACGAAAATACCCTGTGGTCCTGGAGGAACGTAGGATTGAGGTCGGAGGCCTAGTTTCGTAGTCCAGCGTACGGGAACATGTCTTCCAGGTACTTATTCATATCCTGGGATCACATGGGCCTGGACCACCAATGGACATCGAGTATTCTCATTGACAATAATGGTGAGTTCCATTTGTACAAGCTCCCATTGCTATCAATGAGAAACCCCCCAAAAGAAGAAACACAACACAAATTAAAAATTAATTGAAATTGAATGTAATTAAATGTTTTAGAAAAACATTTTTTTTAAAAAAAATTTTCACGTTACAAATAAATTTACCACAATGGACAGGGTTTTTAAATATAAAAATTGATTAAATTAAGTTTTTCTATGCTTTAAAACTCTTACATTGGTAAAAGTAAGCTATACGCTAGTGTTTACCAGTTTGAAGGGCATTCGCTGGGCAGCAGTTGAACAAGTAGCCCAAATCTCTGCCCCACAAATGTCCTTCTCCCAGGGATACTTGCAATCGGTCAAACGACATTTTGACAGATCGCAAAAGCCGATTGTCTGCGGATGCGCATCGCACCCAGAGAACCGGCATTGGCAGGGCTTCTCCGGGTGAGTGCGCACATCGTATGGACCCAGAGGCCGCAATCCTCAGCCCATTAAACTGTTGGAGACCAGGTCAATCTGCAACACTACTTTGAGGTTCAGCCAAGACAATGGAGCAAAGGAGCAGGGACTAACACTGGCGAGAGATCAGTTTCGGACCAGTGTCAGGAAGAAGCACTTCACTCAGACAGCAATCAACATTTGGAATCATCTTCCAGATAGGGTGATGCAGGAAACCATGGATGAGCTTTTCTCTTCCCACATCCACCACTCATGGACGATCTGGAAAACATCGACCGGATCAGCAGCTGCCATCGACAGTAAACCCAGGCCCCCTCTGCCATCTTGGGTATAAAAATATCCCATGCGAAGAAGAGCAGGGAGGTGGGGGGGGGGGGGGGGGGGGGGAGAATTCTCCCTGGTGTCCTGGCCAACATTCATCCCGCAAAACTGCCAAAGCAGGTTCTCTGATCATAATGTGGGAGCTTGCTGTGCTCAAATTGGTTGGCCCGTGTTATATATACAATAAAGGTTCAAACTGAGTACTGTTTAAACTAAGCAAGGTACAACCTTAAGCTCTGCTTTATTTAGGCCCAAAGTGCCTGAATCACAAAATGGCTGGCCTTTTATACCAGAGCAGCACAATGTGTGTGCTGGAATCCCTCCCAAGCCCGCTCAAAGTGGAGGAGAAGCATCCGGGAAGGCGCCGAACATCTCGAGTCTCTTTGCCGAGAGCACACAGAAGCCAAGCGCAAACAGCAGAAGGAGCGCACGGCAACCCAAGCACTCCACCCACCTGTCCCTCCAACTACCGTCTGCCGCCTCACCTGTGACAGAGACTATAGGTCCCGCATTGGACTCTTCAGTCACCGGAGAATTCATGAGCGTGGAAGCAAGTCATCCTCGACTCCGAGGGACTGCCCAAGACACGACAGTAGTGACTACGCTTGAAAAGTACTGCATTGGCTGTAATTCACCACTTCGGGATGTCCCAGAGTGTAAGGGGCTAGATTTGGGACATCCCGATAGTGTGAAAGAGAAACACACACAACCACACTGCAGATTTCTCCCACTTTCAAGCATTCTGCACAATCTCTCTTGTTTAATCTGAGGCGATATTGATACTATGAAACATGCTGAATATAGTTAGAGTACCTCACCCACGAAAGCAAACAAGGTTCACTCCCATTACACAATGTGCCTGAGCAATGCCAGAAATACCAGGCAATGGGTGGGAGCGAGACCCATGGGACAATTCGACAGCTACCATTGCACACTCGTGCAGGAACACAGTCTCAAGTTCTCATTCTTATTCTCAAATCCCTCCATGGCCTCGCCGCTCCCTATCTCTAATCTCCTCCAGCCCACCCCACCCATCCCCCGCCGAGATGTCTGTGTTCCTCCAATTCTGCCCCACTGAGCATCACTGATTATAATCGCTCAACCATTGGTGGCCGTTGTTACATATGTAAACATTGTAACTGTGTAAGACTTGCCACCAGAGGGCGCAACTATTGGAGGCCCAAGGGTTGCCTGCACACCTCGTGCAAGGGAGTATAAAAGGTTGTCGGCCATGCTGCTGAGGCACTCTGGAGTTGTTTTAAAGAGACTAAGGTCACATCAGTTTTAGCTCACAGTACTCAGTCTTGTGGAGTTCTTCCATACTTAACAGCCGTGCCTTCTGTTGCCTAGGCCCCAAGCTCTGGAACTCCCTCCCTAAACCTCTCCGCCTCTCTACCTCTCTTTCCTCTTTCAAGACACTCCTTAAAACATATCTCTTTGACCAAGCTTTTGGTCACCTGCGCTAATTTCTCATGTGGCTCAGTGTCAAATTGTGTGTCTCATAATACTCCTGTGAAGCGCCTCGGGACGTTTTATTATGTTAAAGGCGCTATATAAATATAAGTTAGTTGTTGTTTTTGGTTCTGTGCCAACCCGGATGGTGTCACTAGCCAGCATTTATTGCCCATCTCCAATCGGACTAGAGAATGTGTTGGTGAGCCGCTGCCTTAAACCCCTGTTCTTTGTAGCGGTTTGGTACAACTGAGAGTCTCGCTGGGCCATTTCAGAGGGCAGTCAACCACATTGCTGTGGGTCTGGAGTCACATATAGGCCAGACCGGGTAAGGGCGGCAGATTTCCTTCCCTGAAGGACATTAGTGAACCGGATGGGGTTTTATGACAATCCGGTCATTTCATGGTCACTTGCCTTTTATTCCAGATTTCTTTAATTCACTGAATTTAAATTGCCCTCCCCACAGCTGCCTTGGTGGGATTTGAACTTGTAGTGTCCCTGCACCTTACTACAAACTCACACGCGGCATAGATATATCAGACACGGTCACTCTGTGACCTTCACCTTTATTGCCAGGACCAAGGAGTGCTGACCCTGGGTGGGACCTCCCCTTTTATACCTGGAAACCCAGGTGAGGAGTGTCTCCTGCAAGTTCACCCACTGTGGTCAGGGTGTGCATTTCTAGGGTACAGGTACAGTGTACATGAGTTACAGTTATATGACTGTGTCATTTGCAAGATGGTTAAATATATGACAGAACTCATGTCTCCGGATCAGTCCCGGTCACGGCATAGTGCTCAGGTACCACCAATAACTAGTACATTTCGGGTCCGGCCTTTAATATTTTCTTTTATTAAGCAGACTGGGGAATGAGGGAAATGAGGGAATAGAGGAGAAAGTGGGGGGTGGGGGTGGGGGGGAAACAGGACAAAGTTGGGGGGGGGGGGGGGGGGAGAAGAGGAGGAGAAAGAGGGGAGGGGGAGAGGAGGAGAAAGAGAGAATTTAGGGGCATGGGGCAGGGGTGGGGGGGGGGGGGAGAAAGTCAGATACAACTAGGAGAGGGAGTTGAATGACGAGTCATGCCCAGGCGACAATCCCCAACTAGGCAGAGATAGATCATAGGTTCAAGTCCCACTCCAGAGACTTAGGCCCATAATCCAGGCCGACCCTCCCAGTGCAGTGCTGAGAGTGTGCTGCACTGTCAGAGGTGCCGTCTTTCGGATGAGACGTTGAACAAAAGCCCTGTTCCCGTTCACCCTCTCAGGTGAGCGTAAGAGATCCCATTATTTCAAAGTTCTCCCCGGTATCCTCGGGCCAATATTCATCCCTCGACCAACATCACAAAGACACATGATCTGAGTCATTATCACATTGCTGTATGTGGGAGCTTGCTGTGCGCAAAATGAGCTGCCGCGTTTCCCTACACATCAAAAGTACTTCATTGGCTGTAAAAGGGCATTGGGACATCCCGAGATTGTTGAAAGGTGCTATATAAAAGCAAGTTCTTTCTTTTGAAAGGACCCAGGCTGCGTAGAAAAGATCTCCTGAGGATCGGAGTACATGGGTCCAGAATGACATCAGGGGCTGAACAGCAAGATCCCATTGCTCCGCACTTAACGTTGATTATCTGTGACTGCTGATGACAGAAGGCAAGAAGGAGGACTGATGGGGGGTGGGGGGGGAGCCACGGATGGGCGAGTGTTGGAATATTGCAGGATCAGTCGCTGGGTTGAAATACCTCAATTTAAATGGTTTTACATTTTCCTGCGCCGAAGCAGATTCTTTGCAGAGGTAATAATTTTATCCGACATCGCGTGTAAAGTTGGGTTTTCTGCCTTAAACCACCACCGTGCGCTGTTGACCAAAACATCGAGAGAACCAATGGCTCACAGGGGAGCCAATCGTGGACTGGAAAACCTCCTGGTTGTTATAGCCCCATAGCCACACAAATGCTAACAGCATGTCAAGGAGGTACAATAGTACCTCAAAGAAGCTGCCTCTACAAGCAGACCATCAAATAGAAATTAAACCCATAAATTAAAGTGTGAGTCACTGATAGCTGCCTCACTAATGACACGGCCACACACACACACACACACACGATAAAATATTAAACTCTCAGCCGTTGATTAATATTCCTCTCAGCGCAGTGTTAATTTGGCAGCGCCGCTTAACTGCCTCATACCTCGGATTGTCAGATATAAACCAGCAGGAGCGGACTGTAAAAGGCAAGTCCCACAAATCCTATCATTTAGGAAAACAGAATCCTCCACCTCGGGGTCAGAAGATATCCCATTTGATCTTTCAATCTATATGCTAATGTGGTTGACCTCAAAGCTGACCTGCCGCACATCACAAGCCCACTTCAGCAGAACAGGACACGAGAAATTTATTAGCTTAACCCTGCCCGATTCCCGCTGCCCCTCAACACGGCTTGTACATCGATGTCGGAATTCATTTTGATGATTCACGGCAATAAGATACAGTACAAATTAAACCATAAAACTTGTATCTGTTACGGGTCAGGGACTGGGTGCTGGGAGGATTTGTGGATAGGGGTTACCTGTATGTCAGCCTCACGCAGCTCGATGCAGGGTTCACAACCCTTCAGGATTGCCCTGGTCTCCAGGAATTAAAAGGTTAATTTTCAGGTCACTGCGGCACCCATATACCACTTCAACACACACTCCCTCCACCACCGGCGCCCCCTGGCTGCAGTGTGCACCATCTACAAGATGCACTGCAGCAACTCGCCAAGGCTTCTTCGGCAGCACCTCCCAAACCCGCGACCTCTACCGCCTAGAAGGACAAGGGCAGCAGGCGCATGGGAACACCACCACCTCCACGTTCCCCTCCCAGTCGCACACCATTTTGTCTTGGAAATATGTCGGCCGTTCCTTCACCGTCGCTGGGTGACAATCCTCGAACTCCCTCCCTAACAGCACTGTGGGAGCACCTTCACCACACGGACTGCAGCGGTTCAAGAAGGCGGCTCACCACCACCTTCTCGAGGGACAATTAGGGATGGGCAATAAATGCCGGCCTTGCCAGCGATGCCCACATCCCAGGAACAAATTTTTTTTAAATCTAGGGAGATTTAGGGATCTAGGGAGGTTGCATGTTCAGCCATGAACTCATTGAATGGTGGTGCAGGCTCGAAGGGCCGAATGGCCTACTCCTGCACCGAGTTTCTATGAGACAAATCAATGTCACTAAAACAAGAGTGTGTAATTTTCTCCATTTTCTTTGAACACGTTATAGTTTATTTTATAAAATGCGAGAGGGGGCTGTTCGACCGGTTGGAGGCAGGAGGTCATGTGACGAAACCTCCAGGAATATGTCGAGAGTGGGCGACCCGAGAGGCACCCTGTGCTACAGAGTGCCCACGTACAACAGTCCACAGTGCAACACTCACATCAGATACTCGGTGACTGGTTTCAGACCCCTACATGCCAACTGTAGCACCCCAGAGATACATGAAGAGGTCCTCATGGCCAAAACAAAATGGACACAGAGCAGGAAGAGAAGTGAGGGGTTGGAAACAAAAGGATTAAAATGGCTTTTGAAAGTATTACAGAAGGAGGGGGCACAGTAACGGGAAATCTAGCAGAATGACTATTTTCTCTGCCCTTTCACTTGTAGGCCTCCGATTACCCACCCACTCGCCACTGCCAGTACACCCCTATTCTCCATCAATCGCGTGTTCATAATATATTTTCCCCCATTCCCCCCCCGGAGATATCTGCGCTCCTCTAATTCTGCCCTCTTGAGCATCCCTGATTATAAATCGCTCAACCATCGGTGGCCGTGCCTTCAGCTGCCTGGGCCCCAAGCTCTGGAACTCCCTGCCTAAACCTCTCAGCCTCTTTCCTCCTTAAAACCTGCCTCTTTGACCAAACTTTTGGTCACCTGCCATAATTTCTCCTTACGCTGCTCGGTGTCAAAGTTATTTGCTTTTGTTTTATAACTCTGCTGTGAAGCATATGGGATGTTTAACTGCATTAAAAAGGTGCTATATAAATACAAGTTGTTGTTGTAACGCTCGGCGGCTGACCATCGGAGAAGGAATGGAAGGTGGGGGGAGAGGGAGGAAGGTTTTCCTGCCGTACAAAGTGCATGAAGAACTCAATAAAATGTGTGCCCGTGTCATAATGGGATGAGGTCCTCGGACTGCCCAGTGTGAATTTGGCTGGTCCTATTGCATTCATTTTAATAGGTCACTTTTAATTTGGGTCTTGGAAATGGACGTGAAAATTAAACAACAGCGGTTAATAACAGATTTTGCTCGAAGTGATTGAAGGGGCCTAGACATGGGGGGGGGGGGGGGGGGGGTGAAGAAAGAGAGTGAGAGAGAGAGAGAGAGAGAGAGAGAGAGAGAGAGAGAGAGAGAGAGAGAGAGAGAGAGAGAGAGAGACACAGAGAGAGGGGGAGGGGAGAGAGAGAGAGAGTGACAGAGAAAAAGAGAGAGAGACACACACAGAGAGAGAGAGACACACACAGAGAGGGACACAGAGAGAGACACAGAGACTGTTCCCATTGGAAAAAGGGTGGAGAACCAGAGGACACAGATTTAAGGTGATTGACAGAAGAACTAAAGGCGACATGAGGAAAAGCATTTTTACGCAGCGAGTGGTTAGGATCTGGAATGCGCTGCCTGAGAGGGTGGTGGAGGCAGATTTAATCGTGGCTTTCAAAAGGGAGTTGGATAAGTATCTGAAGGAAAAAAACATCAGGGCTATGAGGAAAGGGTGGGGGAGTGGGACTAGCTGAGGTGCTCTTGCAGAGAGCCGGCACGGGCTCGACGGGCCGAATGGCCTCCTTCTGTGCTGTAACCGTTCTATGATTCTACAACCCACATTACATTTGGAATAAACTGTCTGCTGGAAGAGAGACTCTCATCAGCAAACGATAAATGCCACATATGAAATAATCTGCATTACAATTCCTTTCACATCCTACACTTATCGAATAAGCAGTCCATTTAATCAGACAGCCAGGCAAAAACTCAAAATTAACCTGCTTATTTTCTTTTTCCTCACTATTCTTCGTCAGAACTTACACCTGAAGAGCAGCTGCTCATATCAGCTCAGGGTCACCATCTGTGTGATGTCCAGCTCACAGATTCCTCACTGTCCCCATATCCATTTGCTTCAACCACCTATCTAACCTATTAAGTTATTGTCTCTACTTCAATCACTCCAGTAGCACCTTCTACATCCACATAAACGGTTATGTATGTAACTATGTAATACTTGTCACCAGAGGGCGCGACTGTTGGAGTCCGAATGGGCACCTGCACACACGTGCAGGGCCAGTATAAAAGGTTGGCTGCCATGTTGTTTAGGCACTCTGGAGTTGTAATAAAGACTAAGGTCACACTAAGTTTAGCTCACAGTACTCAGCCTCAAGGAGTTCTTCTATACACAACATTTTGGCAAAGAAGATTTCCCTACTAAGCTGGGTGGCGGTGTGAGCTGTGAGGGGGACGCTAAGAGGCTGCAGGGTGACTTGGACAGGTTAGGTGAGTGGGCAAATGCATGACAGATACAGTATAATGTGGATAAATGTGAGGTTATCCACTTTGGTGGCAAAAACAGGAAGGCAGACTATTATCTGAATGGTGACCGATTAGGAAAAGGGGAGGTGCAATGAGACCTGGGTGTCATGGTCCATCAGTCATTGAAGGTTGGCATACAGGTACAGCAGGCGGTGAAGAAAGCAAATGGCATGTTTGCCTTTATAGCGAGGGGATTTGAGTACAGGGGCAGGGAGGTCTTACTGCAGTTGTACAGGGCCTTGGTGATGCCACACCTGGAGTATTGTGTACAGTTTTGGTCTCCTAACTTGAGGAAGGACATTCTTGTTATTGAGGGAGTGTAGCGAAGGTTCACTTGACTGATTCCCGGGATGGCGGGACTGACATATCAAGAAAGACTGGATCAACTGGACTTGTACTCACTGGAGTTCAGATGAATGAGAGGGGGATCTCATAGAAACATTTAAAATTCTGATGGGTTTAGACAGGTCAGATGCAGGAAGAATGTTCCCAATGTTGGGGAAGTCCAGAACCAGGGGTCACAGTCTAAGGATAAGGGGTAAGCCATTTAGGACCAAGATGAGGAGAAACTTCTTCCCCCAGAGAGTGGTGAACCTGTGGAATTCTCTACCACAGAAAGTTGTTGAGGCCAATTCACTAAATATATTCAAAAAGGAGTTAGATGTAGTCCTTACTACTAGGGGGATCAAGGGATATGGTGAGAAAGCAGGAATTGGGGTATGAAGTTGCATGTTCAGCCATGAACTCATTGAATGGTGGTGCAGGCTCGAAGGGCCGAATGGCCTACTCCTGCACCTATTTTCTATGTTTCTATCCTCATATCACTTGCATTTAATTGTGTGTCTATGTCCTCTTGTTCCAGATGTCTCAATCACTGGAAACAGTCTGTTTCTATCTACTGTGTCCTATTCCTTCATAATTTTAAAACACTTCTAAGCAAATCACCCTGTAATTTCCTCCCTTCTCAATGGAAATAGCCCTCACCTTTCAAGTCTTCCTTCATATTTGTAATTTGCACACACCAGGTAGAATCCTAATCAATCTGTACACCTTTGTTCAAAAAAAGGGTGTAAAGATAAACCCAGCAACTACAGGCCAGTCAGTCAGTTTAACCTCGATAGTGGGGAAGCTTTTAAAAACAGTGATCAGGGACAAAATTAACAGTCACTTGGAAAGGGGTGGATTAATTAAGGAAAGCCAGCATGGATTTGTTAATTTTGTTTAACCAACTTGATCAAGTTTTTTGATGAGGTAACAGAGAGGGTTGGTGAGGGGAACATAAGAACATAAGAATTAGGAGTAGGCCATCTAGCCCCTCAAGCCTGCTCCGCCATTCAACAAGATCATGGCTGAGCTGGCCGTGGACTCAGCTCCACTTACCCGCCCGCTCCCCGTAACCCTTAATTTCCTTATTGGTTAAAAATCTATCTATCTGTGACTTGAATACATTCAATGAGCTAGCCTCAACTGCTTCCTTGGGCAGAGAATTCCACAGATTCACAACGCACTGGATGATGTTGTGTATGAACACAGAGTCTGGCCAGATACTGTGAGCTCAAAGTAAAGTGCGACCTTAATCTTTTATTGCAGGTCTCCAGAGTACCTCTCCAACCTGTGAGGCCTCCTTAAGTACAGGTGCTCCCAAGGGATTGTGGGATCCCTTGGGACTCCAGGGGATGAGCCCTCTGGTGGTTACACACGGTATTTACAGGTTTACATATATAACAGATATGGTGTACGTGGATTTCCAAAAAGGCGTTCCACAAAGTGCCACATAACAGGCTTGCCAGAAAAGTTGAACCCATGGAATAAAAGGGACAGTGGCAGCATGGATACGGAATTGTTTAAGTGACAGGAAACAGAACAGAGATGAACGGTTGTTTTTCTGACTGGGTGAAGGTACACAGTGGTGTTCCTCAGAGGTTGGTTCTCAGACCACTGCTTTTCTTGATATATACTAATGACTTGGATGTGGGTGTACAGGGCACAATTTCAAAATTTGCAGATGACACAAAACTTGGCAGTATAGTGAACAGTGAAGAGGAGAGTGATAGACTGCAAGAGGACAGACAGGCTGGTAAAATGGGCAGACGAAATTTAACTCAAAAGTGCAAAGTGGTGCATTTTTCCAGAAAGAATGATGGGGGGGCCATGTAAACTAAATGGTACAACAACAACAACTTGTATTTATATAGTGCCTTTAACTTAGTAAAATGTTCCAAAGGTCCACTATTCTCTGTGAAAAGAGCCATCTCCTGACATCTAACCTAGATCTAGCCCTATACAACTTAAGTGTGTGTGCCCCCTGGTCCTGCCTAACCTATTTAGTTGAAATAAACGGTCAGCTGGAACACAGTCTGTTCCCTTCATATAAACCTCAATCATATCCTCCCCAAGTCCAAGCTGTTCCAAGGTAAAGAGTACCAACTCTTTTAACCTATCTTGATAACGAAGAGGAGAGAGAGAGAGAGTGAGCGTGAGGAGAGAGAGAAGGCGAGAAAGAAAGAGATGGAAATGCTGCACTACCAAACAAAAATAACTGCAGAGAAGATCCTTTTATTCATACGGTGATCAGTAAACATAGAAAATAGGAGCAGTAGTAGGCCATTCGGCCCTTCGAGCCTGCTCCGCCATTCAATATGATCATGGCTGATCCTCTATCTCAACACCATATTCCTGTTTTTTTCCCCATACCCCTTGATGCCTTTTGTGTCCAGAAATCTATCCATCTCCCTCTTAAATATATTCAGTGACTTGGTCTCCACAGCCTTCTGTGGTAGAGAATTCCACAGGTTCACCACCCTCCGAGTGAAAACATTTCTCCTCATCTCATTCCTAAATTTCCTATCCCGTATCCTGAGACTGTAACCCCTTGTTCTAACTTCCCAGCCCTGGGAAACATCCTCCCCGCATCCAGTCTGTCCAACCCCGTCAGAATTTTATACGTTTCAATAAGATCCCCTCTCATTCTTCTAAATTATCGTCATAGACAGTCCCTCGAAATCGAGGAAGACTTGCTTCCACTCTAAAAGTGAGTTCTCAGGTGATTCAACAGTCCAATACAGGAATTACAATATCTGTCACAGGTGGGACAGACAGTGGTTGAGGGAAAGGGTGGGTGGGGAGTCTGGTTTGCCGCACGCTCCTTCCGCTGCCTGCGCTTGTTTTCTGCATGCTCTCGGCGATGAGACTCGATGTGCTCAGCGCCCTCCCGGATGCACTTCCTCCACTTAGGCCGGCCTTTGGCCAGGGACTCCCAGGTGTCGGTGGGGATGTTGCATTTTATCAGGGAGGCTTTGAGGGTGTCCTTGTAATGTTTCCTCTGCCCACCTGGGGCTCACTTGCCGTGTAGGAGTTCCGAGTAGAGCGCTTGCTTTGGGAGTCTCGTGTTGGACATGCGGACAATGTGGCCCGCCCAGCGGAGCTGGTCGAGTGTGGTCAGTGCTTCGATGCTGGGGATGTTGGCCTGGTCAAGGACACTGACGTTAGTGCATCTGTCCTCCCAGGGGATTTGCAGAATCTTGCGGAGACATCGTTGGTGGTATTTCTCCAGCAAGGTATTTGAGGGGACACCTCCTTTTTCTAAACTCAAGTGAATACAAGAACCCAATAAGACAGTCCTGCCATGCCAGGAATCAGTCTGGTGAACCTTCGCTGCACTCCCTTCTATGGCAAGTGTATCCTTTCTTAGGTAAGGAGACCAAAACTGCACACACTATTCCAGGTGCGGTCTCACCAAGGCCCTGTATAACTGTAGTAAGACATCCTTGCTCCTGTACTCAAATCCTCTTGCAATGAAGGCCAACATACCATTTGTCTTCCTCACTGCTTGCTGCAACCTGCATGTTAGCTTTCAATGACTGGTGGACAAGGACTTGTCACATTTATATAAAGCTCTGGTCAGACCCCATCTGGAGTAACTGCATTCAGTTCTGAGCCCAGCCCCTCAGGAAAGATAGACCGGTCTTGGTGACGGTGCAGTGCAGATTCACAGAATGATATGGAGGTTAAGAGAGTTAAATTATGAGGCCAGATTGCATAGACTAGGCTGGTAGATGAAAAAGATTGATCTAATCGAGGTGATCAATTATTTGATGAGAGAGAGAGAGAGAGAGAGAGAGAGAGAGAGAGAGAGAGAGAGAGAACAGATTTCCTCTGGTGGGGGTTGGGAAGTCCGGAACAAGGGGGCGTAAACTTATTAGAGCCAGGCCGTGCAGGGGTGATGGTAAGAAGCAGCTCACACAAAGGCTGGTGGAAATCCAGAACACTCTCCCCCAAAATGCTGCTGACCCTGAGGGGTTAATAGAAACTTTCAAAACAGATAATGGTTGGCCTCCTCCTGTCCATCTGTATTCAATAGTATCACATCCTGGAACAATCAGCACTGTCTGTACTTACAGGACCATTTGAGAAACATTTATCAAAGAGAGTGAGCGAGCGACAGAGCGAGCAGGCGAGCGACAGGCAGAGCAAACGAACGAGCGAGCGAGGAGACAGAGCGAGCGTGTTTATATAGCACGTTTCATCATCACCGGACATCTTAAAGCATTTTACAGCCAATGAATTACTTTTTTTTTTGGGAGTGCAGTCACTGTTGTAATGTGGGAAACGCAGCAGACAGCTTGTGCACAGCAAGCTCCCACACACAGCAATGTGATAATGACCAGATAATCTGTTATGATGTTATGTTGATTGAGGGATAAATATTGACCAGGACACCGGGGATAACTCCCCTGCCATTCTTCGAAATAGTGCCGAGAGATCTTTTACATCCAGCTGAGAGAGCAGACGGGGCCTCGGTTAAACGTCTCATCCGAAAGACGGCACCTCAGACAGTGCAGCGCTCCCTCAGCACTGCACTGGGAGTGTCAGACTCTATTTTTGTGCTCAAGTCCCTGGAGTGGGACTTGAACCCACAATCTTCTGACTCAGTGCTACCCACTGAGCCACATTGCATTTAAGAACAGCTTGTCCGGAAATCCTTCACTTACACGTCCCGTCCCATAGAGAACCATGCCCCCGCCCCCACCGACCTAAACCTCGCGACCCCACCTGGCCAGAGCACAGCCCGAGCTCTCAAGCCACGCCCACCCCTCCCGCCCCGCTCCCCGACAAAAATCCGGCGGAAGAGTTTTACCGGGGCGCTGGAGAACACAGCTCGATCCCACGACAATTTTGCCATCACGCCGCTTTTATCCGCATCACCAGCCACCACGTCACACGGTTCACCGGTGGCCATGGCAACCGAGTATTACCAACTCTTTTTTGTAGTCGTCTACTCCATCGCCAGTCAGGGCAGCGAACGAGCCCTCGTACATTTGGACTCTGAACCCCACTCCCCTCAACCCCACCGCACAAGGTTTCTGCCGAGCAGTGACACAGATACTTCTCAGAGAAAAAAAAGAGACTAACAAAATCGAAACTCTAACAAGCACTCGGCGAAGCCAAGACTGAGGAACCATCTGACGTGACTCAGTGTTGCACTGACTTTCAGCTCATTAAGAGCCCCTGTACTGCCAAGCGAGTGCGTACACACAAACAAAGAGCTGCCAAGATCAATTTGGGACCGGAGGAGCTGATAAAAACTTTCTGACGCAGGCGAGCAGGCACTGAGGGAGGAACACATAACACAGAGAGAAGCAACACGTAGGCGCCGAGGATTAGACACAATAAGTATCATCATAGACAGTCCCTCTGAATCGAGAAAGACTTGCTTCCACTCTTAGAATGAGTCCTTAAGTGGCTGAACAGTCCAATACGTGAACCACAGTCCCGGTCACAGGTGGGAAAGGGTGGGTGGGGAGTCTGGTTTGCCGCACGCTCCTTCCGCTGCCTGCGCTTGGCTTCTGCATGCTCTCGGTCATGTATCTCACACTGCTGTACATAACTGTACCTTACCATGCTATACATGACTGTAACTAGAGATGACCTGTAACCACAAGCTTACCTTACCACCAGGGGTGCACTTGCAGGAGACACTGGATACCTGTCCCAGACAGGTATATAAGGACAGGTCTCAGGCAAGTGTGGCATTCGAGAGCTGTGTAATAAAGGTGCAGGTCCTGAGTGACCTTGACTTCAGTATGTGCCTCATGTGAATCTGTACTGCAGGGATAGGACTTTACATTGGCGACGAGTTACGGGATTACAGAATCCACAGAATGGTGACCAACGGCTCAGATGAAAAATACAATGCTGGAGATAATTGGGAGGACTTTATAGAAAGGCTCCAGCAAAGCTTTGTAACCAAAGACTGGTTAGGCGACAATAAGGCAGACAAGAGAAGAGCCCATCTCTTGACCAGCTGTGGTTCGAAAACATACGCTTTAATGAAGGACCTGCTGGCACCCGAGAAACCAGCAAGCAAGTCGTTTGAAGAGTTCAGCACACTGGTAAGAGACCACCTGAAGCCAGCGAGCAGCCTACACATGGCCAGACACAGGTTCTACAACTACAGAGCTGTGTGGGCCAGAGCATACCCGACTTCGTGGCGGAACTTCGGAGGTTGGCTAGCTTGTGGGAGTTCTCTGATGAACTAAGGAGAGAAGTACTGAGAGACTTTTTTTAATTGAAGGAATAGACCACGCAGGCTTATTCCGAAAGCTCAGAGACCAAGAACCTGACCCTAGAGGCAGCAGCACTGGTTGCACAGACATTCCTAGCAGGAGAAGGAGACGAGGTTGATCGACACTGCGGGTACGACAACTAACGAAACATCGGAACAAGGGGTTCACAGCGTGAAACAACCCGCTGCCCCCACACACAGACAAAGGCAGGAGAGCAGGCCCTCAACAGCAGGCAGTGGCGCCAGAAGCCATCAAGGGCCACATGAACGGCCGTTCACACCTCATCAACCCACAATGCGAGCAATCAACTACAAACAAACAGAGAAGCTCAAGAGAGATCAGCCAGACCCAGCTCATTCTTTGGAAACAATGGAAGCAGTCTGTGCTGGAGATGTGGGGGAAGGCACTCATCAAGGGGGTGTTGATTTCAGCATGCTGTTTGCAGAAACTGTGACTATACAGGGCATCTGGCCCGCATGTGCAGAAAAACGGCAGCTCGGCTGGTATACGAATCGGAAGGGTCGGAAAGCGGACCAGAAGACGGTGGGGACAGTACCCAGGATACCGATGTACAGCAGGTAAACACGATCAATGGCCAATGCTCCTACAACAAGACGCCTCCAATAATGATGAGGGTCCTACTCAATGGGATACCCGTCAACATGGAGCTGGATACGGGGGAGAGTCAAACTCTCATGAGCGCTCAACAATTTGAACAGCTGTGGCCACACAAAAGAGACAGACCAAAGCTCACAAGGGTCGACACCAAACTAAGGACCGATACCAAAGAAATCGTCCTAGTCCTCGGCAGCGCCATGCTCTCAATCACACACAAAAAGGACAGTGAACCGACTTCCCCTCTGGATTATCCCCGGAGATCTCCCAGCACTGCTGGGGAGAAGCTGGCTGGCAAAACTAAACTGGAAATGGGATGATGTTCACACCATGTCGTCAGAGGAACGGACCTCCTGCTCAACAGTTCTAAGTCGATTTGAACATCTCTTTCAGCCAGGTGTGGGCACCTTCAAAGGGGCTAAAGTCAAAATCTACATCACACAGGATGCTAGACCGGTCCATCACAAGGCTAGAGCTGTGCCCTATGTGATGAGGGAAAAGATTGAACATGAACTGGACAGGCTTCTGTGGGAAGGCATTATCTCACCCGTGGAATTTAGCGACTGGGCAAGTCCCATCGTCCCAGTCATGAAGCCTGATGGATCCGTACGAATCTGTGGGGACTACAAATCTACCATAAACAGAGTCTCCCTACAGGACCAATACCTACTGCCCAGAGCGGAGGACTTATTTGCCACATTGGCTGGAGGAAAACTTCTCAAAACTAGATCTCACATCTGTGTATATGACACAAGAATTGACCGACGAGTCCAAGCTATTCACCACCATCAACACACATCGATGCCCATTTGGCATCAGGTCGGCAGCTGCTATATTCCAGCGCAACATGGAGAGTCTGCTCAAGTCCATCCCGGAGACGGTTGTATTTCAAGATGACATACTTATCACGGGCAGGGACACCGACTCCCATCTCCACAATTTGGAGGAAGTACTAAAGCGGTTGGATCGGGTAGGCCTAAGAGTTAAGAAATTCAAGTGCCTGTTTCTCACGCCCGAGGTTGAATTTTTGGGCAGAAGGATTGCCGCTGATGGAATCCGCCCAACAGAGTCCAAAACAGAAGTAATTCGCCTGGCACCCAGGCCCCGGAATGTCTCAGAACTGCGCTCCTTTCTCGGGCTACTCAATTACTTTGGGAACTTTATGCAGAACTTAAGCACGCTGCTGGAGCCTCTCCACGTGCTACTCAAGAAGGGGTGCGATTGGTTTTGGGGGGACGCCCAGGAACGCGCCTTCAATAAGGCACTCAACCTTCTGTGTTCCAACAGTGTTTTGGCTGTCTTTGATCCAGGTAAAAAGCTAGTTCTTACATGCGATGCGTCAGCGTATGGGGTCGGGTGCGTTTTACAACGTCAATAGTGCGGGTAAATTACAACCCATAGCTTATGCCTCCAGGTCACTTTCGCAGGCGGAGCGCGGGTACGGAATGGTGGAGAAGGAGGCGCTCGCATGCGTGTACGGTGTCAAAAAGATGCACCAATACCTTTTCGGGGCCAAGTTCGCATTAGAAACCAACCACAAGCCCCTCACGTCCCTACTATCTGAGAGCAAGGCAATAAACACCAACGCCTCGGCACGCATTCAACGGTGGGCACTCATGCTGGCGTCTTACGATTACCCCATAAGGCACAGACAACTGTGCCGACGCGCTCAGCAGGCTACCCTTGGCGAACACGGAAGGGTCTGATGAACAGGACTGCGAGATAGTCATGGCATTCAATGCCTTTGAGTCCACAGGTTCGCCCATGACGGCTCGCCAAATCAGAGCCTGGACGACCAGCGACTCCACGTTATCCCTAGTGAAAAGATGTGTCTTAACTGGTGACTGGGCAGAGGCTCGCGATGCCTGCCCCGAGGAATTAAAACCCTTTCACAGGCGCATGCATGAGCTGTCACTACAAGCAGACTGCCTGATGTGGGGCAGCCGAGTAGTTATGCCTCTGTGAGGCAGAGAGGCATTTGTCCGGGAGCTCCACCGCGAGCACCCGGGGATCGTTCTCATGAAGGCCATAGCCAGATCCCACATCTGGTGGCCTGGCATTGACGCGGACTTGGAGCTCTGCATCCGAAGGTGCACCATTTGTGCCCAACTCAGTAATGCCCCCAGGGAGGGCCCCCTGAGCCCCTGGCCCACCAAACCGTGGTCGCGGGTGCACGTAGACTATGCGGGCTCATTCATGGGCAAAATGTTCCTCGTAGTTGTAGATGCATTTTCTAAGTGGATCGAATGCACCATTTTAAACTCGAGCACCACCTCCACCACTGTGGAGAGCCTTGGAACCATGTTTGCAACGCACGGCATTCCTGACATATCGGTCAGTGATAATGGTCAGTGCTTCACCAGTGCAGAATTTCAAGATTTTATAAGTGACCACGGCATAAATCACGTTAATACGGCACCGTTCAAGCCGGCCTCCAACAGCCAGGCGGAGCGCGCAGTGCAGATTATTAAACAAGGCATGTTCAAAATCCAAGGTCCCACGCTGTAGGGCCGCCTGTCGCGACTGCTGATGGCATACAGATCTCGTCCACATTCATTGACTGGAGCTCCCCCCGCGCAACTATTAATGAAACGGACCTTAAAGACAAGGCTCTCATTAATCCTCCCAGACATGCATGAAATCATTGCGGCAAAACGCCATAAGCTAACCGAGTACCATGACCGGAATTCGAGGGGGAGGTGGAATGAGATAGGGGACAAAGTGTTTGTGCTAAACTATGGCAGGGGTCCCAAATGGCTTGCAGGGACAGTAACAGGCAAGGAAGGAAACAGGCTACTGGTGGTACAAATGGACAATGGCCAAACCTGCCAGAGGATTGTAGACCAAGTCAAAAGCAGATTCACCAACAACACTGCTGAACCAGAGGCAGATTACAATGTAGAACTCACACCACACCTGGTGGACAGACAGAGGGAACAACCCGAGGAAAGGGCAATCCCAATAGACAGCCCAGGCGAGACACCAACAATCACACTGAACGAAACAGACAGCTCAGGCAAGATACCAGCAATCACACCAAAAGAAAAACAGGCACCAAGGCAAACAACGGAACCACAACTAAGACGCTCCATGCGAGAGCGTAGACCACCTGAGAGACTGAATCGATAAAAACAATAAGACCTTGGGGGAGGGTCATGTCATGTATCTCACACTACTGTACATAAAGATCTTACCATGCTATACATGACTGTAACTAGAGATGACCTGTAACCACAAGCTTACCTTACCACCAGGGATGCACTTGCAGGAGACACTGGATACCTGTCCCAGACAGGTATACAAGGACAGGTCTCAGGCAAGTGTGGCATTCGAGAGCTGTGTAATAAAGGTGCAGCTCCTGAATGACCTTGACTTCAGTATGTGCCTCGTGTGAATCTGTACTGCAGGAACAGGACTTTACACTCTTGGCGATGAGACTCGAGGTGCTCAGCGCCCTCCCGGATGCCCTTCCTCCACTTAGGGCAGTCATTGGCCAGGGACTCCCAGGTGTTGGTGGGGATGTTGCATTTTATCAGGGAGGCTTTGAGGGTGTTCTTGTAATGTTTCCTCTGCCCACCTTTGGCTCGTTTGCCGTGCAGGAGTTCCGAGTAGAGCACTTGCTTTGGGAGTCACGTGTCTGGCATGTGGACAATGTGGTCTGCCCAGCAGAGCTGATCAAGTGTGGTCAGTGCTTCAATGCTGGGGATGTTGGCCTGGTCGAGGACGCTAACTTTGGTGCATCTGTCCTCCCAGGGGATTTGCAGGATAAGCATCAGCAACTTAACAGAAGACAATGAGCAATGCCACACGCTTTAAAGCGACATTGCGCTGCTTGAACATTCAATAAACTGGGATTTTTTTTCTTAATAAATTGGATTCCGGGTCAAAAGAAAATTAGGTCAGGATTATTGAAAGAGCAGACACTATATCCTGCAAACAAAATATTGTGTATGGAGAAAGAGTCAGACTGAACACTGAGCTCAAAGTAAAGTGTGACCATAGCCTTTTATTGCAGGTCTCCAGAGAGTGCATCTCCAACCTGTGAAGCCTCCTTAAATACCTGTGCTCCCAGGGCATTATGGGATTCCTTGGGACTCCAGGGGATGAGCCCTCTGGTAGCTGTACAGAGTAAAAACAAGTTTACATATATAACAACAGTTCCCCCAAAGTCAATAGTATAACTATTTACAATGTGAGTCGATCTAGGGCCCTTCTTGCCCTGGTTGATCGTCTCGGTGTGAAAGCTGGTGTTGTTGAATCATTTGTTGGGCCCTCGCTGGGCTGCTGTGCAGCTGGCCTTGCTGGGCTGCCTGGTGTGTTGGGTCATGCTGGGCTGCTGTGGATGATGGGTTCTGCTTCGTGGTTAACCGTGGTGCCGGTTGCCACTGGTGTGTATGTTGGGGATCAAAAAAGGTAGGGGCCAAGGTGGGTTTGCTCAGGGTAGTCCATGAATCTGAGTTTGATTTGGTGCAAGTGTTTCCGGTGAATGAGTCCATTTGAAAGTTTGACCCGAAACACCCTGCTCCCCTCTTTGGCCACGACAGTGGTGGGAAGCCACTTGGGATCGTCTCCATAATTTAATACAAATACAGGATCATTGATGCCAATCTCACGTGACACATTTGCGCTATCATGGTATGCACTTTGTTGAAGCCGCCTGGTCTCTGCCTGCTCATGTAGATCAGGGTGAACTAACGCGAGCCTTGTCTTTTCATGAGCGGTTCAGCAGATGGGATCCCAGTGAGTGAGTGTGCTCTCAAGCGGTAGCTAAGCAGGACTCAGGATAGGGGAGTCTGCAGTGAACCTTCAGTTACCCTCTTCAAGCCTTGCTTAAGGGTTTGCACTGCTCTCTCTGCCTAATCATTGGACGCTGGTTTAAACGGGGCAGATGTGACGTGTTTGATCCCGTTACGGGTCATGAATTCTTTGAACTCAGCACTGGTAAAACATGGCCCGTTGTCGCTCACCAGGATATCGGGTAGGCTGTGTGTGGCAAACATGGCCCACAGGCGTTCAGTAGTGGCAGTGGACATGCTAGCTGACATTATCTCACATTCAATCCACTTAGAGTATGCATCTGTAATGTCTGTGAGCTTGTAATATTTGTAGCTCCACACTCTGGATGTGGACGTATTGTGTACTGCAACTACAGAGTTAATAATTAAGCAGCAGGTTCCAGAGGCTTCCGAGAGTTGCCTGCCATGTTAGAAAGCTGTGTGTGCTTGTGCTCTGAATATTTCACATTTAATGGCGAGATGGGATTTTTCGGATGATTTAAAGCTGAAAAGTTTTGGTGAAGGATTCAGCCAGCCGACAGAGACACTTTGGAAATAGCTACAAAATCCAAGGTAAAATACAGCACTGTGTGAACAGCTAGAAATTAAAATGGCAGCACCCGCAAGTGTAATGGGACATTTGGGTGAATATAGACATGACCGGGAACAGTTTAAAGCATATGTGGATTGTATGTATTTCACTGCAAATACCATAAATCAAAGTTCCAGACAATGCAGTCCAGGATCAGATGATATTGGAACAGAAGTGAGCTGTCTTCTTATCTGCAGCTGGACTTGAATTATATGAAACTCTTGTAAATCTGCTTGTGCCTGACAAGCCAAAGGACACAACGCTTAGAGATTTTAACAAAGCTGGAACAGCACTATAATCCCAAACCGTTAGAAATTGCTGAAAGCTATAGTTTCGATATACGAAATCAAAAGACTGATGAAAGTATCAGTGATTACATCATAGCTTTAAAGCAGCTATCTATTCACTAATTTCAGAAACCGAGCATTGGGGGATCGTTTTGTTTGTGGGGTGAAAAATTATGCGATCAGAAGAAAGTCATTTACGACGGATGACTTGACTTTTAAGCTTGCTCATCAGACAGCAAGGTTGATCGGCACGGCCAATCAATATTCCCGAGAATTAAATAATAATTACGGTCATCAATCAACAGAGGTGAATCGCCTGCAGGTTCAAAGTAAAAGACGGTGGGGGCCCAAAGAATCAGAAACTGGAACTTCTAAGAGCATCGAAGTCGTGCTATAGGTGCCTGGGACTACACATTGCCTTCACATATAGACAACTTTGAGCAGAGTGTTTCTTCTGCAGAAAGACTGGGCATCTTCGAAGGCATGCTGACTGAAGGGTAAACCAGTTTTCAAAGGCACGAGTCCAGCATTCAAAGCTATGAGTAGAAATCCCCAGAGACTACATAGCATGCAAGAACAACAACAGTACGTGGAGATGTTAGAGTTACACATTAGGAGCACGAGGTTAACGGATGGCGATTCGAAAAGTTACAAAATCCACACTGAAGTTGCGGGATTCAAGATACCAATGGAATTTGAAACGGGTGCATCCGTGAGTGTAGTACCGGAGTCGCTGTACCTCGACAAGTTGCGTGATTTCCCATTGGAGAAATCCAAGATAGACCTGCAAGGCTACTCAGGGGAGAAAATTCCTGTGGTAGGTCGTATCACCGTACTGGTGAAATACAAGGATCAATTTCAGAACTTGTCTCTAAATGGTAGTGAAAGGAGACAAGCCTGCCTTACTAGGAAGGAATTGGTTGAGATCACTGAAGCTGGATTGGAGTGAGGCTTTCCGTGTGGAAGCGAGATTTGCATCAATGAATGAGGTTATCAAGCAGTATCCGAAGGTGTTCTGCAAAATGGGCAGTACGATCCAAGGCTTCAAGGCGAGTGTCAGGGTACAGAAGGACGCTAGATCGGTTTAATACAAGCCATGTTCCGTACCACATGCACTCAAGGAGAAAGTTGAGCAAGAACTCAAAAGACTAGAGACTGAGAACATTATTTGTAAGGTAGATCAATATAATTGGGCTACACACATTGTTGTTGTACCCAAGTCCGATGGTAAGGTAAGATTGTGCAGTGATAAGGTAACCGTAAACCAGGTTCTAGAGGGTAATTGTCCCCAATACATTGATTTGTTCACAACACTGACAGGTGGTCAGATTTTCTCAAAACTGGATCTTATGAATGCCTACTTACAGCTTGAACTAGATGAGTCGTCCAAGTCATGCTTGACTATAAATACTCATCCGGGCCTATATCAATTTAATAGACTACCATTTGGAGTGTCTTCCGCCCCTGCCATATTCCAAGGGGTGGTGAACCAGATTTTGCAAGGTATTGAAGGATGACAAACTAATTTCAGCACCAAATAGGCAAATTCATAATGAATGAAGTCCTCAAACGGCTAGAGAAGCACAGAGTATGAGTGTCTGCTCGTAAGTGAGTTATTTAAAAACTCAGTGGAGTACTTAGGGTACAGAGTAGACAAAGATGGTTTACATCCAACCACGGGAAAGCTGGATGCAATCAGAAATGCACCCACTCCCAGGAATGTCACTGAACTTCATTCATTCTTGGATCTTTTGAACTATTATGGGAAGTTCCTACCAAATTTGGCTACAGTATTACATCCACTGAATGAACTATTGAAAAAACAGGTCCATTGGAAGTGGTCAAAAAAATGCGATACAGCATTCAAGGAGTGTAAAAGCAAATTGGTGGAGAGCACCATGTTAGTTCACTGACAGGTCTAAGGAGATTAAGCTAGCATGTAATGCCTCTCCATATGGAGTTGGGGCAATGATCTCTCATGTATCAAGTAGTGGGGAGGAGAGACCAATTGCTTTTGCTTCACGCACTCAGTGCCAGTGAGAATTATTATGCGCAAATTGAAAGGGAAGCTTTGGCATTAATGTTTGGGGTCAAGAAGTTTCACAAATACTTGTATGGTCATCAGTTTACCATCGTTACGGACCATACGCCCCTAACAGCAATCCTCCATCCAAAGTCCCCAGTTCCAACATTAGCTGCAACCCGAATGCAGAGATGGGCTTTGATTTTGTCAGCATATACATATGATATTGAATACAGACGATCAGCTGATCACAGTAATGCTGATGCAATGTCTAGATTGCCTTCCCCATCACAAGTTACATCCGATAGGGAAGAAGTGTTTTATTTTTCATGCATTGATGAACTGCCAGTCACAGCTGAAGAGATTGGTAGAGCAACCAAACGTGACCCAGTGATGTCAAAGGTGTATGAGTATATTGCAAATGGATGGCCAAACCATGTAACAGACAAAGATATTCATCCAGTCTTCATTCGAAGGAATGAATTATCAAGTCAATAAAAATTGTATCATGTGGGGTGCAAGAATGGTTATACCAAATAAATTTAGGTCCAAATTATTAGGGGACCTCCATGACCAGCACCTGGGAATGCGCTTGACCAAAAGTTTTGCACGCAGTTACTTATGGTGGCCAGGTCTTGATAAAGATATAGAATACATCGTGAGTCAGTGTACAACATGTCAATCGGTAAGCAAGCAACCACCATCAGTATCATTACATCCATGGAAATGGCCTCCCAGGGTGTGGCAAAGGCTACATATTGATTTTGCTGAGTTAGAAGGACAACAATTGTTCATTGTGATTGATAGCCATTCGAAGTGGGTAGAGGTGTTTCCAATGTGGAAAACAAGAAGTAAAACAATGGACATTTTGCGAAGTTTATTTTCTTCATTTGGCCTCCCAGAAGAAATTGTTTCGGTTAATGGACCACAATTTCGTTCCAAAGAATTTGCACAGTTCACAAGCAAAAATGGTGTGAAACATATCAAGGTTCCACCATACCACCCTGCTTTGAATGGTGCAGCAGAGCACACTGTACAACTTGTAAAACGCGCCCTCATAAAACAAATGTCAGATCCAAAGCCAAGGAAACGACAGTTGTCATTGGATCACAAATTGGCTCATTTTCTAATTACATATCATAATACTCCTCATATAACTACTAGTAGAACACCAGCAGAGTTGTTTCTCAAACGACAGCCACGAACCAGATTCTCGTTGTTAAAACCAAATTTGGCACTGTCCTTGGAAGAGACACAATTAAGACAGAATGAGAATCATGATAGAGGTAGAGTAAAAGAGAGAAATGTGAAATTAAACCAGAAGGTGAGAGTGAAGAACCATCACCATAAATGGTTAAAGTGGCTACTAGGAAGAGTGGTGAAGATATGTGGTCCTCGCACATATTTGATCAAGATGTTTGATTATGGACAGGTTAGCTTTGTTCATATTTTACCGACAGACTTGGAAGGAGTTGAAGGTGGGAATGATTCAATTATTTCTGACTCATCAGATAGTTTTGATATACCAGTAGCATATCCCACATCTAGTGTACTGGAAACAAATCCAAGAGAAAATCAGAATTTAAGCCGGTGTCCGAGCCAGGAAAACAAAGAGCCTGAAGTTAGAGTGAGTTCAAATGAAAATCAAGGAAATTCCTTGGAGGAAAACGTTCCTCAGGATGAGCCTCGAATGAGTTTAGATTCGACACCATGTTTGGAAGGTTCTGTTCGAGAGCGAAGGTATCCTCTTCGAAACAGAAAACAAGTGGTTAAGCTTAATTTGTAAATATGGAAAAAAAATAAGTCTACATCCTGTGTTATGTATTAACATGCAAGTTATGTATGATGTGTGTTACAATAACTTCATTAAGGAGGGATTAAGTGTAATGTCTGAGAACTTGTAATGTTTGTAGCTCCACACTGTGGATGTGGACGTAGTGTGTACTGCAACTACAGAGTTAATAATTAAACAGAAGCAGCAGGTTCTGGAGGCTTCCCAGAATTGCCTGCCATGTTAGAAAGCTGTGTGTGTGCTTGTGCTCTGAATATATCACAGTGTCTACAACCACAAAGAACATTTTACCCAACAGCGGGCCTGCATAGTTGACGTGTATCCTAGATCACGGTTTGGAGGACCAAGACCATAAACTTAGCGGCGCCTCCCTAGGTATATTGCTCAACTGCGAGCATGTATTACATCTGTGAACGCAGGACTCTAAGTCCGCATTGATACCGGGCCACCACACATGGGATCTGCCTATCGCTTTCATTATTACGATGCCTGAGTGGGTACTGTGGAGGTCATTGATGAAGGTGTCACTGGCCTTCTTGGGGACTACTACTCGATTGCCCCACAGAAAGCAGTCTGCCTGTTCAGGAGTCCCAGAGTCCACCATCAAGGGTGATGAATGCAAGTCCAGTAACAGCTTGTTGGCGCTGAGGGGGTGATCATCGTTTCCATTCATGCCGATTCAAAGGATAAGTTTGCAAGGGCTGTGGAACAATGAGACACCGACAACGAGTGTGCAGGTGAGCTGCTAAGCCTGTTAAACCAGCAAACCACCACGTTCCTGGTGCCTGAAGTGGAGTTCCTGGGAAGGAGGATTGCTGCGGACGGCATCAGGCCCACCAACGCGAAGATGGAGGCAATCGAGAATGCACCAAGGCCACAGAACGTGACAGCGCTGCGGTCATTTCTGGGACTCGAACTACTTTGGCAACTTCTTACCGGGTCTCAGCACGCTGCTAGAACCACGACATGTCTGACTACAAAAAGGGGACAAATGGGTTTGGGGCAAAAGCCAAGAAAATGCCTTTGTAAGTGAGAAAATTGTTATGCTCAAACAAATTGCTTGTGTTGTATGATCCATGTAAGCGTTTGGTACTAGCATGTGATGCTTCGTCATATGCCGTCAGGTGTGTATTGCAACAAGCTAATGATTTCGGGAAACTCCAACCGGTTGCTTATGCATCCAGGAGTCTGTCTAAGGCTGAGAGCCTACAGCATGATTGAAAAAGAAGCGTTAGCGTGTGTCTATGGGGTAAAGAAAATGCATCAATACCTATTTGGGCTAAAATTCGAATTGGAAACTGACCATAAGCCACTTATATCCCTGTTTTCCGAGAGTAAAGGGATAAATACCAATGCATCAGCCCGCATCCAGAGATGGGCACTCACGTTGTTCGCATACAATTACGTCATCCGCCACAGGCCAGGCACAGAAAACTGCGCCGATGCTCTCAGTAGGCTGCCATTGCCCACCACGGGGGTGGAAATGGCACAGCCCGCAGATCTAGCCATGGTTATGGAAGCATTTGAGAGTGAGCAATCACCCGTCACATCAAAACCTGGACAAGCCAGCACCCCTTATTATCTCTAATCAAAAGCTGTGTGCTTCACAGGAGCTGGTCCAGTGTCCCAGTGGAAATGCAGGAAGAGATAAAGCTGTTCCAGCGGCGCAAAGATGAAATGTCGATACAGGCAGACTGCCTTCTGTGGGGCAATCGAGTAGTGGTCCCCAAGAAGGGCAGAGACACCTTCATCGATGACCTCCACAATACCCACCCAGGCATTGTAATGATGAAAACGATTGCCAGAGACCACGTGTGGTGGCCCG
The DNA here is from genome assembly GCF_044704955.1 of Pristiophorus japonicus. Lineage (NCBI taxonomy): Eukaryota > Metazoa > Chordata > Chondrichthyes > Pristiophoridae > Pristiophorus > Pristiophorus japonicus. The sequence goes on from NC_091986.1 coordinate 213,977,388, forward strand.
GTATCGATGTGGACTTCGAGTCCTGCGTTCACAGATGTAATATATGCTCGCAGTTAAGCAATGTACCTAGGGAGGCACCGCTAAGTTTATGGCCTTGGCCCTCCAAACCGTGGTTAGGGTACACGTCGACTATGCAGACCCGTTCTTGGGTAAAATGTTCCTTGAGGTTGTCGACGCGTACTCCAAGTGGATTGAATGTGACATAATGTCGGCTAGCATGTCCGTTGCCACCTGTGAAAGCCTGCGGGCCATGTTTGCCACACACGGCTTACCCGATGTCATAGTGAGCGACAACGGGCCATGTTTTACCCGTGCTGAGTTCAAAGAATTCATGACCTGTAACGGGATCAAATATGTCACATCTGCCCCGTTTAAACCAGCGTCCAATGGTCAGGCAGAGATAGCAATGCAAACCATCAAGCAAGGCTTGAAGGAGGGTAACTGAAGGCTCACTGCAGACTCGTGCATACCATGATAGCGCAAATGTGTCACGTGAGATTGAAGTCAATGATCCTGTACTTGTATTAAATTATGGACAAAGTCCCAAGTGGCTTCCCGGCACTGTCGTGGCAAAGAGGGGAGCAGGGAGTTTCGGGTCAAACTTTCAAATGGACTCATTCACCGGAAACACTTGGACCAAATCAAACTCAGATTCACAGACTATCCTGAGCAACCCACTTTGGACCCTACCTTTTTTGATCCCCCAACACACACACCAGTGGCAACCGACACCACGGTGGACGACAAAACAGAACCCATCATCTACAGCAGCCCTGCAGGGCCCAACAAATGATTCAACAACACCAGCTTTCACACCGAGACGATCAACCAGGGCAAGAAGGGCCCCAGATCGACTCACATTGTAAATAGTTACACTCTTGACTTTGGTGGGGGGGGGGGAATGTTGTTATATATGTGGACTTGTATTTACTCTGTACAGCCACCAGAGGGCTCATTCCCCAGAGTCCCAAGGGATCCATAATCCCCTGGGAGCACAGGTAGTTAAGGAGGCTTCACAGGTTGGAGAGGCACTCTGGAGACTTGCAATAAAAGACCAAGGTCACACTTTACTTTGAGCTCAGTGTTCAGTCTGACTCTTTCTCCACACACTACATTTCCAATGTGGTTTGTTCCATGATGCGGGGGGGGGGGGGGCGGGGACAGTGAGAGTTAACCCACAGAGCAGCCACTGAAGGTTCGAGCGCTTAACTTTGATAGAAACGTAGAAAATAGGTGAGGAGTAGGCCATTCGGCCCTTCGAGCTCGCACCACCATTCAATGAGTTCATGGCTGAACATGCAACTTCAATACCCCATTCCTGCTTTCTCGCCATACCCCTTGATCCCCCTAGTAGTAAGGACTACATCTAACTCCTTTTTGAATATATTTAGTGAATTGGCCTCAACAACTTTCTGTGGTAGAGAATTCCACAGGTTCACCACTCTCGAGGGGAAGAAGTTTCTCCTCATCTCGGTCCTAAATGGCTTACCCCTTATCCTTAGACTGTGACCCCTGGTTCTGGACTTCCCCAACATTGGGAACATTCTTCCTGCATCTAACCTGTCTAAACCCGTCAGAATTTTAAACGTTTCTATGAGATCCCCTCTCATTCTTCTGAACTCCAGTGAATACAAGCCCAGTTGTTGCAGTCTTTCTTGATAGGTCAGTCCCGCCATCCCGGGAATCAGTCTGGTGAACTAGATGAACTACAGGCAACTCTCGATTATCCGGGTCCCTCGGGGATTGGGCTATGCCGGGTAAACGATTCCTCCATTAGAGAGAGTTGACATTATAAAAAGTTAAAACTTCAATGAATAAATACGGTGCAGTTACAAACAGCAACAAGGCAGTTAAGTATGGACATTACCATCATGCAGGTGACCTCGAGGAGGATATTGTCTAGCTCCGGGGTTCCGGAGCGTGCTGCCTTCCCGGACCAAAAGGATTCCGAACGCACCGGCCCGATGCCTTCCGGGCCAAAAGCCTCAGACATCAGCGGCGGCCGCGAGAGACAGCGGCTGCAGCAGTGCGCACACACATGGAATTTTAAATGCCATTACAACTGTTCCCTTACATCCGTGTGCGGATAATCGAGAGTTACCTGTATTACTTTTTTTTTAAAAAAGGAGATGTAGTTTAGAGAGCTGCATGCTGTTCCCAAATTTGACTTTCTTGGCAGTGGACTTTCCCCTCCTGACTTCGAGGGCGGTTGGAGTACTGGTAGCCCTCAGTACCAGCAGTACATAGTCGATGTATTTACTGAGGCGTACTAAAGCATGGGCCTTACGCTAAGCACCCGTAAGACAAAGGACCTCCACCAGCCTGTCCTCGCCGCACAGCACTGCCCCTCCCCAGTCATCAAGATCCACGGCGCGGCCCTGGACAACGTGGACCATTTCCCATATCGCAGGAGCCTCTTATCACCAAGAGCAGACATTGACGACGAGATTCAACATCGCCTTCAGTGCGCCAGCGCAGCCTTCGGCCGCCTGAGGAAAAGAGTGTTCGAAGACCAGGCCCTCAACTCTACCACCAAGCTCATGGTCTACAGGGCTGTAGTACTAGCTGCCCTCCTGTATGGCTCAGAGACATGGACCATGTACAGTAGACACCTCAAGTTGCTGGAGAAATACCACCAATGATGTCTCCGCAAGGTCCTACAAATCCCCTGGGAGGACCAACATCAGCGTCCTCGACCAGGCCAACATCCCCAGCATTGAAGCACTGACCACACTTGATCAGCTCCGCTGGGCAGGCCACATTGTCCGCATGCCAGACACGAGACTCGCAAAGCAAGCGCTCTACTTGGAACTCCTACACAGCAAACGAGCCAAAGATTGGCAAAGCCTCCCTGAAAAAGTGCAACATCCCCACCGACACCAGGGAGTCCCTGTCCAAAGACCGCCCTAAGTGGAGGAAGTGCATCCGGGAGGGCGCTGAGTACCTCGAGTCTCGTCGCCGAGAGCATGCAGAAACCAAGCGCAGGCACCAGAAAGAGCGTGCGGAAAACCAGTCCCACCCACCCTTTCCTTCAACCACTGTCTGTCCCACCTGTGACAGGGACTGTGGCTCTCATATTGGACTGCTCAGCGACCTAAGGATTCATTTTAAGAGTGGAAGCAAGTCTTCCTCGATTCCGAGGGACTACCTATGATGAACCCTCGGCACCAGCAGCCATTCTTCATGTTTACAGCAACTTGTATAGCACCTTCAGGACAGTAAAATACGCCAAGGTGCTCCACAAGAGTGTTATCAGACAAAATCTGACATCGAGCCACATAAGGAGATATTAGATCAGGTGACCAAAAGCTTGGTCAAAGGAGAGAGAGAGAGAAAAAGGAGAGAGAGAGAGAAAAAGGAGAGAGAGAGAGAAAAAGGAGAGAGAGAGAGAAAAAGGAGAGAGAGAGAGAAAAAGGAGAGAGAGAGAGAAAAAGGAGAGAGAGAGAGAAAAAGGAGAGAGAGAGAGAAAAAGGAGAGAGAGAGAGAAAAAGGAGAGAGAGAGAGAAAAAGGAGAGAGAGAGAGAAAAAGGAGAGAGAGAGAGAAAAAGGAGAGAGAGAGAGAAAAAGGAGAGAGAGAGAGAAAAAGGAGAGAGAGAGAGAAAAAGGAGAGAGAGAGAGAAAAAGGAGAGAGAGAGAGAAAAAGGAGAGAGAGAGAGAAAAAGGAGAGAGAGAGAGAAAAAGGAGAGAGAGAGAGAAAAAGGAGAGAGAGAGAGAAAAAGGAGAGAGAAAAAGGAGAGAGAAAAAGGAGAGAGAAAAAGGAGAGAGAAAAAGGAGAGAGAAAAAGGAGAGAGAAAAAGGAGAGAGAAAAAGGAGAGAGAAAAAGGAGAGAGAAAAAGGAGAGAGAAAAGAGAGAGAGAGAGAGAGAGAGAGAGAGAGAGAGAAAAAGGAGAGAGAGAGAGAGAGAGAGAAAGGAGAGAGAGAGAGAGAGAGAGAAAGGAGAGAGAGAGAGAGAGAGAGAGAGAGAGAGAGAGAGAGAGAGAGATGGAGAGAGAAAAAGAAAGAGAGAGAGAAAAAGAAAGACAAAAAGAGAAAGACAAAAAGAGAGAAAAAAAAACTTAGAGGTTGAAGGAAGGGGGAGGGCCCAGGCAACAGAAGGCACGGCCGCCAATGGTTAAGCGATTATAACCTGGGATTCTCAAGACTTGGTGCAGGTTAGGACACGGGCAGCCGAGTTTTGGAACACCTCCAGTTTAGGTCGGGTAGAATGTGGGAGGCCAGCCAGGAGTGGGTTGGAATAGTCGGATTAGAGGGGAGCAGAGAGGAAATGTTTTCACCCAGAGAGTGACAGGGGTCTGGAACTCACGGCCCGAGTGGGTGGTAGAGGCAGAAACCCTCCTGGTATTTAAAAAGTATTTGGACAAGTGCCGTAACCTACAGGGCTACAGACCAAGAGCTGGAAAGTGGGATTAGGCTGGGTAGCTCTTTGTCGGCCGGCGCGGACACGATGGGACAAAATGGCCTCCTTCCGTGCTGTAAATGTCTATGATTCTGTGAGGCTCTTCTGTGTCCCACTTCGGGGGCTTAGATGCTTCCCCTTGTAGCTCAGTGAGCACAGTGTTCAAGGTGTGGTCTGATCGGAGCCATATACAGTTTGAGCATGGCTTCCTTGGTCCGGAGGCTACTACTTTGGGCTTTATTCATAAGGAATGGGGTTGAAGATATCAAGAACAAGAGGGACGTGGTCTTAAAATTTAGAACTAGGCCATTTAGGAGTTAAGAAGCACTTTTACACACGCACACGTTCGTGGAAAGATGGAATTCTGTCCCGCAAAAGGCTGTGTATGCGGAGTCAACTGGAGCTTTCAAGATCGCGATCGAGAGATTATAGGTACAACAGTATCAAGGGACACTGAGCCAAGGCAGCCAAATAGAGTTGAGGTGCAGATCAGCCATGGTCTCTTGTGTATGCAATAACTGTTGGAGTTAAACAGTACTCAGTCTAAGAGGTATGACCTTGGCTCTGCTTTATTAAGGCCCAAAGTGACTAATATACAAAATGGCTGGCCTTTTATACTTGGGATGCACACACGTGCGTGCAGCCCAATGGCCTCCAACAGTGACGCCATCTAGTGGCTAGTGATCCCAAAAGTACATACATGACAGTCTCATCGGATGGTGGAGCAGGCACGAGGGGCTGAATGGCCTCGTCCTGTTCCCATGAGCAAGGTCTTCCAAGCACCATCATCGAGAGACCATTTTCTTGCAAATTGGAAACTAAACTCATGGCTTTTTAACGAAGGGGACTAGTCTTGTTTACTGAGGCAGGAGAACAGTTGGCCATCATGGCAAGAGAACACATGATTTTGGAAGAGAAACTGGCCCTAACGAACGTACATACATTGAAAAAAATGCATTTAAGGTGATGGAGCTTTCCTAATATTTGAAAGTGACAAACCACCATCTTTTGCAGAAGATTTCTCCATACATAGACCGAGCTAAATGTCACAAGAACATAAATAGGAGCAGGAGTAGGCCATACGGCCCCTCGAGTCTGCTCCGCCATTTAATACGATCATGGCCTCAGGTCCACTTCGCTGCCCGCTCCCCATAACCCCTTATTCATTATCGGTTAAGAAACTGTCTAGCTGTCTTAAATTATTCAATGACCCAGCTTCCACAGCTCTCTGAGGCAGCGAATTCCACAGATTTACAACCCTCAGAAGAAATTCCTCCTCATCTCAGTTTTAAATGGGCAGCCCCTTATTCTAAGATTATGCCCCCAAGTGGAATCATCCTCTCTGCATCCACCTTGTCGAGCCCCCTCATAATCTTATATGTTTCGATAAGATCACCTCTCATTCTTCTGAATTCCAATGAGTAGAGGCCCAACCTACTCAACCTTTCATCATAAGTCAACCCCCTCATCTCCGGAATCAACCGAGTGAACCTTCTCTGAACTGCCTCCAAAGCCATCCAGTTGAATGTTAATAATTTGTTGCGTGTGCTGGTCTGTGACGTGTCCCTTTAAGACGAGTGCCCCTTGGAAAGGAAACCGCAGGCCGGATTCATTTCCTGCTACTATCTCTTCTAAATATTGGCCCAATACGTTAGTCATTAGCTTGCTGTGATTTGAAATCCAAGCACTTTAAGCACGACAAAGCAATCATCAATTCAAGCGACATTAATCACTCGTAATTGCCGTTGTAAGTATCTTTTAAAAGATACTTACAAACACAACAAGATTTAGCCAGAGAGTACAGATTATGCTGTCATATATTCAACCAGCATTGTAACCCATGTACAAACTGACCTAAGTTGTATACCGTGAGAACACTGACCACGAGGTGGGAGACACTCCTAACCTGGACCTTCAGGTATAAAAGGGGAAGCTCCACCCACCTTCATCACTTGAGTGCTAAGGAATAAAGGACAGGTCACAGACTGACCTTCTCTCAAGCATGGGCCTCGTGTGCATTTATACTGTGTAGTAAGGACGTATCAATGGCGACAAGAAACTGGGATTTAAACCACGCGAGCATGGCCACTAGCAGAACAGACGAGAGGGACTGTGTTAAGGAATGGTTGGGACAGAGATTCAACATTGTTAAAGCAGCACACAGTTCTCCAGGCAGACAAGGGCAGTCAGGCATGCCCCAACATGTAGTCGAACCCAGAGGGGGAGTTCGACAGAGACAATGGCAAGCTGAACAGCGATTCACGCCATTGCAAGGGACAATGCGGCCAGTAATGGGGCCATCAACACCTGTTAATGGTGCACTCAAGGACAATAACAGGGGCAGTCAGGGACGATCGACTGGCAAGGGACCTTTTGTTTCAAACCGCAACTCATGCTAGAGGCGTGGAGGCATACATTCAGCCGGAGTTTGCAGAGGTGAGCAAAATACCTGCAGAAATTGCAGAAATGGACACTGGGGGAAATCGCTGGAAGCTGAAGTTCAGTGAGTTCATGTGGAGCACGTATACAGTTCATACACCAGGACGCCACCGATAATGATGAAAGTGCTCCTCAATGGCATCCCAGTATCAATGGAGTTAGACACGGGTGCCAGCCAGTCCCTGATGGGTATCAAACAATTCGAAAAGTTGTGGGCATCCAAGGCCAGGAGGCCAAAATTATCGCTGATTGACGCACAGCTACGGACTTACACAAAGCAGATCATTCCGGTGCTAGGCAGCGCCACGGTAGTCGTGGCCCACAAAGATTCGGAGAACAGGTTGCCACTCTGGATTGTCCCAGGGGACGGTCCCGCACTACTGGGGAGGAGTTGGCTTGCTATCATGAACTCGAAATGGGGTGATGTCAATGCAATTTCCTCTGTGGAGCGAGTATCATGCTCACAGGTCCTGGACAAATTTGACTCATTATTTCAACCCGGCATTGGCACTTTCATGGGGGCCAAGGTAGTGATTCACATAAACCTGGACGCCAGACCAGTACACTACAAGACCAGAGCAGTGCCGTATGTGATGCGGGAAAAGATAGAAGGCGAATTGGACCGCCTGTTGAGGGAAGGCATCATCTCACTAGTCGAATTCAGTGACTGGGCGAGCCCGATTGTGCCGGTGCTCAAGGCGGATGGGTCGGTCAGGATATGTGGCGATTACAAGGCCACCATCAATCGGGTGTCACTCCAAGACCAGTACCTGCTACCGAGAGCGGAGGACCTCTTTGCGACGCTATCCGGTGGCAAACTTTTTTCAAAATTGGACCTGACCTCAGCTTACATGACCCAGGAGCTGGCGAGTGAGTCGAAGAAGCTGACCAACATCACGACACACAAGGGGTTGTTTGAGTACAACAGATGTCCGTTCGGGATTCGCTTGGCCGCCGCGATCTTCCAACGAAATATGGAAAGCCTCCTCAAGTCGATTCCAGGAACGGTGGTTTTTCAGGACGACATCCTCATTACTGGTTACGATACTGAAGAACACCTCCACAACCTGGAGGAGGTGCTACGCAGACTGGACCGGGTAGGTCTGCGACTGAAAAAGGCAAAGTGTGTCTTCCTAGCTCGAGAGGTAGAATTCCTGGGGATGAGGGTAGCAGCAGACGGGATCAGCTCTATTGCATCCAAGACGGAAGCGATCCAGAGAGCACCCAGACCCCGTAACACGACGGAGCTGCGTTCGTTCCTGGGTCTCCTGAACTATTTTGGTAACTTTCTTCCCAAATTGAGCACGCTGTTAGAGCCGCTACACGTGTTCCTACGCAAAGGTCGCGAATGGGTCTGGGGAGACAGCCAGGAAAGGGCTTTTAATAGAGCATGCAATTTGTTATGTTCCAACAATCTGTTAACGCTATATGACCCATGTAAGAAACTTGTGTTAACGTGCGATGCGTCGTCCTATGGGGTCGGGTGTGTGTTGCAGCATGTCAATGCCAAGGGTCAGTTACAGCCAGTAGCCTATGCCTCCAGGAGTCTGTCCCAGGCAGAAAGGGGCTACGGGATGGTAGAAAAGGAGGCGCTCGCATGTGTATATGCGGTAAAGAAAATGCACCAGTACCTGTTTGGCAGGAAATTTGAGCTGGAGACAGATCACAAACCCCGAACGTCTCTTTTGGCCGACAACAAGGCCATAAATGCAAACGCATCGGCCCGCATACAGAGGTGGGCACTCACGTTAGCTGCCTATGACTACACAATTCGGCACAGACCGGGCACTGAAAACTGCGCCGATGCACTCAGCAGGCTCCCACTAGCCACCACTGAGGGGGCTACCGAGCATGCTGCTGAGATGGTCATGGCTGTTGAAGCTTTCGGAAGCGAAGGCTCACCCGTGACAGCCCGTCAGATTAAAGTCTGGACAAATAGAGACCCGCTATTGTCTCTCGTCAAGAAATGTGTCCTGAATGGGGACTGGGCAGCCACGTACAGGGCATGCCCTGAGAAATTTAAACCATTTCACAGGCGCAAGGATGAACTCTCGATTCAGGCCGATTGCCTACTGTGGGGAAACCGCGTAGTCATGCCCCAGATGGGCAGAGAGATGTTCATCAGAGAACTTCACAATGGGCACCTGGGCATTGTCACGATGAAGGCAATTGCCAGGTCACATGTTTGGTGGCCAGGGATAGACGCAGATCTGGAACTTTGTATTCGCAGGTGCAACACGTGTGCCCAGCTAGGCAATGCGCCCAGGAAAGCCCCCCTTAGCCCCTGGCCATGGCCCGCCAAGCCTTGGTCACGCATCCATGTGGACTACGCAGGTCCTTTCATGGGGAAAATGTTTTTGGTTGTAGTAGACACCTACTCCAAATGGATCGAGTGTGACATTTCAAATTCAAGCATATCCTCTGCCATGGTAGAAAGTCTACGGGCAATGTTCGCCGCCCACGGTCTACCGGACATCTTGGTCAGCGACAATGGCCCGTGCTTCACAAGCACTGAATTCCAGGACTTCATGGCAGGCAATGGAATTAACCATGTTAGAACGGCACCGTTCAAGCCGGCCTCAAACGGCCAGGCAGAACGAGCAGTGCAGATAATCAAACAGGGGATGCTCAGATTCCAAGGGGGTTCCCTACAAACCCGCTTATCACGCCTCCTGTTGGCCTATAGATCCCGACCACACTCGCTCACAGGGGTTCCACCCGCAGAGCTACTAATGAAAAGGACGCTCAAAACCCGATTATCCCTTATACACCCCACCATGAAAGAAATTGTCGAGAGCAGGCGCCAGTCACAATATGACTACCATGACAGGAATGCGAGGGCACGATGTATTGATGTAAATGATCCTGTTTTTGTCCTCAACTACGCTGCAGGGCCCAAATGGCTCGCAGGCACTGTGGTTGCCAAAGAGGGAAATAGGATTCTGGTAGTTAAACTTACCAATGGACAAATCTGCCGCAAACATGTGGATCAAACAAAAAGGAGGTTCAGCAACCCCATAGAAGCAGAGGAAGAATACGATATAGAGTTCACTCCACCACAGGTGACCGAACATCGGAACCAAAGGGAGGAGAGCCCAATCACTGTGGGCAGTCCGGACAGGCCTGAGGCACTGCAAACAGCAGACACTCAGGCCAGCGCCCAACAACCGGAGCCCCAACTCAGGCGGTCTACAAGGGAGCGTAAACCACCAGAGAGACTCAACCTGTGATCCCAATAAGACTTTGGCGGGGGGGGGGGGTGATGTCATGTATTCAACCAGCATTGTAATCCATGTATAAACTAACCTAAGTTGTACACCATGAGAACACTGACCACTAGGTGGGAGACACGCCTAACCTGGCCCTTCAGGTATAAAAGGGGAAGCTCCACCCACCTTCATCACTTGAGTGCTAAGGAATAAAGGACAGGTCACAGACTGACCTTCTCTCAAGCATGGGCCTCGTGTGCATTTATACTGTATAGTAAGGACCTATCATATGTGTTGCCCGGTTTTCTGCTATTAAGATCTGAAATCGATGCAAAGACACTTGCATTTATATAGCATCTTTCACAATCTCAGGTCATCCCAAAGCGCTTTGCAGCCAATGAAGTACTTTTGGAGTGTAGTCACTGTTGTAATGTAGGAAACACGGCAGCCGATTTGCGCACAGCAAGTTCCCACAAACAGCAATGTGATAATGACCAGATAATCTGTTTCAGCAACGGGATAAATACTGGCCCCAGGACACCGGGGATGACTACCCAGCTCTTCTTCGAAATGTCATGCCTTAGGAGGGAGAGTGCCACTCACCAGGCAATAGCTTTCCTAGGCCGAGAAATCTGAAGTCTGAAGTTTAAAACAGATCCATCTCCTTTCATTCTTCTACAGGACATTAAGCTGTACGGCCAACTGTGCAACTGTATTTTAATGTTCTACAAATGGACGTGCCTGGAGTCCTCGTTCCACAAGGGCTGGCCCCTTGCTGTCAGCATATCACAACAGGCTCACACTCACAGCAGCTGCCCTGCCTTTCTCCTGCTAATCACTCCATACTTGCTATTATGTCTGTAGTGTGCTTATGAAAAATGACTCCACGAGGCAATGTGTTGTACTCAAACTATAGTGACCTTGGTCCTTTACTCGTAACTCCAGAGTGAGGCAGTCGCATGGTGGCTGCCCTTTTATACAGCCCCTGCCACCAGGGCAGGGAACCCCGGTCTCCACCAGTTGCACCCTCTAGTGGTGCCAGCATAGTATATACAACAGTGTAAACCTTATTGATAGTATATCAGGTAAACTAGTCTCCATCTTATGCAACCACACAGTGACTACACAGAGAGTATATCTATAGTCTGCATATATAACACTTGGCACCTTTTAGCGATCAGGGAAAGATAGAAAGATGGAAAGATGCAAAGAAGGAAAAATGCAAAGAAGGAAAAAAATGGAAAGAGAGAAGCAAGGAAGGAAAGAAGGAAAAGAAAAAAGGAAAAAAGAAAAAAAAGAAAAAAAAGAAAGAGGGAGAGAGAAAAAGAGATTCCCAAAGATGTCTCACGAGGTTTTTGTAACAGTTAATTAGATTTAGTAGGAGACAGAATTTGGGAGCTCCTGCAGGCCCCTGGAGCAGTGCCACACACCTTGCTCCCTCTAGTGGCAGTACATTGCAAGGCAGCTGATGCGGTCCTTTCCCTGGCTGGATTCCGGCAAGTCCCCAATCCCAACCCCACTGTCGCTCTCCAGCCAAGAGTAGCATTGGTGTCTGCCTTGCAAATGGCCCTTCAGCTCTCGTGGCCCTGGTGTAACGTCTGCGAGTTCCGCACTCAAGGCAATAGTCTTTCCCGATTCACTGCAAAAGCCTTGAGAATTTAAAAAGCTTCTATTGGCCATCCCTGCACCAACAGAAATAGTGCCAGAAATTCTTAACATAACATTGCCAATATGTTGGCCATTAATCAGGTGGAAGGAGGGGGGAGGGAGAAGAGTATAAATCGGAGAACACTTACATTTGAAACAAATTCCATCACTACACGTAATTTGCATGCGAATGTATCATTTGGAGATGTTCCCCAGATGTAATAAGGTGCCAAATAATACTTTCTAACAATCTGAAAGAAATAATTCAGTGTCCAGCTTCCACTGGTAGGAATGATTTTGTGACCACAGGTCGAGGATTTTAATCCCCAGGCCATATCTCGAATCAGTACTTGCACAACATCTCTCTAAGTGGCGCAGTATTAAGAATATAAGAACGTAAGAAATAGGAGCAGGAGTAGGCCATACGGCCCCTCGAGCCTGCTCCGCCATTCAATAAGATCATGGCTGATCCGATCATGGACTCAGCTCCACTTCCCTGCCCGCTCCCCATAACCCTTCACTCCCTTATCGTTGAAGAAACTGTCTAGTTCAGTCTTAAATATACTCAATGACCCAGCTTCCACAGCTCTGAGGCAGCGAATTCCACAGATTTACAACCCTCAGAAGAAATTCCTCCTCATCTCAGTTTTAAATGGACGGCCCCTTATTCTAAGATCATGCCCTCTAGTTCTCGTCTCCCCTATCAGTGGAAACATCCTCTCTGCATCCACCTGGTCAACCCCCTCATAATCTTATACTTTTCGATAAGATCACCTCTCATTCTTCTGAATTCCAATGAGTAGAGGCCCAATCTACTCGACCTTTCCTCATAAGTCAACCCCCTCATCCCCAGAATCAACCGAGTGAACCTTCTCTGAACTGCCTCCAAAGCAAGTATATCCTTTCGGAAATATGGAAACCAAAACTGCACGCAGTATTCCAGGTGTGGCCTCACCAATACCCTGTATAGCTGTAGCAAGACTTCCCTGCTTTTATACTCCATCCCCTTTGCAATAAAGGCCAAGATACCATTGGCCTTCCTGATCACTTGCTGTACCTGCATACTATCCTTTTGTGATTCATGCACAAGTACCCCCGGGGATCCTGTACACAATAAGTGCAAATAGCACAGGGTGATTCATCAGGATTGATAAAAAAAATACTTTGTGACCACTCTTTGGAAGGAAAGTATGAAAGAAAGACTTGCATTTATATAGCACCTTTCACGACCACAAACGTCTCAAAATGCTTTACAGCCAATGGAGTACTTTTGGAGTGCAGTCACCATTGTAATGTAGGAAATGTGGCATGCAATTTTCACACAGCAAGGTACCACAAACAGACAGGACCAGATAATCTGTTTTTTTTTTTTTAAATGTTGATTGAGGGATAGATATTGGCCCAAGACAGCAGGGATAACTCCCCTGCTCCCTTGTCCGCATGCCAGACACGAGACTCCCAAAGCAAACACTCTACTCGGAACTCCTTCATGGCAAATGAGCCAAAGGTGGGCAGAGGAAACGTTACAAGGACACCTTCAAAGCCTCCCTGATAAAGTGCAACATCCCCACTGACACCTGGGAGTCCCTGGCCAAAGACCACCCTTAGTGGAGGAAGTGCATCCGGGAGGGCGCTGAGCACCTTGAGTCTTGTCACAGAGAGTATGCAGAAAACAAACGCAGGCAGCGGAAGGAGTGTGCGGCAAACCTGTCCCACCCACCCTTATCCTCAACGACTATCTGTCCAACCTGTGACAGGGACTGTGGTTCACTTATTTGACTGTTCAGCCATCTAAGGACTCATTCTAAGAGTGGAAGCAAGTCTTCCTTGATTCAGAGGGACTGCCCTATGATGATGATGAAGACCTTCCTGGATTTATGTGCTCAAGTCTCTGGAGTGGGACTTGAACCCACAACTTTCTGACTCAGAAGAGTGTGCTGCCCACTGAGCCACAGCGGAGACTCGGTTGTTGTTATTCTGGATGGAAGATAGAAAAGGTTGCATTGTAAAGTATCCCCACATCGCACACCCACAAAACCAGCTGGAATTATCTTGTGGAAACACAAGACGCATGCCCAAAGGGTCAATTTTTGTAACATGAACCACCTTTCAGCACTACAAGAGTCAAAGACCCTCTTGGCTGTAATTTTTCAAGGAACATTCAATCCACATAATCCAGCTCATTTTCTTTTTAAAGCAAGGAGGCATGCACATCTTTAGGATCATAGGAGCAAGTGTTGGTCACTCTGCCCCTTGAGCCTGCTCTGCCATTCAACAAGATCATGTCTGTTTGTGGGAGCTTGCTGTGTGAAAATTGCCTGCCACATTCCCTACATTACAATAGTGACTGCACTCCATTGCCTGTAAAGCATTTTGAGACGTCTGTGGTCGTGAAAGGCGCTATATAAATGCAAGTCTTTCTTTCATACTTTCCTTCCAAAGAGTGGTCACAAAGTATTTTTTTTTAATCAATCCTGATGAATCAGCTTGTGCTATTTGCAATTATTGTGTACAGGATCCCCGGGGGTAATTGTGCATGAATCACAAAAAGATAGTACGCAGGTACAGCAAGTGATCAGGAAGGCCAATGGTATCTTGGCCTTTATTGCAAAGGGGATGGAGTATAAAAGCAGGGAAGTCTTGCTACAGTTATACAGGGTATTGGTGAGGCCACACCTGGAATACTGCGTGCAGTTTTGGTTTCCATATTTCCGAAAGGATATACTTGCTTTGGAGGCAGTTCAGAGAAGGTTCACATGGTTGATTCTGGCAATGAGGGGGTTGACTTATGAGGAAAGGTTGAGTAGATTGGGCCTCAACTCCACTTTCCTGCACTATTCCCATATCCCTTAATATCCACAAATGTATCACCCTCTGCCTTGAATATACTCAACGACTGAGCCTCCACAGCCCTCTGGGGTAGAGAATTCCAAAGATTCATCAGCCTCTAAATGAAGAGATTTCTTCTCATCTCAGTCCTAAATGGCCAAACATTTATTCTGAGACCATGACCCCTGGTTCTAGACTCCCCAGATCGAGGGAAACATTTTCTCAGCATTAACCCAGTCAAGCCCCTTAAGAGTTTTATGTTTAAATTAGATCACACCTCATTCTCCTTGGGAATATAGGCCTAGTCTAATCAATCTCTCCTCATAGGTCAATCTCCCCATCCCAGGACCCAGTCTAGTAAACCTTTGTTGCACTCCTTTCTAAGGCAAGTATATCTTTTCTTAGATAAGGAGACCAGAACTGTACACAGTACTCCAGGTGTGGCTTCACCAACACCCTGATAATTGTAGCAAGACTTCTTTACCCTTCTATTCTAATCCCCTTTGTAACAAAAGCCAACACATCATTTGCACTCCTAGTTGATTGCTGTACATGCATGTTAACTTTCTGTAATTCATGTACTCCCTTCTATGACAAGTATATCCTTCCATAGGTAAGGAGACCAAAACCGTACACAATACTCCAGGTGCAATCTCACCAGGGCCCTATATAATTGCAGTAAGACGTCTTTACTCTTATACTCAAATCCTCTCATCATCATAGGCAGTGCCTCGGAATCGAGGAAGACATGCTTCCACTCTTAGAATGAGTCCTTAGGTGGCCGAACAGTCCAATACGAGGGCCACCAGCTTGTCCTCCCCCCAGTCCCCAAGATCCACGGCGCGACCCTGGATAACGTGGACCATTTCCCAAACCTCGGGAGCCTCTTATCAACAAGAGCAGACATCGATGAGGAGATTCAACACCGCCTCCAGTGTGCCAGTGCAGCCTTCGGCCACCTGAGGAAAAGAGTGTTCGAAGACCAGGCCCTCAAATCTACCACTAAGCTCATGGGCTACTGGGCTGTAGTAATACCCGCCCTCCTGTATGGCTGAGAGATAGGGACCATGTATAGTAGACACCTCAGGTCGCTGGAGAAATACCACCAGCGATGTCTCCGCAAGATCCTACAAATCCTCTTGTAATAAAGGCCAACATACCATTTGCTTTCTTAATTTCTTGCTGTACCTGCATGTTAACCTTCAGTGATTCATGTACAAGAACACCCAGGTCCCTCTGAACACCAACATTTCCAAATCCCTCACCATTCAAAAAAAATTGTGCTATATATGTTTTTCCTACCAAAGTGGATAACTTCACACTTCCCAACATTGTATTCCATTTACCGTGTTCTTGCTCACTCAGTCAATCTGTCGACTCCTCACCCCCCACCCCCATTCAATTAGATCATGGCTGATCTGTATCTCAACTCCATCTGCCCGCCTTGGTTCCATATTGCTTAAAACCCTTTGCCCAACAAAAATTTATCCATCTCAGTTTCTGAAATTTTCAACTGGCGCCCCCCGCCCTTTTTGGGGGAAGAGAAAGAGAGTTCCAGATTCCAACAGCCTTCGTGTGAAGAAGTGCTTCCTGACATCACCCGTGAACCTTGCTGCAAATAATCTCACCTGTTGTAGAATCACCATCGTCCCGGCTTAAATCCCAACACCATCCATTCACCATACGGGAACCTGTGGTTGGGGCAAAAGAGAAAAAAAATGGAAAGGTAAATACGACACAGTCCGAAATAAGGGAGGAACAAATGGTGTCACACGCACGCACAGCTGAACACAGAATTACTTTATCCACCATAATCTCGGTACAGGGTTCTGTAAGAATGTAGCTTGCATCAAGCGATAACTCACTTCTTCAGCTAGTGTCAACCACAACAAGATAAAGGTCAGAGCTGCACAATCCTTTAATAAATGGATGCGGTGAACTGTAAAATATAAAACAAAAGGCAGACTCTAGCTTTCTTACAGTACATCAAAAGGGCAAACTACAATAATCCCAGAACGATTGGATAAAGCAGCAATAAAGAGTGAGAGCTGCCAGATCCACGACCATCCCAACCTCTGTCGTCGAGCTACAGTACACGGACGACGCTTGCATCTGCGCACATTCAGAGGATGAACTCCAAGTTAGAGTCAACATCTTCACCAAGGCGTCCGAAAGCATGGGCCTTACACTAAACATCTAGAAGACAAAGGTCCTCCACCAGCCTATCCCTGCTGCACAACACTGCCCCTCAGTCGTCAAGATCCACGGCGCAGCCCTGGACAATGTGGACCACTTTCCATACCTCGGAAGCCTATTATCAGCAAGGGCAGACATCGACAACAAGGTTCAACACCGCCGCCAGTGCGTCAGCGCAGCCTTCGGCCGCCTGAGGAAAAGAGTGTTTGAAGACCAGGACCTCAAATCTGCCACCAAGCTCATGGTCTACAGGGCTGTAGTGATACCCGCCCTCCTGTACGGCTCAGAGACGTGGACCATGTACAGTAGACACCTCAAATCGCTGGAGAAATACCACCAACGATGTCTCCGCAAGATCCTGCAAATCCCCTGGGAGGACAGACGCACCAACATTAGCGTCCTCGACCAGGCCAACATCCCTAGCATTGAAGCACTGACCACACACGATCAGCTCCGCTGGGCAGGTCACATTGTCTGCATGCCCAACATAAGAAATAGTAGGAGTAGGCCATAAGGCCCCTTGAGCCTGCTCCGCCATTCAATAAAATCATGGCTGATCTGATCATGGACTCAGCTCCACTTCCCTGCCCGCTCCCCATAACCCCTTATCATTTAAAAACCTGTCTATTTCGGTCTTAAATTTATTCAATATCCCAGCTTCCACAGCTCTGAGGCAGCAAATTCCACAGATTTATAACCCTCAGAAGAAATTTCTCCTCATCTCTGTTCTAAATGGGCGGCCCCTTATTCTAAGATCATGCCCCCTAGTTCTAGTCTCCCCCATCAGTGGAAACATCCTCTCTGCATCCACCTCGTCATAATCTTACACACTTCGATAAGATCACCTCTCAGTCAAAACTCCCAAAGCAGCAAGAGAGAGAAATTACTTCCATAAACTGTTGTTCTGGAGGGGTCGCATTAACAGAGGTGAAATTCCTAACTAACAATAAATTAAAGATTTAACTGCAAAATGGATGACTGCTATGCTGGCTGGCTTCATTCTGACCTGAATTTGAAAGGGCGCTACCCAGTGGCGGGAAATGGCGAGACATGATACGATGTCTCTAAGGTGTCAGAAAGTGTCTCAGTCCGTCAGAATCTCTCTCTTAGGCTGTCCCTCGGAGTCGAGGATGACTTGCTTCCACACTAATGAGTTCTCAGGGGACCGATGAGTCCAATGCGGGACCTACAGTCTCGGTCACAGGTGGGGCAGACGGTGGTTGAAGGGACGGGTGGGTGGGGGGGCTTGGGTTGTCGAGAGCTCCTGTCGCTGTTTGCATAATGGTGGACAATCGAGTCCCCCGACATTTAATCTTACAGTAATTTTTATGCTTCATAGATTGCAGCAACCCACAGTGTAAATGTGGACACAAAAGCACATCATCTCGGCCAAACTTTAAGATCGTAGCTTCAAGTCCCACTGCAGAAACCCCCAAGCACAAAAATGTGGGCTGACAAGGGAGTGCTCCACTGTCGGAGGTACCGTCTTGTGAATGAGACATTAAACCGAGGCCCCGTCTGCCCTCTCGGGTGGACAGAAAAGATTCCACGGCACTATTTCGAAGAGCAGCAGGTAAGTTATCACCTGGTGTCCTGGGCAATATTTATCCCGCAACCCACATTAACAGATCACATAGGACACTTTTACATTGCTGTGTGTGGGTCTGTGCGCAAATTGGCTGCTGTGTTTCCTACATTACAACAGTGACGACACTTCCAAAAGTACTTCATTGGCTGTAAAGCGTTTTGGGACTACCCGAGGTTGTGAAAGGCGCTATAGAAATGCTACTTTGCTTTTGACTATTCCAACGCACTCCTGGCTGGCCTCCCACATTCTACCCAGGCAAATTTGAGGCGATTCAAAACTCGGCTGCCCATATCCTAACTCACGCCATCCCCTTGTGCTCGCTGACCTACATTGGCTCCCAGTTAAGCAACGCCTCGATTTCAAAATTCTCATCCTGGTTTTCAAATCCCTCCATGGCCTCACCCCCCTCCCTCCCTCTCTCTCTGGAATCTCCTCCAGCCTCACCACCTCAGATATTTGCGCTCCTCAAATTCTGCCCTCTTGAGCATCCCTGATTATAATCTATCCACCACTGGCATTCGTGCCTTCTATTGCCTGAGCCGCAATCTCTGGAATTCTCTCCCTAAACCTCTCTTTCCTCCTTTTAAGACGCCCCACAGGACCTAACTCTTTGGCCAAGCTTTTGGTCACCTGCCCAAAATTCTCCTTATGTGGCTCGGTGTCAAATTTTGTGTCTCCATACTCCTGTGACGCGTCTTGGGACATCTCACTAGGTGAAAGGCACTACATAAATATAAGTTGTTGTTGTTGTACTCCTACGATAAATACATGTTTTTAATCTGTGTGAAGTGATAACTTTGCACAGACACTCGGGTTGTAGTGCGAACGCACGTTATAGAGAGTCTCTTCCTGAAAAAAATAATTGGTGATTCACTGATGCCAATAACTTTCTCGGTGTCAGCTGGAGCAGAGGATCCCTGAACACAGACTGTATTCATGAGAGGAATTTTGATGGAGCAGACATTGGTTTCCAGACAGCTTTTATTCACTATCTTTCAATTCCATTTAATTAAGACTCTTTATAATCTCTGGTGATGGTACTTCAGCAGTACTGTGCAAATGTCAATCCAGGCTGATTTACTAAGGCAAGACACTTTCAGCGCAGTTTAAAAAAAAAAAATTGTTTAAGCTAGTCCATTTTGATCATCATCAGAGGCCTGAATAATTGTCTGGAAAATACTGGTAACAAACCCCTGTTAAAACGCAAAACTCATTAACCTCAAATTTACTGCAGACACTTATCAGGGCGATACAGGCTGCCGCTTTCCTGAGAGAGCCGGTGCCTTTCCGACCCCAGATGCTGCTTCTCAATTACTGGGATCATTACATGGCATCGTAGAATAGTTGCAACTCAGGAGGCGGCTATTCGGCCCATCGAACCCGCGCCGGCTCTCTGCAAGAGCACTTCAGCGAGTCTCTCCCCCCACCACCCCACAAACATTTTTCCTTCAATTAGAACTCACCGCTCAGAAACGGGACATTCGGCCCTTCAGGTTCATGCCAGCGTTTACGCTCCACGCCAGCTTCCTCCCAACCCCTCTTTCTCTTGAATGGACAACTGACCCATTGTGTATTTTCAGGATTTCAAGTGACACACACACACACACACACACACAGAACTAACAGCACAGAAACAGGCCATTTGGCCCAACTGGTCTAGGCTCCAACAGGCCTCATCATCTCCCACTATCAGCATGTCCTATCCCCTTCTCCCTCAGGTGTTTATCTAGCCTCCCCTTAACTGCATCTATACTATTCGCCACAACCACTCCCTGTGCTAGAGAGTTCCACATTCTCACCACTCTCCAGAGGTTTCTCCTGAATTCCCCATTGGATTGTTTAGCGACCAACCTAAATGTATGGCCCCTAGAGTTGGGCCTCCCCACAAGTGGAACCCCTATCCCCTACATAAACTGGAGGTCATCCAAAACTCCGTTCACCCATCTTCTGCACTCACCCAGCACCCCCGCTCACTGACCTACATTGGCTCCTGGTTAAGCAATGCCTTGGTTTCAAAATTCTCATCCTTATTTTCCCAATCCCTCCATGGCCTCACCCATCAATGCAATCTCCTCCAACCCCACAACCCTTCCCAGAGATGTCTGCGTTCCTCTAATTTTGGTCCTTTGAGCATTCCTGACTGTAATCGCTCAACCATTGGTGGCCGTGCCTTCAGCTGCTTGGGCCCCAAGCTCTGGAATTCTCTCCCTATACCTCTCTGCCTCAAAACCCCTCTCCTCCTTTAAGACAATCCTTATAACCTATCTCTTTCACCTGTCCCTAATTTCTCATGTGGCTTGGTGTCAAATGTTTTGTCTGGCAATACTCCTGTGAAGTGCCTTGGGACATTTTACTAATTTAAAGGCGCTATATAAATATAAGTTGCTGTTATAAGAACATAAGAAATAGGAGTCGTCGGCCATACGGCTCCTCGAGCCTGCTCCGCCATTCAATAAGGTCATGGCTGATCATTGATCTCAACTCCAATTTACCCCCCAAACTCCACACCCCTTGATTCCCCTAGACTCCAAAAACTTACTTATCTCAGCATTGAATATATTCAGAGAGTCAGCATCCATCCACTATACGTGCCCCTCTGGAGCAGAGAATTCCAAAGATTCATAACCCTCCAAGTGAAGAAATTCCTCCTCATCTCCGTCTTAAATGGCCGGCCCCTTATCCTGAGACTGTGCCCCCTGGTTCTAGGCTCTCCCAGCCAGGGGAAATATCCTCCCTGCATCTACCCTGTATGTTTCTGTGAGATCATCACTCATTCTTCTAAACTCCAGAGTGTATAGGCCCAATCTACACAATCTCTTACCATAAGACAGCCCTTTCATCCCCGGAATCAGTCTGGTGAAGCTTTGTTGCACTACCTCCAAGGCAAGTATATCCTTCCTCAGATAAGGAGACCGAAACTGTGCACAGTACTCCAGGTGTGGTCTCACCAAGGACCTGTACAGTTGTAGCAAGACTTCCTTTCACTTATACTCCACCCCCTTGCAATAAAAGGCCAACATACCATTTGCCTTCCTTATTGCTTGCTGTCACAATCATAGGTGGTCACTCAAATGAGGATGACTTGCTTCCACAAGAGTTCACAGATGTTTCATTGAAGGACCTGATATTCCAGTCCTGAACTCCAATTGAAGGGTGGAAGATGCCTGTGCGTGGATTTTTTTTTAACGTGCGATGACCGTTGCACATCAGCCACCACACGGACTTGACAGAGCTAGGCCTTTATCCAGTGGCAAGGGTTAACCAGGATCTAGTGCGCATACATGTCGTAGTGTGGGCCGGGCCGTGCTGTCCCTGGGCCCTCTGCTCTTCTGGGCCCCGTGCCCTCATTCGCCACACCTCTGCCACGATGTTCCAGGGCCCAGCGCTCCAGCTGTATTTATAGCCCCGACCTGCGATGGTGTTCTCACACAGGTCGGGGCGGCCCGCGATGCTTGCTGTACCTGAATGCTAGCTTTCTGTGTTTAATCGCACAAAGACACACAAAATGTTGAAACATTTTCTCTACATCTATCCTAGCAAGCCCTTTCATAATCTTAATGACCTCTATTAGGTCTCCCCAACCCCCAGCCCCGCCCAGAGAGCCTCTGTCTTTCTTTATGGTTAGAATCTGTTTGCCAGGTTTTCATGCCCCTCCCCCCCACCCCCGCCAATCCAACTTAGCCAACCTGCGCTAACTATTCAGTGTCAGCTATGGCTCAGTGGGTAGCACATTTGCCTCCGAGTCAGAAGGTTATGGGTTCAAGTCCCACTAAAGAGAGACTGGAGCACAAAAATCCAGGCTGACACTCCCAGTGGAGCGTTGAGGGAGTGCTGCACTGTCGGAGGTGCCGTCTTTCGGATGAGACGTTAAACCGAGGCCCCGTCTGCTCCCTCAGGTGGACGTAAAAGATCCCATGGCCCTATTTTGAAGAAGAGCTGGGGGAGTTTTATCCTTGGTGTCCTGGTCAATATTTATCCCTCAATCAGCATTATCACATTGCTGTCTGTGGGAGCTTGCTGTGCACAAATTGGCTGTCACTTTTCCCATATATTACAACAGCGACTACAACTCAAAGTACTTGAGTGGCTGCAAAGCGCTTTGAGACGTCCAGTGGTCATGAAAGGCGCTACATAAATGGAAGGATTTTTTTATTCACACGCTCACTGGGTCTTGTATATTTCTTGCTTATCTAATTCCCTTAAATCTCACACTACTATCACTTCTGTCAGTTACCCATTTCCTGTTCTCCAACCAACAGCTCATTCGCTCTTCTACAAATGCTATTTTTCTTTCCTCCTCTTACAAGAACATAGGAACAGGAGGAGGCCATTCAGCCCCTCGAGCCTGTTCCACCATTCAATTAGATCATGGGTAATCTGCATCTTAACTCCATCTACCCACCTTGGTCCTGTAACCCTTAATACCCTGGCCTAACAAAAATCTACTAATCTCAGTTTTGAAATTTTCAATTGACCCCCAGCTTCAACAGCCGTTTTTGGGGGGGGGGGGGAAAGAGAAGAGAGTTCCAGGTTTCTGCTACCCTTTGTGTGAAGAAATGCTTCCTGCCATCATCCCCAAATAGCCTGGCTCTAACTTTAAGGTGATATCTCCTTGTTCTGGACTCCGCCCACCAGAGGAAATAACTTCTCTCCCAATGACCCCATCGAGTCCTTTGATCATTGCAAACACCTCACCTGGATCATCTATATTCTTCGAGTTCTTCGAGTCTCAACAGAAAGAGCGTGAAGAGGCCAAGTGCAGACAGTGGAAGGATCGCGCGGCAAACCGGCCCCACCCACCCCCTTCCCTCGACGAATGTCTGTCCCACCTGTAACAGGGTCCGTGGCTCTTAGTATCGGACTGTTCAGCCACCAGAGAACTCACTTTGGGAGTGGAAGCAAGTCTTCCTCGATTCCGAGGGACTGCCTATGATGATGATATTCAAGGGAATACATGCCTAGTCTATTCAACCTGGTCTCAATAATTTAACCCTTTTAGCCCCGGGGTATCACTCCGGTGAATCTGTGCTGCTCCCCCTCAGAGGCCGATATACCCTCCCGGGGGGGGGGGGGGGGGGCCCAGTGGCAACACAAGCCAAGTAGTCTATGCAACCTCGCATAATTATAACCTCTTCAAGGCCTTTGACTGAAACATCAATATTTTCCTTTCTTTACAGATACTGCCGGATGTGCTGAGTATTTCCAGCATTTTCTGTGGGTTTTTTTTTTAAAAAACAAATTTCGGACATCCCAACACCTTCATTTGGATTATTCACAGCGGGTTGCCCGTGCATTGCTCATAGCAAATCAGATTATACGCTATTCTTTTTTAAATAAGGACAGGATTATCAGAGTTAAATGTCCATTCTGCTGTATTATTCTGCTGCCAAGTGTAGGGGAGGACGAAAACCCCCTCGTTTTACCCAGAAGGAAAAGGGCTGTGGGATCAGTCTGTGCTGTGAATTGAAACCGATAACAGTTCGACCTTGGCAGAGCAGTGATTGGACGGGGGAGGACACCGGAGGGCCAATGGTGAGACAGAGTCAGCCCGAAGCATGGGGCTTTCAAGCCAATGGGAGAGCACTTGCTCGAAAACTGTGGGACTGACTCTCAGCCATTATCGGACTATTGTCTTCCCCATGTTTACACTATGGAAGGAAATTATGTAGATATTCAGAAACCAGGGAACCCAAAACAACCCAAGGGCCTACACAATGGCTACAGGAGGCCAACGTAATCAACACCCATTCAAACCTTGAGTAGGTTATCAGTGGAAAAAATCCCGCAATAATCTAAAACTGCTGCATTTTTCAAAATCACAAAGCCCACCAATGGGAAGAATCGATTTCAGCAGGAGAGGCGGACTGGATAATCTGGCTATAAAAAAGGGGTTTCTGACGTAGTGTGGGTGGTTCCCCGACCTAGTCATCCAACAACCAGCAAGCATCTCGACACTGAAGGAAAACCAGTGCCCGAAGTCATCGAAGATAGAAGAAACAAACCAGAAGGCACAGAAGTGAGTATAACCTCTGGTCCCCAGAACTCCCAACTCAGTTAGGCCAGGAAAGGTGGGAGGTTGGGCATTGTACTGCTAAACTTGTGTAAAGATTTTCGTTGTGTCCGTTTAATGGGATTTAGGGGGATTGTTTTGTTGGTGTATTGCTGTTTGTTGAGATACACCTTGTCAAATAAATTTACACCTTGTCAAATAAATTGGAAGCCTAAAGTTCCTCTTGGAATCACCTTGTCTCAGTTCTATTGTATTACATCTCCTGATCGTGAGTCTTATGTCAGAACATTGTAAGGGAAGCTAGGAGCGCCTCGAAAACGCTCAACTGTGTGTCACAGGCTAGGGAAGAAGGGGTTAGGAGTGTTTGACACTCACATGTGCCCCACAGGCTAGGCATAAGCTGTGGGGATGCACGAGTCTCAAAACTCCCTTCATAAGCTGTGGACACAGTCTCTCCAAGGGTGCTCTTGCAGCACTCAGGGTACCTCACAGGCCAGGCATAAGCTGTGAGGGCAGAAGTCCAGAGAGAGACACCCAAGGCACACCAAGACACCCTGAAAACCCCTTACACAGGGAGCTGCTGCGTCTCAAGGGCCAAAAAAATCCAATTGTTAAATAAGCAGACTCGGGTCAGGCAGAGTTGAATTGTTGTAACTTTGCAGTTTAGAAAAATGCTTGCAAATTTTTTTTAAAAAAAGATCTCAATTTTCCCCAGTTATCGGCACCATTTTTTTTGGCCTCAATTAAAATATCCAAGTTTCCCCAAAGATTGTGCGCCAGTGTAAGAGCTATGATTTTTTTCGCTTCATTGGGGACGTAACCTGCCACCTGCACCAATTCAGGCCAGCTCCGATTTATTCCAATTATCCTTAACACGGTATATGTGACCATTGTGGAAAAACCATCTGGGGAGTTAACAAAATCGGCGCAGGTATGAGAATCAGTGCAATGGATGCAGTTCCACGGCGGAGAGAGAGAGGGGGGGGGCGTCGGGAGAGAGGGGGGGGGGGCGTCGGGAGAGAGGGGGGGGGGGCGTCGGGGGAGAGAGGGGGGGGGCGTCGGGAGAGAGGGGGGGGGCGTCGGGAGAGAGGGGGGGGGCGTCGGGAGAGAGGGGGGGGGGCGTCGGGAGAGAGAGGGGGGGGCGTCGGGAGAGAGAGGGGGGGGTCGGGAGAGAGAGGGGGGGGTCGAGAGAGAGAGGGGGGGGTCGAGAGAGAGAGGGGGGGGTCGAGAGAGAGAGGGGGGGGTCGAGAGAGAGAGGGGGGGGTCGAGAGAGAGAGGGGGGGGTCGAGAGAGAGAGGGGGGGGTCGAGAGAGAGAGGGGGGGGTCGAGAGAGAGAGGGGGGGGTCGAGAGAGAGAGGGGGGGGTCGAGAGAGAGAGGGGGGGGTCGAGAGAGAGAGGGGGGGGGTCGAGAGAGAGAGGGGGGGGTCGAGAGAGAGAGGGGGGGGTCGAGAGAGAGAGGGGGGGGTCGAGAGAGAGAGGGGGGGGTCGAGAGAGAGAGGGGGGGGTCGAGAGAGAGAGGGGGGGGTCGAGAGAGAGAGGGGGGGGTCGAGAGAGAGAGGGGGGGTCGAGAGAGAGAGGGGGGGGTCGAGAGAGAGAGGGGGGGGTCGAGAGAGAGAGGGGGGGGTCGAGAGAGAGAGGGGGGGGTCGAGAGAGAGAGGGGGGGGTCGAGAGAGAGAGGGGGGGGTCGAGAGAGAGAGGGGGGGGTCGAGAGAGAGAGGGGGGGGTCGAGAGAGAGAGGGGGGGGTCGAGAGAGAGAGGGGGGGGTCGAGAGAGAGAGGGGGGGGTCGAGAGAGAGAGGGGGGGGTCGAGAGAGAGAGGGGGGGGTCGAGAGAGAGAGGGGGGGGTCGAGAGAGAGAGGGGGGGGTCGAGAGAGAGGGGGGGGGTCGAGAGAGAGAGGGGGGGTCGAGAGAGAGAGGGGGGGGTCGAGAGAGGGGGGGTCGAGAGAGGGGGGGGTCGAGAGAGGGGGGGGTCGAGAGAGGGGGGGGTCGAGAGAGGGGGGATCGAGAGAGGGGGGGGTCGAGAGAGGGGGGGGGTCGAGAGAGGGGGGGGTCGAGAGAGGGGGGGGTCGAGAGAGGGGGGGGTCGAGAGAGGGGGGGGTCGAGAGAGGGGGGGGTCGAGAGAGGGGGGGGTCGAGAGAGGGGGGGGTCGAGAGAGGGGGGGGTCGAGAGAGGGGGGGGTCGAGAGAGGGGGGGGTCGAGAGAGGGGGGGGTCGAGAGAGGGGGGGGTCGAGAGAGGGGGGGGTCGAGAGAGGGGGGGGGTCGAGAGAGGGGGGGGGTCGAGAGAGGGGGGGGGTCGAGAGAGATGGGGGGGTCGAGAGAGAGAGCAGGGCAAAGATAAAGGACAGGCTCAGAGGCGTCAAAAATCAACAATTCAAATAGGGAAAATTGGATGGTTTTTTTTTGCTGTAGTTGGGCGCCCCAAAAAACGGGCATACCTCATCAAATACGCTAAAAAACGACTTTGGGGAAAATTGAATCCTTTGTCTCCAGATCAGAAAAAAAATAATTTGCTTTTCTTCCTTCAAGGAAAAATATTGTGTTGCATTTGTAACAAAGTGTGATGTTGAAAATGAACATCAGGAAAATGATGTGTGCACAACATGAAAAACACGTTTATAAACCACCAACAATATCTCAATGTGTGCGTCACTGTCTGTCTTCCAATCTTTGCCTATTTCCACCTCCGTAACATCGTTCGTCTCCGTCCTTGTTTCAGCCCATCGGCTGCGGAACCCCTCATTATCGCCTTTGTTACCGAACGTCACTGGAGGGCTGGAGGACCGAAGGGGGTGTTGGGGTCGGGGGGGAGGCAATTGGTGTGTGCAATGGCTGTGACCTCTCCTCCCTCAACAAACTGGACCTCTGACCATCCCAATGCCTGCCCTCAGCCAGGCCTCGGTTTTCTCACCACCTCACCGAAGGGCGTTGGTCAGCGCCGAGTTTACGGCTCCCATCCCGCCGTAGGCAACTCGGCCCATTCAGCAGTGCCTGGTCTCCAGTTGCCTTGGACCCCCTTGCCACTGGACCAAGACCTCGCTCTGCTAAGCCCGTGGGGAAGCTGGTGTGCAATGGTCACCCCACGTTAAAAGAACTCAGGCATAGGCATCTTCCATCCTTCAAATGAAGTTCGGGACCTGGAAGATCAGGACCCTCGTGGACCTCTCGACTGGACTACTCCAACGCACTCCTGGCTGGCCTCCCACATTCTACCCCACGTAAACTTGAGGTCATCAATAACTTGTCTGCCCATGACCTAACTTGCACCAACTCCCGCTCACCCATCACCTCTGTGCTCGCTAACCAACATTGGCTTCCAGTTAAGCAAAGCCTTGATTTCAAAATGCTCATCCTTGTTTTCAAATCACTCTATGGCCCTCGCCCCTCCCTATCTCGAATCTCCTCCAGCCCCACAATCCCCTTCCACTCCCCCCCCCCCCCCACCCTCCCAGAGATGTCTGTGCTCCTCGAATTCTGCCCTCTTGAGCATCCCTGATGCTTAACCATTGGTGGCCGTGCCTTCCGTTGCCGAGGCCCCAAGCTCTGGAACTCCCTGCCTAAACCTCTCCCCATCTCTTTCCTCCTTAAAAACTACCTCTGTGACCAAGCTTTTGTTCACCTGTCCCAATATCTCCTGTGAAACACCTTTGGAGGTATTACTACATTAAAGGCGCTGTAAAAATACAAGTTGTTGTTGTTATGGCCATCACACACCTGTCACTGTGGCGTCAGTTGTCACTCCAACCATTTCTTTCTCTCTACCCACAAATGTCTTTCTTCCCCTCTCTTCTCTATGTCCCCAGGCGTATTCTCTCATTTACTTTACTGTTGCACTCAAAATATCCATCTCTTATGTTATATATGCAGACTATAGATATACTCTGTGTAGTCACTGTATAGTTGCCTAAGATGGAGACTTGTTTACCTGATGTACTATCAATAAGATTTACACTGTGTATATACTATGCTGGCACCACTATGCTGGAGACCGGGGTTTCCTGCCCTGGTGGCAGGTACTGTATAAAAGGGGAGCCACCATGCAGCTGCCTCACTCTGGAGTTTGGATACTCTGCATCCCAGAGTACTTAAGGAAGTGGCCCTAGAAATAGTAGATGCATTAGTGGTCATTTTCATGGACTCTGGTTCAGTTTCTATGGATTGGAGGGTAGCTAATGTAATCCCACTTTTTAAAAAAAGGAGGGAGAGAGAAAACAGGAATTTAAAGACTGGTTAGCCTGACATCGGTGGTGGGTAAAATGCTGGAATCAATTATTAAAGATGTAATAGCAGCGCATTTGGAAAGCAGTGACAGGATCGGTCCAAATCAGTATGAATTTATGAAAGGGAAATCATGCTTGACAAATCTTCTAGAATTTTTTGAGGATGTAACTAGTAGAGTGGATAAGGGAGAACCAGTGGATGTGGTGTATTTGGACTTTCAAAAGGTTTTTGACAAGGCTCCACACGAGAGATTAATGTGCAAAATTAAGGCACATGGTATTGGGGGTAATGTATTGTTGTGGATAGAGAACTGGTTGACAGACAGGAAGCAAAGAGTGGGAATAAATGGGTCCTTTTCAGGCAGGCAGTGACAAGTGGGGTGCCGCAGGGTTCAGTGCTGGGACCCCAGCTATTTACAATATACATTAATGATTTAGACGAAGGAATTAAATGTAATATCCCCAAGTTTGCAGATGACACTAAGCTGGGTGGCAGTGTGAACTGTGAGGAGGATGCTAAGAGGCTGCAAGGGGAATTGGACAGGTTAGGTGAATGGGCAAATGCATGGCAGATGCAGTATAATGTGGATAAATGTGAGGTTATCCACTTTGGTGGCAAAAACAGGAAGGCAGATTATCTGAATGGTGATAGATTAGAAAAAGGAGAGATGCAATGAGATCTGGGTGTCATGGTACATCAGTCATTGAAGGTAGGCATGCAGGTACAGCAGGTAGTAAAGAAAGCAAATGGCATGCTGGCCTTCATAGCGAGGGGATTTGAGTATAGGAGCAGGGAGGTCTTACTGCAGTTGTACAGGGCCTTGGTGAGACCAGATCTTGAGTATTGTGTTCAGTTTTGGTCTCCTAATCTGAGGAAGGACGTGCTGGCTATTGAGGGAGTACAGCGAAGGTTCACCAGGATGATTCCCGGGATGGCAGGACTGACATATGAGGAAAGACTGGATCAGCTAGGCTTATATTCACTGGAATTTAAAAGAATGAGAGGGGATCTCATAGAAACATAAAATTCTGACGGGATTGGACAGATGAGATGCAGAAAGAATGTTCCCGATGTTGGGGAAGTCCAGAACCAGGGGTCACAGTCGAAGGATAAGGGATAAGCCACATAGGACCGAGATGAGGAGAAGCTTTTTCACCCAGAGAATTGTGAACCTGTGGAATTCTCTGCCACAGAGAGTTGTTGAGTCCAGTTCGTTGGATATATTCAAGAGGGCGTTAGATGTGGCCCTTACGGCTAAAGGATCAGGGGGTACGGAGAGAAAGCAGGGGTGGGGTACTGAAGTTGCATGATCAGCCATGATCATATTGAATGGTGGTGCAGGCTCGAAGGACCGAATGGCCTACTCCTGGCACCTATTTTCTATGGCCCCAAATTTCCCCAGCCGCTTAGATCGGCGTAGTTAGATGTGGTGCGCCGACTTTGTGGGGGGAAAATTGCGGCGAAAACGTACCGGTATAATTTGGCCTTTCGTGGATCACCGCGGACCCGTGGCGTGGCGCGGAGAAACCTGTGGGGTCGGAGCTTGGGTCGTGCTTGTTCAGCGCAGCCGGCAGTGCGGCGGGGCTTGGGCCTGGCGTGTCATCGATTGTCGGCAGGGAAGCACGTGACAGGGGCAGGAACCTTGGCAATTGGCCATTTAAAGGGAGAGCGTCCTCAGTGCCTCAGCAGCGTTGGCAGTGGGCCATATTAGAAGGTAAGGTTTGAACTGTGATTTTTGGGTGCCTGAAGGAGTGGAAAGGAGTGCTGCATAGATGCATGAAAGGTGAGAACTGTGTGTTTTCAAGATCACTTGTGTGTAAATCCGATACACCAATGACGCAAGTGTGCAACAAGAACGAAGAATTTCTTGCATGAGGAGGTGGAGAAACTAGTCACCGTCATTGAGGACAGATGGCAGGAGTTGGATATCAGTAAGAGTGGTCCCACAAAGAAATGAGGAGACGCTGGAACCTAGTTGCCGAAGAATTCTCCGCAGGCGTGAAGACCGCAAGATCTGGAAGCCAGTGTAAAAAGAATTGGCAGGACATTGGTCAAGTAGTGAGTGTAAGTATTATCTTGAGTTTTAAATGGAATTGCAATTGTTACTGTGATCATCTGTGTATGTCCCATCCATCAGAAGCTCACCAAGTGGCAAAAATTATATTTTCATCTTTGCAGAAGAAATTGGCCCACAACAAAAGAGGGAGAACTAGAACAGGAGGAGGGCTGTGAAATCTTCAACTAACACCCCTGGAACAGAGGGTCACTGCCTTGCTGAGTCGCACCTGCAGAAACAGAATCAGCTCTACACAAGCTGGGCCCACACGCGAAGGAGAGAGTCAATCATGAAAATGCATCGTCGCCCTTCAAATCAACCTGCTGACCGGCCTGCTACGTGTGAGAGTACTCATGCCACCCATCCTGCCCCCTCCTGTGCTGCTAACCATTTGATTGATCTTGTATTTCGCAAAAGATAATCCTGAACATTAACAAGATGATTCAGATGCGTCCGCTCCAGACCAAGGCAGGTGGGGGGAGGAGGGGTCCATGGGTCTGTGTTCACAGGAGAATGCTGATCGTGATATGGATCAGCCCATGGTACAGGGCATCACTTTGCCAGACACCTCCATGAGCTCTGCCACGACATTCCTTGGTTTCACACCTTCCGAGGGTGCAGGTCTCAGTGGCGGTGGTGGAATGCGGGTTGGAACACCCAGGGCCCTACCATCCCAGCCTGCGCCTCGCGCTGGAGGGGTGCCATTAGGCAGACCCACGGCGAGGGGAAGGAGAAGCCGGCCAGTCTCTCCTGAGATGCAGCTTTCATTAAATGTACATCAGGTTATGTCATTGGGTGAGGAGACCGATGCCCTTACCCGATCACTCGTGGCAGCCGTCAGTGGGGTGCGTGATGAGGTAGCTACACTGTCGGGAGAAATATCAGCACTGAGATGGGAACTGAGGGCGGGCACTTGAGGGAGTGCAAACGATGGCAGATGCCATGAGGGAGCTAGCTGCTGCAAGAAGGGCACACGGGCCTGAATCAAATGCCACTCCCACACCAGTCTCTGTTGAGACCCAAGCCGGGCCCCCCAGCCCCTCAGCCCCCTGCCACCGACCCTATGAGGAAGCGCACATTTCCTGATATGTGCGTGAGAGGAGGTGGGTGCAGCCTTTCTTTGTTGCTGTTGAAGTGCATTGTAAACTTTCCAATAAAAGATTTTTTGCATTAAAACTCAATGTTCCATTATCACCACACAACATTTAGGAACTGTAAAAAAAAAAAACATCCCTCGCCCCTACAGTCATGCCGCCCCTAACCCTGGCCGGAGGGCTGGCCGGTGTGTTCTGCAGTCGGCAAGGCAGGATTGCTCTATTTTCAGTAGCTGATTTATCTTTCATTTATTTTTGATGTGCTGACATTGTTGTGATGTTGTGATGTTGTGAAGGTGTTTAGTGCTTTAGAATCCTCTAACTCACCTTCCTCCTCCCACCCCCCTATCTCTGGCTACCTGCGCTGATTTCTTAAATGTAGGTAAGGTTTTTCTGTGCCTCCAAAAGTGGCCACATACACTGGCCGAAGTTAGTTTGGAGTAACTTTTAGCTGGCCAAATTTACTTCCATGGCCAAAACAAGTGTAAGTGGCTAGTCACGGCCCCTCTTTGAGAAAAAAAAACAAACTTAAAAAAAACCTAACTAACTGACTTACACTG
The DNA here is from genome assembly GCF_044704955.1 of Pristiophorus japonicus. Classification (NCBI taxonomy): domain Eukaryota; kingdom Metazoa; phylum Chordata; class Chondrichthyes; family Pristiophoridae; genus Pristiophorus; species Pristiophorus japonicus. The sequence continues at coordinate 214,009,629 of NC_091986.1, forward strand.
GAGCAAGTTAAATGGGGAAATTTGCAATTTTTAAGTTACTCCAATAAAAAGATCCTTACTCCAAAAAAGGGGACACTCCTGGGGAAATTTGAGCCCCGTGTTTCTAAGACAATGGTCCTCAGTATGGACCTAAGAAAGGGTGGACAGAGATCAGAGCACAAATGAGGCAGTGTTCAAACCAAATTCAAATCACAACCATTTGCAAGGTTATTACTTAGGCTAACATTTTTATTTTGAAAATGCATTTCTTGAAGTTGAGCAATATGGACGTTTTTCCATTTTGGGCATATGCTTTTATGGTTTATAATCACATTAATTTCAGCAGTTCCCAGAGTGCAGTTTGGAGACTGAATAAGTTGGCAGCTGAAAATACTTCAAAAATATTTTAGGGCTCTATTTTTTGGCGTCCAAACATTTTTTGCCGTGAATTACTCGCTTTCCAACTTTTGCCAACGTTTGGACGTTGGCACCGACCAGGTGCATCAGTTTAAACATTTCTGCCGCAGATACGAGTCAAATCGGGATCGAGCGTCGTTTTTGTGCCGTCGTTATTTTGGCCGTCCACGATTTTTTTTCAGCGCGGCGCACATTGCCCAAAAACCCCGCAAAAAAACGTACGTTAACTTAAGGAATCGGCGCGGGGCACAAGAGGACAGGAGCAAGGCAATAATACACAATAAAATACCTCCCACCCCACCACAGGGAACTCTTTTTGGAGCAAGGGAAGATGATTTTCAATCCCAAAGGACTGCTCCCCCCACTGCAATCCCGGGCCGAAAAGGACTGCTTCCCCCCCCAGCTGGTCCCACTACAATCCTTGCCCTAATGTGCCCCCGTCAGTCCTGCTCCCCCTACGAGTTGAAGTTCGGGAGCAGGAGGGCTATTCGGCCAGGGATTGCAGCAAGTCCAGCAGTGGGGGTAGGGAAAAAAAAAAGAAGAGGTCTTTGGTGTGCCTGGGATTGCAGCGGGTCCAGCAGTTGTTGGTGGGGGGGGGGGGGGGGCAGGGAGGTGTGGAAAGAGGTCTGTGGTGGGCCCGGGATTGCAGCAGGTCCAGCAGATATCACTTTGTAAATGCTGGATTGTATGGTATAGAAATGAGCAGATCGTCATTGTGGGGTGCAGAATAGAGTAGTGATCAACAGCTAATGATGTCTAGGTCTTGGTAAAGTTGTTTTACGATCGTTAATCCCTCAGTGTGATTGTCATTATTGTTACGTATGTAAACATTGTAACTGTGTAAGACTTGCCACCAGAGGGCGCAACTGTTGGAGGCCCAAGGGTCACCTGCACACCTCGTGCAAGGGAGTATAAAAGGTTGTCTGCCATGCTGCTGAGGCACTCTGGAGTTGTATTAAAGAGACTAAGGTCACATCAGTTTTAGCTCACAGTACTCAGTCTTGTGGCGTTCTTCCATACTTAATTATGAATCAAAGACAGGAGCTGGCTTCAGTGTCTCTGGTTGCCCTGGATACTTCAGCTTTTCGCGCATGCCCAGACTTAAAGCTCCGCCCCCCCACCCCCCACTCAGACTAACTTCAGAGAGCGCGGCACCAAATTCAAATAATTCTTCAGCGAAAATCCAGATTATTTTATTTCAGCGCAAAAAAAAAAATCGTCCGTACATCCTCCTGGGTGCCAAAAATCAGCAAAGAGGAAAATATAGAGCCCTTCGTGCTTTTCGTTAGTTCACTTTAAAACCAGCAGGTTTTTCCCCAGATCAGTCATTCAAGGTTGCTTATTTTCCATAAATCTTTACTAGTCATCTAACTTCGATAAAGCTTGACGAGTTCCCTACATTACAACAGTGACTACACTCCAAAAGTACTTCATTGGCTGTAAAGCGCTTTGAGACGTCCGGTGGTCGTGAAAGGCGCTACAGAAATCCAAGTCTTTCTTTCATCCTCTTTTTAACTCATTTATTGCCCATCCCTAATTGGCCGCGAGAAGGTGGTGGTGAGCCGCCGCCTTGAACCGCTGCAGTCCGTGTGGTGAAGGTGCTCCCAACAGTGTTGCCGGTTTGTTTCTCCCTCCAACCCTTTGCTCATTTTTTTTTTAATCTTTTACGCAAAACTGTTCAGTTGCGATTTGATCACAAGGACAAGCTACAGGAGGGAGAAAGGCGCAGAAGGCCATGTTGATAGGGTGAGATGAAACAAGGTGGCCTTTATTGCAAAGGGAATGGAGTATAAAAGCAGGGAAGTCTTGCTACAGTTATACAGGGTATTGGTGAGGCCACACCTGGAATACTGCGTGCAGTTTTGGTTTCCATATTTACGAAAGGATGGGATTGAAGGCCGATAAATCCCCAGGGCCTGATGGACTGCATCCCAGAGTACTTAAGGAGGTGGCCTTGGAAATAGTGGATGCATTGACAGTCATTTTCCAACATTCCATTGACTCTGGATCAGTTCCTATAGAGTGGAGGGTAGCCAATGTAACCCCACTTTTTAAAAAAGGAGGGAGAGAGAAAACAGGGAATTATAGACCGGTCAGCCTGACATCGGTAGTGGGTAAAATGATGGAATCAATTATTAAGGATGTCATAGCAGTGCATTTGGAAAGAGGTGACATGATAAATCCATGCTGACTTGGACCTGTGAAAGGGAAATCATGCTTGACAAATCTTCTGGAATTTTTTGAGGATGTTTCCAGTAGATTGGACAAGGGAGAACCAGTTGATGTGGTATATTTGGACTTTCAGAAGGCGTTCGACAAGGTCCCACACAAGAGATTGATGTGCAAAGTTAGAGCACATGGGATTGGGGGTAGTGTGCTGACATGGATTGACAACTGGTTGTCAGACAGGAAGCAAAGAGTAGGAGTAAATGGGTACTTTTCAGAATGGCAGGCAGTGACTAGTGGGGTACCGCAAGGTTCTGTGCTGGGGCCCCAGCTGTTTACACTGTACATTAATGATTTAGATGAGGGGATTAAATGTAGTATCTCCAAATTTGCGTATGACACTAAGTTAGGTGGCAGTGTGAGCTGCGAGGAGGATGCTGTGAGGCTACAGTGCGACTTGGATAGGTTAGGTGAGTGGGCAAATGCATGGCAGATGAAGTATAATGTGGATAAATGTGAGGTTATCCACTTTGGTGGTAAAAACAGAGAGACAGACTATTATCTGAATGGTGACCGATTAGGAAAAGGGGAGGTGCAAAGAGACCTGGGTGTCATGGTACATCAGTCATCGAAGGTTGGCATGCAGGTGCAGCAGGCGGTTAAGAAAGCAAATGGCATGTTGGCCTTCATAGCAAGGGGATTTCAGTACAGGGGCAGGGAGGTGTTGCTACAGTTGTACAGGGCATTGGTGAGGCCACACCTGGAGTATTGTGTACAGTTTTGGTCTCCTAACCTGAGGAAGGACATTCTTGCTATTGAGGGAGTGCAGCGAAGGTTCACCAGACTGATTCCCGGAATGGCGGGACTGACCTATCAAGAAAGACTGGATCAACTGGGCTTGTATTCACTGGAGTTCAGAAGAATGAGAGGGGACCTCATAGAAACATTTAAAATTCTGACAGGGTTAGACAGGTTAGATGCAGGAAGAATGTTCCCAATGTTGGGGAAGTCCAGAACCAGAGGTCACAGTCTAAGGATACGGGTAAGCCATTTAGGACCGAGATGCGGAGGAACTTCTTCACCCAGAGAGTGGTGAACCTGCGGAATTCTCTACCACAGAAAGTTATTGAGGCCAATTCATTAAATATATTCAAAAAGGAGTTAGATGAGGTCCTTACTACTAGGGGGATCAAGGGGTATGGCGAGAAAGCAGGAATGGGGTACTGAAGTTGAATGTTCAGCCATGAACTCATTGAATGGCGGTGCAGGCTAGAAGGGCCGAATGGCCTACTCCTGCACCTATTTTCTATGTTTCTATGTTTTCTATGTTTGCTGTGGAGGCAGTTCAGAGAAGGTTCACTCGGTTGATTCCGGGGATGAGAGGGTTGACTTATGAGGAAAGGTTGAGTAGGTTGGGTCTCTACTCATTGGAATTCAGAAGAATGAGAGGTGATCTTATCGAAACATACAAGATAGTGAGGGGGCTTGACAAGGTGGATGCAGAGAGGATGTTCCCACTGATAGGGGAGCCTAGAACTAGGGGGCATAATCTTAGAATAAGGTACTGCCCATTTAAAACAGAGATGAGGAGAAATTTCTTCTCAGAGGGTTGTAAATCTGTGGAATTCACTGCCTCAGAGAGCTGTGGAAGCTGGGACATTGAATATATTTAAAACAGCAATAGACAGTTTCTTAAACGATAAGGGAATACGAGGTTATGGGGAGCAGGCAGGGAGGTGGACCAGAGTCCATGAGCGGATCAGCCATGATCATATTAAATGGCGGAGCAGGCTCGAGGGGCCGTGTAGCCTACTCCTATTTCTTAGGTTCTTATTAGGAGGAGGATTGTGCAAACACCAGCGTAGACATGTTGGGCCGAATGACCCGTTTCTGCCCTGCAAGATTCTACATAATGAATGCTGTATTAAAAAAAACATTGAGCCAACTCGCTACAGATGTGGCTCAACAAAACCACTCAGTAGACAGAGCACAGCGATCGCAACCATCAAATTAGAATCACCTATGCTGCTATCCTAATCAGACAGTTATCTGGATTCTATCATGAGGCACATTATTAAATGGCTTCCATTAAAATAAGGTCCAGACACACATTATTCACCAATTATTTAGTAGCCTCACGAGAGATAACCCACCTTTCATGAAGTCAGATGCTTGGATTAACAACCTTTGACTGGTTGGATGCACTTCAATAGCTGCCCTTCTAATAAATGCCACTATTTTACCGACTATAGATTACATGTCCAACAAGCACGCTTATAAATTGCCAGATTGGCACTTTTGACCTTTTTAAACAATCGGGCAGTTCATTTTCCAGTCTAGTGGTACTACCCTAGATTTAACCAGCTGTGGGTCAAACTGCCAACCACACCTTGCTCCCTCTTCCCCAGTCTGGTCGAGCCTCCAGCACAGAAGGTGGCCATTGCACCAGTTCTCAACATCACAGCAGGCGAGCAAAGACCATTTTGCCCATCCCAGTTCTTTAAACTAGAACGGTGTCAGCCCTGGCTCAGTGGGCAGCATTCTCTTGCCTTGGAGTCAGAAGGTTGTGGGTTTCAAGTCCCACTCCAGGGACTTGAGCACATAAATCTAGGCTGACACTCCCAGTGCAGTGCTGAGGGAGCGCCGCACTGTCGGAGGGGCAGTGCTGAGGGAGCGCCGCACTGTCGGAGGGGCAGTGCTGAGGGAGCGCCGCACTGTCGGAGGGGCAGTGCTGAGGGAGCGCCGCACTGTCGGAGGGGCAGTGCTGAGGGAGCGCCGCACTGTCGGAGGGGCAGTGCTGAGGGAGCGCCGCACTGTCGGAGGGGCCGTCTTTCGGATGAGACGTTAAGCCGAGGCCCCGTCTGCTCTCTCAGGTGGATGCAAAAGATCCCACGGCAATATTTCAAAGAAGAGCAGGGGAGTTGTCCCTGATGTCCTGGCCAATATTTATCCCTCAATCAACGTGACAAAAAAAAAAATCAATCAGATTATCTGGTCATTATCACATTGTTGTTTGTGGGAACTTGCTGTGCAGAAATTCTCTGTCGTGTTTCAGTGACTACACTTAAAGTACTTCATTGGCTATAAAGCACTTGGAGACATCCGGAGGTTGTGAAAGGTGCTATATAAATGCAAGTTTTTCTTGGGTTCAGAATTATCCCAAAGGCTCCCCCCCCAACTACCCATCCAATTTCAGCCTCTTAATGCTTTCTGAAAGGATTCATAGATTTATGCCTCCACTGCACTTCCTGGAAGCGATATATAAACAGTCAGGTAAAAGATTTAAAACCTACAAGCTGATTTTATAACCCAAATGACGAGAGAGTTGTGTTCACTACACAGAAAAGGTCACAAGCTGATTAAAGCCCAACATTGCGCGGTGGAGAACTAAAGAGAGAAAAATCTATTAAAAATGCTTACAGCAAAAGTATCACTTGTAAATCCCACAATCGGCCATTCAAGCGCGAGAGAGGATTAAAGAGAGAGAGATTAAAATATGCGTGTGTCCTGCAAGCATTCTTAATGCATTTTCCTGTATCTCCCTCCTTCTCACTCATTATGTAGCACATGCTCCTCCGAGTCAGAAGGTTGTGGGTTCAAGACCCACTCGAGCCTTGAGCACAAAAATCTAGGCTGACATTCCTGTACAGTGCCGAGGGAGCGCCGCCCTGTCGGAGGGGCTGTGCCGAGGGAGCGCCGCCCTGTCGGAGGGGCCGTCTTTCGGATGAGATGTCAAACCGAGGTCCCGTCTTCTCTCTCGGGTGGACGTTAAAGATCCCATAGCACGATTTGGAAAAGAGCAGATGACTGGGCCAATGTTTATCCCTCAATCAGCATCACAAAAAAAATACACTATCTGATAATTTATTTCATTGCAGTTTGTGGAACCTTGCTGTGAGCAAATTGGCTGCCACGTTTCCTACATTGCAACACTTCAAAAGTACTTGATTGGCTGTGAAGCGCTTTGCGACATCCTGTGGTGGTGAAAGGCGCTATATAAATGCAAGTCTTTTTCTTTCTTTTGAACAATGGCCACGAGTAGAACTACTCGTAGTCAGGGAAAGTCACGATCAGGGATACAAAATTAATGGTTACAGCATTCAATGATTCTTCTCTATGATCACGCTCCTGTGAAGGGCCTTGGGACCTTTTACTATGTTAAAGGCACTATTATAAATGCAAGTTGTTAGTACTCTCTGATTCAAAATGCTACATGAATTTTGTATCCCTGATCGTGACCTTCCCTGACTGCGAGTAGTTCTACTCGTGGCCATTGTTCAAAAGAAAGAAAAGACTTGCATTTATATAGCGCCTTTCACGACCACAGGATGTCGCAAAGTGCTTGACAGCCAATCAAGTACTTTTGAAGTGTTGCAATGTAGGAAACGTGGCAGCCAATTTGCTCACAGCAAGGTTCCACAAATTGCAATGAAATAAATTATCAGATAATCTATATTTTTTTTTGTGATGCTGATTGAGGGATAAGCCTTGGTGACTTGGACAGGTTAGGGGAGTGGGCAAATGCATGGCAGATGCAGTATAATGTGGATAAATGTGAGGTTATCCACTTTGGTGACAAAAACAGGAAGGCAGATTATTATCTGAATGGTGACAGATTAGGAAAAGGGGAGGTGCAACGAGACCTGGGTGTCATGGTACATCAGTCATTGAAAGTTGGCATGCAGGTACAGCAGACGGTGAAGGCGGCAAATGGCATGTTGGCCTTCATAGCTAGAGGTCTTACTGCAGTTTTACAGGGCCTTAGTGAGGCCACACCTGGAATAGTGTGTACAGTTTTGGTCTCCTAATCTGAGGAAGGACATTCTTGCTATTGAGGAAGTGCAGCGAAGGTTCACCAGACTGATTCCTGGCATATGAAGAAAGACTGGATCGGCATATGAAGAAAGACTGGATCGACTAGGCTTATATTCACTGGAAGTTAGAAGAATGAGGGGGGGATTCTCATAGAAACATATAAAATTCTGACGGGATTGGACAGGTTAGATGCAGGAAGAATGTTCCCGATGTTGGGGAAGTCCAGAACCAGGGGTCACAGTCTAAGGATAAGGGGTAAGCCATTTAAGACCGAGATGAGGAGAAACTTCTTCACTCAGAATTGTGAACTTGTGGAATTCTCGACTACAGAAAGTTGTTGAGGCCAGTTCGTTAGACATCTTCAAAAAGGGAGTTCGATGTGACCCTTACGGCTAAAGAGATCAAGGGGTATGGAGAGAAAGCAGGAATGGGGTACTGAAGTTGCATGATCAGCCATGATCATATTGAATGGTGGTGCAGGCTCAAAGGGCCGAATGGCCTGCTCCTGCATCTATTTTAGGTTTCTATGTTTCCATGAAGGCATGGCACCAATGGTGGAGCGATTAAAATTGGGGATGCTCAGGTCGCCAGAATCTACTCCAAATGGGTCATAAAGGACATTTCACTGTCCTCAAGGGGCTCTTTCTTTTAAAAAAAAGCACAAACACAAGTCCAATTACTACTACAGACGTACTTTCATCTTTATTGTGAGCCAGATGCAAGCCAGGGTGACCATTATACCTCCGAGGGTTCGCCCACTCCAATAAACCTTTGTCCCACAACGACACAATATTCGAGCTCTAAACGCCAGTCCATTAATAAATACACTGGGCCGGGTTTCACATACAATGCAGCCGACAGATGTCACATCAACAGCAACAAAAGGTTGCAGCCTTTCACCCGCTCCTTGCCCAGTTAATTATAGGGGTAATCACACTGCCATTAAAAAAAAGGACATCCAATCCGGGTGCCATGACACGGGAGGCAGCCCGAACACAAAAGGAGGAGGAGGGACGAGAATGGTTTCGTTTTGTTGTCTGTCTCTCCGGACGCTTGCACAACTAAAATATTTACAAGCCGAATTTGACAATACATCCCGGTAGAATTTCATCGCTTCAGGGAATGCTTCAGCTCAATTTATAAAAGCCAGCCACAACTGGTTATCCCCCCCCCCCCTCCCCCCATCAGGAAAAAAAAACAAACGGTTTAACCGGTCAGCATCGCGCGGATGTTTGCGGGAGCTGGCTATGCGCAAATTGGCTGCTGCGGTTCCCTACATTACCCAGGAATCAGGAGCAGGCCATACAGCCTGCTCCGCTATTCAGTAAGATTGTGTCCGACCTTCGATCTCAACTCCACTTTCCCGCCCAATCCCCATAATCCCTCGATTCCCCCAGAGTCCAAAAACCTATCGATCTCAGCCTTGAATATATTCAACGATTCAGCATCCGCAGCTCTCTGGGGCAGAGAATTTAAAAGATTCATAACCCTCCGAGTGAAGAAATTCCCCCTCGTCTCAGTCCTAAATGGCCGACCCCTTATCCTGAGGCTATGCCCCCTGGTTCTAAACTCTCCAGCCAGGGGGAAAACAGCCTCTCAGCATCTACCCTGTCAATGCCCCTCAGAATCTTATATGTTTCAATGGGATCACCTCTCATTCTTCTAAGGATAAGGGATAAGCCATTTAGGACCGAGATGAGGAGAAACGTCTTCACCCAGAAAATTGTGAACCTGTAGAATTCTCTACCACAGAAAGTTGTTGAGGCCAGTTCGTTAGATATATTCAAAAGGGAGTTAGATGTGGCCCTTAGGGCTAAAGGGATCAAGGGGCATGGAGGGAAAGCAGGAATGGGATACTGAAGTTGCATGATCAGCCATGATCTTATTGAATGGTGGTGCAGGCTCAAAGGGCCGAATGGCCTACTCCTGCACCTACTTTAAGTTTGTTAAACTGCAGAGAGCATAGGTCCAATCTGCTCAATCTCTCCTCATAGGATAACCCTCTCATCCCAGGAATCAATCCAGTGAACCTTCGCTCCACCATCACCAAGGCAAGTACCGTATATACTCGCGTATCATGCGACTTTTGAAGACCTAAATTGTAACCTAAATTTGGGGGGGTCGCATGATACGCGAGATACAAAATTTGCGGGTGTGAAGTGCTGGCCAAGATTAGGCTGTTAGGCTGTTAAGCAGACCGTATCCACGCTGAATCTCGGCAGGTATCTCCTGGGCTGGATTGCAGCCTCTATTGTCACTTGTACTGTATCTTTGCTGTGGTCTAGAGATCGCCACCCACAACTCCCTCTGAAGTTTGCTGCATTATTAGAGGCTCCATCTATCTCAGCCCATGCTTCTTTTACCCGCAAACACAGTAGAGGCTGTGGCTGAATGTTGCTAGTCAAGCCAGCTGGAATGATTGCTATATCGGTGTTCGATTCGCGAACAGCTTTCACAACAGAATCCACTCGATGTTTCATGATTCGGTTGTTAAGGTCTGTATTCGATCGTTGTTATGTGTTAGGGTACTTGTTACGTGTTGGGTACTTGTTAAACTTGTTTGAAATCCTAGCCTAGCGGCATCTGGTATCTCAAAAAAGTGACTCGCATGATACATGAGATATATGATAAAATCATGTTTTGGGGACGAAAATTTAGGGGTCGCATGATACGTGAGATCGTAGGATACGCGAGTATATACGGTATATCCTTCCTCAGACGAGGAGACCAAAACTGTGCACAGTACTTCCAGGTGTGATAAAACCAGAGCCCTGTACAATTGCAGCAAGATTTCCTTACTCTAGTACTCCGACCCCCTCGCAATAAAGGTCAACCTGCTAGTTGCCTTCCTAATTGCTCGCTATACCTGCAAGTTAACTTTGAATTTTGTGCACAAGGACACCGAAGTCCATCTGAATACCAACATTTAATAGTTTCTCACCATTTACAAATATATTCTGTTTACAACAGTGACTACACTGGGTGTAAAGTGCTTTGGGATGTCTGGAGGTTGTGAAAGGCGCTATATAAATGCAAGATCTTTCTTTTTGAATAGTTCACTCCAACCAAATGTGTTTTGGAAGGTAAATGCTCTCTCTACTTCTCCCTTCCAAGTTTTAGGAGAAATCTGCCTTACTTGCAGTGATGACAAATATTTGTTCTCTGTTTATAGGCAGTGTTATGTATGTACTTTTGGGATCACTAGCCACTAGATGGCGTCACTGTTGGAGGCCACTGGGCTGCACGCATGTGTGTGCAGCCCAAGTATAAAAGGCCAGCCATTTTGTATAAGGCCTTAATAAAGCAGAGCCAAGGTTATATCACTTGGAGTTAAACAGTACTCAGTCTAACAGTTATTGCATACACAACAGGCAGGCTGAGGTTTTATTGTGTTACCGTTTTTAGTTTGGCTCAGTGCTGGTGCTCACCATTAGTATCAGCCATGGCTAATCTAGGCTGAAACTTGCAATGCCGAGGGAGTGCTGCACTGTCAGAGGTGCTGTCCATTGTACAAGACTTGAAACCCCGTCAGCCCTCTCAAATGGATGTAAAAGATCCCACGGCACCATTTCAAAGAAGAGCCGGGGGGTGGGGGGGGGGGGTTATCTGGGCCCAATATTTATCCCTCAATCAACATCACTAAAACAAATGATTTTAGATCCTTATCACATTGCTGTATGCAAATTGACTGCCGCGTTTCCCACATTACAACTACAGTGACTACACTGTAGAAGTACTTCATTGGCTGTAAAGCATTTTGGTACGTCCCAAGGTCGTGAAAGGCGCTATATAAATGCAAGTCTTTCTTTTTTGCCATCCTAGTTTGCTGTGGTCTTGGCTCAGAGATTCCCTTTGTCTTCATAATCGGTTCTGCCTTATTCTCTTCATGATCATATTCCAAGTGCAGTAACATGCCTTTTATCAGGTAATTGTACAGCTCAGTTTCCACCCTCTCATTCAGATTACAGGCATCAGTGTGGGGTCGACTAAACTGGACTTGGCTGAATTATTTACGCCAGAAGTGGGAGGGAATTTCAACTGATCGAATTCTCGGCAGGATGTGGCAGAGTAAATGGGGTGGAAGAGACCTCTCCCGGATCTCCTGCAGCCCTTTGTTAGTTGCATTACTTCATTATGAGCCTGAGTACTGTAGACAATGAGTAAGTGTGACCTTAACTCCTTTATTCAGACTCCAGAGTGCTGGTACAGCGTGGGAGGCCTGCTTATATACAATGCTCCCAAGGGATGCTGGGATCCCTTGGGACTCCCAACAGGGTGGCGGTATTATACAGGTTGCCTGGGGTTGCATACATAACACCCTTAAATCTTAGCTCCGCCCCGCTTTATCCTCCCAGCTCACTGCCCCTGGGCTCCCTAGAGCAGAGGATGTTCAAAGTGTGGTCACCAAGTCCAGACAATCTGACCCTCCAAAAAGGCAACTGGGTCCCCCATTTGCACTTGGTCGCTTTTTAATTGCGTGGGCCCCACAGATTGGGAAAAGGCTGCTCTTAGTTAGGCAAATCCCAAATTAGATCAGTTAGCGTCAGCAAAGAGATTAGGCACATCACAGGCTGGGTCTCTTTTCTCTAGAAAAGGAAGACGGAGAGGTGATACAGGTATTTAAAATTATGAAGGGCTTGGATAGAATAGATGTAGAGAAGATGATCTCCCTTGTAGTGGGATTGTCCAAAACTAGGGGCCATCAATACAAGATGGTCATTAATAAATCCAATAGGGAATTCTGGAGAAACTTCTTTACCCAGAGTGGCGAGATTGTGGAACTCCCAAAGCAAGCGCTCTACTCGGAACTCCTTCATGGCAAACGAGTCAAAGGTGGGCAGTGGAAACGTTACAAGGACACCCTCAAAGCCTCCCTGATAAAGTGCAACATCCCCACCGACACCTGGGAGTCCCTGGCCATAGACCGCCCTAAGTGGAGGAAGTGCATCCGGGAGGGCGCTGAGCACCTCGAGTCTCGTCGCCGAGAGCATGCAGAAACCAAGCACAGGCAGCGGAAGGAGTGTGCGGCAAACCAGTCCCACCCTCCCTTACCCTTAACGACTATCTGTCCCACCTGCGACAGGGACTGTGGTTCTCGTATTGGACTGTTCAGCCACCTAAGGACTCATGTCAAGAGTGGAAGCAAGTCTTCCTCGATTCCGAGGGACTGCCTATGATGATGACGACCACAGGGAGCGGTTGAGGCAAATAGTATAGATGCATTTAAGGGGAGGCTTGATAAATACATGAGGGAGAAAGGAGTAGAAGGATATGCTGGTGGGGTTTAGATGAAGTAAATAGAATGGCAGGAGGATTCAATAGAGCATGAACACCAGCACGGACCATACGGGCCTAACGGCCTGTTTCTGTGCTGTAAATTCTATCCCTTGATACATACTAGTACAATCCATAAAGGCAAAAATACTTGGGACATTCGATCCTAAAGGACACATTCTACACTTTTACCAGAAAGGACTTCTTTGAACCCTTCTTTCTCTAATAACAACTTATAGAATCATAGAAATTTACAGCACGGAAGGAGGCCATTTCGGCCCTTCATGTCCGTGCCAGCCAACAAGAGGCTATCCAGCCTAATCCCACTTTCCAGCTCTTGGTCCGTAGCCCTGCAGGTTATGGCACTTTAGATGCACATCCAAGTACTTTTTAAAATGTGGTGAGGGTTTCTGCCTCTACCACCCTTTCAGGCAGTGAGTTCCAGACCCCCACCACCCTCTGGGTGAAGAAATTTTCCCTCAAATCCCCTCTACCAATTACTTTATATTTATATAGCACCATTAAATGTAGTAAAACGTCCCAAGACATGTCACAGGAGCGTTATCAAACAAAATTTGACACCGAGCCACATAAGGAGATATTAGGGCAGATGCTTGGCCAAAGAGTTTGGTTTTAAGGAGCGTCTTAAAAGGAGAAAAGAGGGGTAGAGAGACGGAGAGGTTTAGGGAGGGAGTTCCAGAGCTCGGGACCTAAGCAGCTGAAGGCACGGCAACCAATTGTTGAGCTAGTTCCAGGTCGATTAATCTGCTCGACTCCCTTCTCAATCTGCAAGGCAACCCCTGCTTTCTCTACATGTTCTCGTATATGCATGCACCTCTTTGGCAGTATAGACTCTATTATCCTTGTTCTAAGCTACCAGTCAAGGCTGCAACCAACAGGCTTGGCCGTGTGTCATTATATACATTGGATCTTCCCAAGGTGATTTACCATCTGTATCCACCGTCCTTCCTTCCTCCACCTCCCCCGCCTGCAACGCATGTTATTATCCCTTGCCCCAAGGGCCTCATCAGCACCAGCACATTGTAGACTCAGACACATTCAGCGTTAATTTAGCCCAGCAAATCCTCAGTCATCACTGTTCCATCGCAAACGAGGTTCCCAATTAGTTGAATTCAAGTCCCAATTGTGCCTATTAATGCAGCATTTCTGTAGCGCCTGTTCCTTTGACCAGATCTGTGCTGGCTAGGCCCCCACACAGAATGTATGCCACAGAAATAGGCCATTTGGCCCAACTTGTCCATGCTCCAAGTGAGCCTCCTCCCACCCTACTTCATCTAACCCCATCGCCATATCCTTCTATTCCTTTCTCCCTCATGTGTTTATCTAGCTTCCCCTTGAATGCATCGATACTATTCGCCACAACTACTCCGTGGTAGAGTTCAAAGAATGACTTGCATTTCTACAGCGCCTTACAAGCCCAAAGTGCTTTACAGCCAATGAAGTACTTTTTGAAGGGTAGTCACTGTTGTAATATGGGAAACGTGGCAGTCAATTTGCACACAGCAAGCTCCCACAAACAGCAATGTGATAATGACCTGATAAGCCCCAGGTGGGCAGAGGAAATGTTTCAAGGACACCCTCAAAGACTCCTTGATATTCCCACTGACATCTGGGAGTCCCAGGCCAAAGACCGCCCCCAAATGGAGGAAGTGCATCCGGGAGGGCGCTGAGCACCTCGAGTCTCGTCGCCGAGAGCATGAAGAAAACAAGCGCAGGCAGCGGAAGGAGCGTGCGGCAAACCAGACTCCCCACCCACCCTTTCCTTCAACCACTGTCTGTCCCACCTGTGACAGAGACTGTAATTCCCGTATTGGACTGTTCAGTCACCTGAGAACTCACTTTTGGAGTGGAAGCAAGTCTTCCTCGATTCCGAGGGACTGCCTATGATGATCATGATGATTGAGGGATAAATATTGGCCAGGACACCGGGTATAACTCCCCTACTCTTAGAAATTTGTGCCAAGGGATCTTTTACATCCACCTGAGCGCGCAGATGGGACCTCAGTTTAAATGCCTCATCCGAAAGACGACACCTCTCCCTCAGCACTGCACTGGGAGTGTCAACCTAGATTTGTGTGCTCATGTCTCCGGAGTGGGACTTGAACCCACGACCTTCTGACTCAGAGGCGAGAGTGCTACCCACTGAGCCATGGCTGGGTAAAGACGTTTCTCTTGATTCCTTATTGGATTTATTTGTGACGATCTTATATTTATGGCCCCTAGTTTTGGACTCACGCACAAGTGGAAACACCTTCTCTACGTCTACCCTATCGAACCTTTTCATAAATTTAAAGACATTTCATAAGTTGCTCCTCAGCCTCATTTTTTGAGGAGGAGTCCCAGCCTGTTCAGCCTTCTCTGATAGTCATAACCTCATCGTTCTAAATTGTTCCCACCTTCTCCAATGTCCTCTCCTCTCTTGCATCAAGCAAGTCCAATTAGCTTGGGTGCAGATCCATCCTAGTTTGGCTTCTCCCAGCCTGCATGGCCTTCAAATTAAGCTTGGCATGAGAGTGCAAAGGTCAAAGTTATTGACCACTACAATAAATAAATGGCACCTTCATGTTTAGAATGACCCATGATGGACATCGGGCATCAATAGCAATATTCTCAATGGACGACAGAAACATTAATTGCTGTCCATCCTAGAACCATTAGGGACAACACATCACCTCTGGCTACAGGGGAGCATCCCAAGTAGCAAGACCCCTACACGGGCATACAGCACTCCATCCCACTCGAAGGTAGTGTGGGTTATTATAACCTTGCTCCCTCCCTCAGTACCTCCCGTACTCCAAGGTTCGTTGAGTTTGGTTTCACTCTGACCCGTTTAACAGGTCTTCCACCTGACCATAGAGTTCCCCTCAATCAAAGGCTCCATTTTATTTTTTTTGGGGGGGGGGGGGCGGGGGGAGGGGGGTGAGGAGAAAGAGGAGGTGGTACAGTCTCACCCTCAGCAACAGACATGCAGTTTTTAGCCACCACCTTTGAAGAAAGTGATCTGGAGGTAGGACAGTTATTGGCATTTGGGCCAATGCACAGTGCATTTAAGACTAGCATTTATATAGCGCCTTTCACGACGACCGGACATCAGTGTTTTACAGCCAGTGAACTACTTTTGGAGTGTGGTTACTGTTGTAATGTGGAAAACATGGTAGCCAATTTGTGCACAGCAAGCTCCCACAAACAATAATGTGATAATGACCAGATAACTTGAGGGATAAATATTGGCCAGGACACTGGAGAGATCTCCCCTGCTCTTCTTCGATATAGAGCCATGGGATCTTTTACATCCACCTGAGGGGGCAGACGGGGCCTCGGTTTGTAAAGTCCTGTCCCCGCAGTACAGATTCACACGAGGCACATACTGAAGTCAAGGTCACTCAGAACCTGCACCTTTATTACACAGCTCTCGAATGCCACACTTGCCAGAGACCGGTCCTTATATACCTGTCTGGGACAGGTATCCAGTGTCTCCTGCAAGTGCACCCCTTGTGGTAAGGTAAGCTTGTGGTTACAGGTCATCTCTGGTTACAGTCACGTATAGCATGGTAAGATACAGTTAAGTACAGTACTGTGAGATACATGACACGGTTTAACGTTTCATCCAGGAGATGGCCCCTCTGACAGTGCAGCACTCCCTCAGCACAGCACTGCAGTGTCAGCCTAGATTTTTGTGCTCAAGTCTCTGGGATTCAAACCCACAACCTTCTGACTCAGAGGCAAGAGTGCTGCCCACTGAGCCACAGCTGACACTGGGAGATTTATGGGGAAACTTGCTAAGTACATGATGGAGAAAGGAATAGAAGGATATGTTGATGGGGTTAGATGAAGTAGGGTGGGAGGAGGCTTGTGTGGAGCATAAACACCGGCACGGACCTGTTGGGCCAAATGGCCTGTTTCTGTGCTGTACGTAGAAACATAGGGCCCAAGTTTCCACATGATTTGCGCCTGATTTTTTTGGAGCAACTGGTGGAGAACGGACTATCTTAGAAATCACAATTCTCCACATTTTTTTTTCTGAAGTTCTAGTCAGGTAGAACAGTTCTACTTTGGAACAGAATTCTCAGTGCTGATGTGCTGATGGCAATGTGCTTTTATTAAAAAATTTTCAAAAATTAAACAGCTACAAAGAACTACAAAAATGGCCGAGTGCCAATATTTCCCTCCCACTTACAAAATCGGCGCGAGTGGTAGGCTCCGCCCCCCTGCACGCCGCGCCAGACAGACATGGAGCTGCAAGGCGCTCGAGAATAGCACGGTTTTTTTTAGGCGCCATTTTAGGCACGAAAAACGGGCGCCCAGCTCGGAGGGGCGCCCGTTTTTTATCGTGGAAACTTGGGCCCATAGAAAGTAGGTGCAGTAGGCCATTCGGCCCTTCAAGCCTGCACCACCATTCAATATCATGGCTGATCCTCTATCAACATCATATTCCCGCTTTCTCCCCATACTCCTTGATGTCTTTTCTTTCTAGAAAAAAAGAAAATAGAAAATAGGTGCAGGAGTAGGCCATTCGGCCCTTCTAGAAATCTATCTCCCTCTTAAATATATTCAGTGACTTGGCCTCTACCTTCTGTGGTAGAAAATTCCACAGGTTCACCACCTTCTGAGTGAAAACATTTCTCCCTATCTAGGTCCTAAATTTCCTACCCCGTATCCTGAGACTGTGACCCCTTGTTCTAGACTTCCCAGCCCGGGGGAAACATCCTCCCCGCATCCAGTCAGAATTTATACATTTCAAATAAAATCCCCTCTCATTCTTCTAAACTCCAGTGAATACAGGCCTAGCCGACCCAGGAATCAGTCTGGTGAACCTTCGCTGCACTCCCTCCATGGCAAGTATATTCTTTCTTAGGTAAGGAGACCAAAACTGCACAAAATACTCCAGGTGCGGTCTCACCAAGGCCCTGTATATCTGTAGTAGGACATCCTTGCTCCTGTACTCAAATCCTCTTGGAATGAAGGCCAACATACCATTTGGCTTCCTAACTGCTTGCTGCACCTGTATGTTTGCTTTCAATGACTGGTGTACAAGGACACCCAGGTCCCTCTGTACATCGACACTTCCCAAGCCATCACCATTTAAATAATACTTTGTCCTTATGTTTTTCCCGACATAAGTGGATACATTCTATTTATCGACTGCAAGTATTGGCTTCAGATGGGAATACAGTGTACATGAAAGACAGGGCTCAAGGTTAAGAATACTTAGTCCTGAGATTAGCTTTCCTGGCTTTTATTGTGTTTCTTTGTGACCAATGGTGGAAAGCAAGGCCAAAGTCAGCGAGATTAGGCAGGAGCATCACATTCTGAAGCTTGTCGTGCCTAGAATCAACCAAGGCCAAAAATGAAAGGGAATTAATAGATTATGTTCAGCACAAGAATTGCTGTAGAATAGTTAATCAAGACTGTTAAAAGATGCACCATGGGAAGATATCTTGTAAGAAAATAGCAAAAGGGCAGCACGATCTAATCAAGGACTGATTGCAATCTCACATGTGAGTTTGGAATAGAGACTTTCAACGGGGGAGGAGAGAAGGGAGGACTGACAGTATCTGTCACGTTGGAATAACTCCATAAGACGGTACATCTTCAGCTCAAACTGTTGTGACCTTGGTCTCTTTATTGTAACTCGAGTGAGGAAGCAGCGTGGTAGGCTGCTTGCCCAGGGCGTGCAGGTGACCCTTGGGTCTCCCACAGGTGCGCCCCCTAGTGGCAAGTCTTACATATTGGACGGGTTTACATAAACAGTACCAAGCAGACACACCTGGTGTGGATTAACTCATGGGTCTAAAAGGGCCTCATGCCCAGGTGTACCGCTGTCAAATCCCCATCAATTAAAATTTCATTGAAGTATCATGTACAATAGGAAAAATAGAAAAACTGAGTATTTTTAAAAAACGGAGAGAGATTGGGACATGTTGGTGTTCAGAACGATGTGGGTGTCCTTGTACACGAATCACAGTTAACATGCAGGTACAAGCAATTAAGAAAGCAAATGGTATGTTGGCCTTTATTACAATATGATTTGAGCGCAAGAGTGAAGATGTCTTACTGCAATTATATAAGGCCCCAGTGAGATCACCGTTTATGTACAGTTTTGGTCTCCTTACCCAAGGAAGGATATACTTGCCATAAAGGGAGTGTAACGAAGGTTCACCAGACTGATTCCTGGGATGGGGGGATTGCCCTTTGGAGGAGAGATTGAGTAGACTAGGCCTATATTCTCTGGAGTTTAGAAGAATGAGAGGTGATCGCATTGAAACATACAACATTCTTACAGGGCTTGACAGGGTAGATGCAGGGAGGATGTTGTCATGTTTGTAACTACAATGGAATGCCACTGTATTACTGTATACACTCAACTCAGATGCACACCTTGACCACAGGGGGTGAACTTCTGGGAGACACTCCTTACCTGATCACTCAGGTCTTCAAAAAAGGGAGGTCCCACGCAGGGTCATCTCTTCTGGAATGCTGAATAAAGAGTTAAGGTCACTGAGTGGCCTTGTCCCTGGAATGTGCCTCGTGTGGTTTCATGCTGTAGAGTAAGGACTTTACATTGGCGACGAGAAACGAGAATTCACAACCCACGAGAACGGCCACCGGTAGCACAGATGAACGGTGCTGTGTTGGGGAAGACTGGGATGATTTTGTTGAGGCTTCAGCAGAGCTTGGTCACGAAAGACTGCCGGGTCCATGCGGCAAATATTCACAGTTCATACACCAAAACGCCACCAATGATGAGGGTTTTATTGAACGGTATCCCAGTACGAATGGAGCTGGACACGGGGGCCAGCCAGTCACTCATAGGCGTTCAACAATTCAAGAAGCTATGGCCACACAAAGCCAGTAGACCCAAATTAGAACGCATCGAGACACAACTAAGGACTTACACCAAAGAAATCATTCCGGTGCTAGGCAATGCAATGTTGGCTGTTACGCATGATGGCTTAGTGAACCGGCTGCCACTCTGGATTATCCCAGGCAATGGTCCCGCACTTTGGGGAGGAGCTGGCTAGCCGAGATGAACTGGAAATGTGGGGGGATGTTCACGCAATGTCCTCGGTGGAGCGAAGTTAGTGCTCACAAGTCCTACAACAATTCGAGTCACTTTTCCAACGGGCGTCGGGACTTTCAAAGGCACTAAAATAGTGATACACGTCACCCCGGACGCCAGGTCAGTGCACCACAAAGCCAGAGCGGTACCGTATGTAATGTGGGAGAAAATCGAGAGCGAATTGAACCGGCTATTGCGAGAGGGCATCATCTCGCCTGTTGAATTCAGCGACTGGGCGAGCCTCATCGTCCCAGTTCAAAAAGCGGATGGCTCTGTCAGGATCTGTGGCGACTACAAGGCCACCATCAATCGGGTGTCCTTACAAGACCAATACCCGCCCACAAGAGCGGAGGACCTCTTCACCACGCTGGCAGGCAGCAAGCTGTTCACCAAGTTGGACCTCACTTCAGCCTACATGACCCAGGAACTGGCCGACCACTACTGACCACTATCACCACGTACAAGGGACTGTTCGTTTATAACAGGTGCCCGTTTGGCATTCGATCAGCGGCCGCGATTTTTCAACGCAACATGGAAAGCCTGCTTAAATCCATCCCTGGAACAATCGTATTCCAGGACGACATCCTCATCACGGGTCGAGACACCGAGGAACACCTCCACAACCTGAAGGAGGTGCTACGCCGACTGGACCGGGTAGGCCTGCGACTCAAGTAGTCTAAATGCATGTTCTTAGCTCCTGAGGTTGAGTTTCTGGGCAGGAGGGTTGCTGCAGATGGGATGCAGCCCACCGAATCCAAAACAGAGGCGATTCGACGAGCACCCAGGCCCTGCAACACATCGGAGCTGCGTTCATTCCTGGGACTGTTGAACTATTTCGGGAACTTTCTGCCGAACTTGAGCACGTTATTGGAGCTGCTACACGTACTCCTGCCTAAGGGTTGCGATTGGTTTTGGGGGGACTGGCTTTTGATCGGGCACGAAACCTACTTTGTTCAAACAAGTTGTTGGCCCTATACGACCCTTGCAAAAGTTTAGTTCTGACATGTGATGCATCGTCCTATGGGGTTGGGTGCGTGTTGCAGCAGGGTAATGCTGAGGGTCAGCTACAACCTGTGGCTTATGCCTCCAGGTCGCTCCCTCAAGCAGAATGGGGCTATGGGATAGTTGAGAAGGAAGCGCTCGCTTGTGTCTATGGTGTAAAGAAAATGCATCAGTACCTCTTTGGTAGGAAGTTTGAATTAGAGATGGACCATAAGCCGCTCACATCCCTGTTGTCAGACAACAAGGCAGTCAATGCCAACGCATCAGCTCGCATACAGCGATGGGCTCTCACGCTAGCGGCCTATGACTACTCCATCCGGCACCGGCCCGGCACTGAAAATTGCGCTGATGCGCTCAGCAGGCTCCCACTGACCACCACAGAGGGGGCAGCTGAGCAAAGCGCTGAGATGGTCATGGCTATCGATGCCTTTGTCAGTGCAGGCTCCCCTATCACAGCCTGCCAGATCAAAATCTGGACATTAGAGATCCCCTCCTATCCCGGATTAAGAAATGTGTCCTGACTGGGGATTGGGCGCCCACACACTGAGCATGCCCTGAGGAGGTCAGACCATTCCACAGACGGATGGATGAGCTCTCCATCCAAGCTGATTGCCTACTATGGGGCAGCCAGGTAGTCATGCCCCAGAAGGGCAGGGAGGCATTCATCAGGGAACTCCAGAGTGAGCACCCAGGCATTGTGATGATGAAGGCCATTGCCCGATCACACGTTTCGTGGCCCGGAATTGACTCAGACTTGGAACACTGTTCACAGGTACACGACATGTGCCCAGCTGGGTAATGCCCCCAGGGAGGCCCCGCTCAGCCCGTGGCCCTGGCCCACCAAGCCATGGTCACGCATTCACGTTGACTACGCGGGCCCGTTCATGGGGAAGATATTCCTTATCGTTGTAGATGTGTACTCAAAATGGATCGAGTGCATCATCCTGAAATCATGCACGTTATCCACCACCGTGGAAAGCCTACGCACAATCTTCGCTACCCATGGCTTGCCGGACATCCTGGTTAGTGATAATGGCCCGTGTTTCACGAGCTATGAATTCCGGGAGTTTATGTTGGGCAATGGCATCAACCACGTCAGGACTGCGCCATTCAAGCCAGCCTCCAATGGCCAGACGGAGCGTGCAGTCCAAATCAAGGGATGCTCAGGATTCAAGGACCCTCCCTACAATGCCGCCTATCGCGTCTCCTGCTGGCCTATGGTTCCCACCCGCACTCGCTCATGGGGGTCCCGCCCACAGAGCTACTCATGAAACGGACACTCAAAACTCGGTTGTCCCTCATCCACCCAGTCCTGACCGACATAGTTGAGGGCAAGCGTAAGGCACAAAATGAATACCATGACCGTAATTCGAGGGGGAGATGTATAGAAATAAATGATCCTGTATTCATCCTCAATCACGCCATAGGGCCCAAATGGCTCGAGGGTACCGTAATTGACAAAGAAGGGAATAGGGTCATTGTGGTAAAACTCAACAATGGCCAGATATGCCTTAAGCATCTGGACCAAGTTTAAAAAAAAAAGGTTCAGCATGGACACGGAGGTACCTGAAGAAGACCATGAGATGGAGCTCACCACACCGCCAGTGAACGAGCAACAAGAGCAATCAGAGGAATGCACAGTCCCTGCGGTCAGCCCGGACAGGCCGGAATCACCACAGGTAACAGACACTCACGTCAGTGTCCAACAACCAGAGCCCCAACTGCGGTGCTCCACGAGGGAGCGTAGACCACCTGAAAGACTAAACCTATGATCCCAATAAGACTTTGGGGGGGGAGGTGATGTCATGTATGTAACCACAATGTAACACCACTGTATTACTGTATACACTCAACCTAGATGCACACCTTGACCACAAGGGGTGAACTTGTGGGAGACACGCCTTACATGATCACTCAGATATTTAAAAAGGGAGGTCCCACGCAGGGTCATCACTTCTGGAATGATGAATAAAGAGTCAAGGTCACTGAGTGGCCTTGTCCCTGGAATGCGCCTCGTGTGGTTTCATGCTGTAGAGTAAGGACTTTACAGATGTTGCCCCGGGTTGGGGAGTCGAGAACCAGTCACAGTCTCAGGATAAGGGGTCAGCCATTTAGGACTGAGATGAGGAGGAATTTCTTCACTCAGGAGGGTGGTGAATCTTTGGAATTCTCTACCCCCAGAGGGCTGTGGATGCTCAGTCATGGAGTATATTCAAGACAGATCGATAGATTTTTGCATATTAAGAGAATCAAAGGATATGGGAATAGGATGGGAAAGTGGAGTTGAGATAGATCAGCCAGGATCTTATTGAATGGTGGAGCAGGCTCGAGCCGAATGGCCTACTCCTGCTCCCAATTCTGAATATGATTTTCTTTATTAATGCAGTGTGTAAACACTCATCATTGGCAGTCCGTCGAAATCAAGGAAGACTTGCTTCCACTCTAAAAACAAGTTCTCAGGTGACTGAACAGTCCAATACAGGAATTACAGTCTCGGTCACAGGTGGGACAGACAGTGGTTGGAGGAAAGGGTGGATGGGGAGTCTGGTTTGCCGCACGCTCCTTCCGCTGCCTGCGCTTGCTTTCTGCATGCTCTCGGCGATGAGACTCGGAGCTCAGCGCTCTCCAGGATGCACTTCCTCCACTTAGGGCGGTCTTTGGCCAGGGACTCCCAGGTGTCGGTGGGGATGCTGCACTTTATCAGGGAGTCTTTGAGGGTGTCCTTGAAACGTTTTCTCTGCTCACCTTGGGCTGTCCTGCCGTGTAAGAGTTCAGAGTAGAGCGCTTGCTTTGGGAGTCTTGTGTCGGGCATGCGGACAAGGTGGCCCGCCCAGCGGAGCTGGTCGAGTGTGGCCAGTGCTTCGATGCTGGCCTGATCGTTGGTGCGTCTGTCCTCCCAGGTGATTTGCAGGATTAAATTCTACGGGCCTACTGATGCATTTTGTTACACATCCTGGGTGGGGTGGTAGAGATGCCCCCTCAATATTCTTGGTGCCCAGGGCCCCTGGAAATCACAAACAGTTCTGGCCACAATCGCCCACCCCCCGCATCTGGTTTAATAGGCCAGTATTAGGAGCCTAGTATTGCTCTCCTGGTTAGCCTTCCATCTTCCACCCCTCATCCAAAACTGGTTTCTGGTCAACAGTGACCGTTAGAATGTTACCGACTCTCATATACTTTTTTTAATTAAATATATAAACTAGGTCTGTAACCAACACCTATAGAACCACCCACAGATTTGGGTCTGTGCCTTCAGGAGGCGAGTGAACAGAAAAATCGGACATATTACAAGAAGGTCTTTGACCGCAGGCGCCAGGAGAGGATGGCACCCACCTGCCCAGTGGACCGTGCGGTCACTGGGTTTATCCACACGATCCACAAAGGGTCCAAAGAATGATTAAGTGGCTGAGTTGTCGGCTCCTGTTGAATCGCACTGCTCTGGCATCTTCTAGACTGTGCCAAAGGAATTCGTTTTTGTAAGAACTCCAATACATTCTTAACCTTATTATCTCCAAGTACAGCTTAATCATTCAGGAATGCGAGGCTTGCAGGAGAAAGTTTCAGTGTGTAGGACAGTGTGCTTTCCGCCAAAGTAGTATATAGCAGGAATTTATCTTCTCCCATGTGTGAATTTTTACTGCACTTTATAGCGTAACCAGGTGCTTCTTCTGGTTGCCGAGTTTCCAAACCCAACCATATCCCAAACTCATTGTCCCCCTTCTCCCACCCACCTCTTCTCCTGAACGTGTTGACTCTTTGCTGGTGTGCACAAATGCCAGAAACCCAGGTGACTCTAAACTATGAGCGTTAAGGAGGCAACGATGACAAGAGACGTCAACCGTGGTTCCTGCTCTTGAGCGCCTTCCCAGCGATCGATGCATTTCCCTGCAGGTGGCATTAAATCCACAACCATGGCTCCCGCAGCCCACAAATCACTTGCCACCATACAATGTGAAGATCGGTTAATTGGTGGATGTACCAGATGGCTGAGAGAGCAGTGCTGTCCAATAGAGATTGCCAACTAACCACAAGTTATCCACATTTACCCGCTGAAAAAATATCAACGATGTCTCCGCAAGATCCTGCAAATCCCCTGGGAGGACAGACGCACCAACGTTGGTGTCCTCAACCAGGCCAACACCCCAAGCATCGAAGCACTGACCACACTCGACCAGCTCCGTTGGGTGGGCCACATTGTCCGCATGCCCGACACAAGACTCCCAAGGCAAGCGCTCTACTCGGAACTCCTAGACGCAAGCGAGCCCCAGGTGGGCAGAGGAAACGTTACAAGGACACCCTCAAAGCCTCCTTGATAAAGTGCAACATCCCCACCGACACCTGGGAGTCCCTGGCCAAAGACCGCCCTAAGTGGAGGAAGTGCATCCGGGAGGGCGCTGAGCACCTCGAGTCTCGTCACCGAGAGCATGCAGAAACCAAGCGCAGGCAGCAGAAGGAGTGTGCGGCAAACCAGACTCCCAACCCACCTTTTCCTTCAACCACTGTCTATCCCACCTGTGACAGAGGCTGTAATTCCCGTATTGGACTGTAGTCACCTGAGAAATCATTTTTAGAGTGGAAGCAAGTCTTCCTTGATTTCGAAGGACTGCCCATGATGATCCACATGGACTAATTTTAGTAGAAAACGCCACTCTCACACCCACCATACACAAATACACACATCACGTGTATATCATCTCCCACCATTCAGTAACCAAGGAAGCAAAGCACTCAATGATCAAAAGCACTTGCACGCTTGGCTTTTCATCTTACCATTTAACCAACAAATGCACAAGCTGGTTAAAGTCCACATACACTGGCCGTGCGAGTAGGAGTATTGAGATCACATCAGAGGCAGTCCCTCGAATCGAGGATGACTTGCTTCCATGTCAAAAAGTTCACAGGTGTTTCAATGAAGGACCTAAAAGTCCATATCCTGAACTACATCCTGAAGGGTGGAAGATGCCTGTGCGTGGATTTTTTTTAACATGTGGTGGCCGTTGCACACCAGCCACCACACGGGCTTGACAGAGCTAGGTCTTGGTCCAGTGGCAAGGATTAACCAGGACGACTGGAGACCTGCTCTGCTGCACGGACCCAGTGCACACACACATCGCAGTGTGGGCTGGCCCTTGCTACCCCTGGGCCCTCGCCTCTTCTGGGCCCAAACTCACGCCTCTCTCGAGCCCCGATCACATCGCTCTACAATCTCTCGCCGCTCCTGCTGTACCTGCCCACGCTCCAATCACCAACCTGGATATTGGTGACGTCCAATCCAGTCACCCTCTTCACTGCCGTTGCTCTCCTGCTCCAGCACCTGCTGCTCCCTGGAGTGGTACGCCGCCATGCTGCTCCTTCTGCCCCCTCCCAGCCTGCTCCCATGGTGCAGCGAGCAGAAGGAGCAGCGTGGCGGCCTAGCCCAGCAGGCTGAGCGACCCATGGCCTGCGACCACGAGCAACGACAGTGTCTCACACTAACCAGAAAAGCAAGTAGCCACATCTGGAGTCATCAGTCACACGTGGCTAGTGGCCAACACTTGTCAGAGAACAGCTCGACGATAATCGGCAAAAGAACCAGGAGGGAGACGAGGAGAATTGTCTTCTACGCAGTGTGTGGCAAGGATCTGAAACGTGCTGCCTGAAAGGGTGGTGGAAACAGATTCAATTGTAACTTGCAAAAGGCAGGTGGATATACACTGAAATAGAAGAAAAATCTGCAGGACCATGGGGAGTGGGATAATTGGATAGCTCTTTCAAAGAGCCGGCTCAGTCACGATGGGGGGGGGGGGGGGGGGTCTAGTGTACACAGTGGGGGGGGTGGTGAGAGAGGGATCACAACACAGAGCAGAATATCATTGACTGCACTAGTTATCTTCAGCAGTTTAATTCCAACCACACCTGGAGTATTGTGTGCAGTTTTGGTCTCCTTACCGAAGGAAGGATATACTTGCCACAGAAGTGGTGCAACGAAGGTTCACCAGACTGATTCCAGAGATGGGAGAGATTGTCCCATGAGGAGAGATTGAGTAGACTATGCCGATATTTAGAAGAATGAGAGGTGATCTCGTTGAAACATACAACATTCTTACAGGGTAGATGCAGGGAGGATGTTGCCTCTGGCTGTGGAGTCTAGAACCTGTTTATGCAATAACTGTTAGACAGAGTACTGTTTAACTCCAAGGAGGTATAACCTCGGCTCTGCTTTATCACAGCCCAAAGTGACTAATATACAAAACGGTTGGCCTTTTATACTTGGGCTGCACATACGTGCGTGCAGCCCAATGGCCTCCAACAGTGACGCCATCTAGTGGCTAGTGATCCCTAAAGTACATACATGACAGAACCAGGGGTCACAATAAATAAGGGGTCGGTCTTTTAGAACATAACATAAGAAATAGGAGCAGGAGTCGGCCATTTGGCCCCGCGAGCCTGTCCCGCCATTCAACAAAATCATGGCTGCTCTGATCATGGACTCAGCTCCACTTCCCCGCCCGCTCCCCATAACCCTTTACTCCCTTATCGCTCAAAAATCTGTCTATCTCCACCTTAAATATATTCAATGACCCAGCCTCCACAGCTCTCTGGGGCAGAGAATTCTACAGATTCACAACCCTCAGAAGAAATTCCTCCTCATCTCAGTTTTAAATGGGCGGCCCCTTGTTCTGAGACTATGCCCCATAGTTTTAGTTTCCCCTATGAGTGGAAATATCCTCTCTGCATCCACCTTGTTGAGCCCCCTCATTATCTTATATGTTTCGATAAGATCACCTTCGGACTGAGATGCGGAGAAATGTAATCACTCAGAGGGTTGTGAATCTTTCTCTATCCCAGGGGGCTGTAGATGCTCAGTCTTTGAGTATATTAAAGACAGAGAGAGAGATCGATAGATTTTCGGACCCTAGGGGAATCCAGGGGTATGGGGATGGGGCGGGGGAGTGGAGTTAAGGTAGAAGATCAGCCATGATCTTATTGAATGGAGGAGAAGGCTCGAGGACCTGAATGGCCTACTCCTGCTCCTCATGCTGATAAATGAGCCGGTTACTGCCTCGGCAACGTGAAGCTATGCAGTAGGCCACACTTTCAAATCAGTGGAGATCAGGGAATTCATCTCAGTCACTGAAGCAGCAGCTACAATCGCAATTCTTCAGCCGTCGTTCTAGCTGCCGACAATTAAGGCCGTGTGTTCACTGAACACCAATGATGAATGATCACATTTCAACAGAGGCACCGCCTGGACTTGTAATTCGAGCTTCAGTGTGAATCCAGGACTGTGCAGTAACACGATGTGTAAAGAGCTGCTCCTGCTTAACAACAATACTTGCACATCTAATCTCCGAGACTCAAATCCTCTCTGCCTGCAACACCTCCCCATCTCGAGAATTGTAAACTCCTTGCACCATCCTTCAACCTCCCTTCTTCCAACATGCACAAGCCTCTTAAAGAATCCCAGCTTCATAGCTAGTCCACAGCGAGAGTACTGCGTGCAGTTCTGGTCACCACATTACAGGAAAGAGGTGATCGCACTGGAAAGGGTACAGAGGAGATTTACCAGGATGTTGCCTGGACTGGGGAATTTTGGCCATGAGGAAAGATTGGAGATGCTGGGTCGGTTTTATTTGGAACGGAGGAGACTGAGGGGAGACCTTATTGAGGTGTATAAAATTATGAGGGGCCTGGATAGAGTGGATAGGAAGGACCTGTTTCCCTTGGCAGAGGGGTCAACAACCAGGAGGCATAGAGTTAAAGTAACTGGGGGGAGGTTTAGAGGAGATAAGAGGGGAAATTTCTTCACCCAGAGGCTGGTGGGGGCCTGGGACTCACTGCCTGAAAGGGTGGTAGAGGCAGAAACCCTCACCACATTTAAAAAGTACTTGGATGTGCACCTGAACCAAGGCTACGGACCAAGAGCTGGAAAGTGGGATTAGGCTGGATAGCTGTTGGTCGGCCAGTGCGGACACGATGGGCCGAAATAGCCTCCTTCCGTGCTATAAATTTCTTTAATTCTATGATTCACATCACCTAACTACTTCTCAATTTACCCCATCTTTTTATTGCCTAAAGCAACTTTATTTAAGCTCATTATTTCCATAATTAGATCTGCTAAAATGGAAGAGAAGAAACAACTTGCCTTTATACAGCATGAGCTCAGGACGTCCCAAAGCGCTTTACAGCCAATGAAGTACTTTTTGAAATGTAGTCACTGTTGTAATGTAGGAAACGTGGCAGCCAATTTGCGCACAGCAAGCTCCCACAGACAACAACGTGATAAATGATCAAATAATCTGTTGCAGTTATGTTGGGTGAGGGATAAATATTGGCCAGGACACCAGGCATAATTACCCTGCTATTCTTTGAAATAGTGCCATGGGATCTTTTACACCCACTTCAGAGCGCAGACGGGGCCTCGGTTTAACGTCTCATCCAAAAGACGGCAGCTCCGACAGTGCAGCGCTGCACTGGGAGTGTCAACGTACATTTTGTGCTCAAGTTGCTGGAGTGGGACTTGAACCAACAACCTTCTGACTCAGGGGGAGAGAATGCTACCCCACTGACCATCAATTGTTCTGCTCCCAACTTTCCAGCAGCTATTCCTTTGGCATTGAACCAAGAACCAGAACTTCTGTGGATTCTCTTTTCCACCTCAAGTGGTAGCTTCTAACTCTTTCTCCTCCTCCCCACACACACTTTCACAAAATTCAACTGTCTCTAGCATACTTTACTCTTCAAACTCCATTTCTGCTCGCCTGGTTAGAGAAACTCTCTCTGCTGATCAACCATCATCGCCTCTCTGCTGGATTTCTCCATTCCCTGGTCTCCAACAAGACAGATTCCTAAATTGCATTCCTTCCATCATCCTGGAAGTATGTGTGCTTCCAAACTTATCCCCATTCTGTGCTGTCATTTCATTCTCTCTTATTCCCTGTCCATCTTTCCTTATCTTTGGAAATTTCCTCAATGTCACCTCATCCCAGAGATGGGTGATAACGTTCATCCTCCAGAACTACCCAAATATTGCCCAAACATCCGTCCACTCTTTAAAAAAAAATGATGGAAGCAGCTGGTGTCCATCACCTTGAATCCTTTGGCCTAATGTTTGGTGTTTTGGCTCTGGCTGTTCTGTTGATGATCTTGTTACCTATGTTGAACGTTTCCAGAACTCTGCCTTTGAAAACTTTGGCAACATTTCCAACGCTTTGGTCAAATTCTGGCACTGTATTTGCTGAAAACAACGTACCACTGTATGTCTTCCCACAAAGATCCTGTCATATTCCTGCATCTATACTATAGTCAAGGGCTCACCTTCCATTAACTCAGGGATTCCCCTTGACTCGGTCTTTCTCTCTTATTCCTCCATCTCACGGGCCTCCTCCACTCACTGTCCAGTTATATCCACGCAAGCTGATGGTTACACTCCATATTCAACATCCTCCTTCATATTGATTTGTCTCCACTGTTCACAACATCTGTGCCTCTTGCATTGCAATCGCTGAATTGGTGCACATTCAAGTCCTCGTAGGTTTAACTTTTTGTTTCTTTCAATACTTGATATAGTTTCTTCACAGTAAGTGATCAGGAAGGCCGATAGTATCTTGGCTTTATTGCAAAGGGGATAGAGTATAAAAGCAGGGAAGTCTTGCTCCAGCTATACAGGGTATTGGTGAGACCACACCTGGAATACTGCATGCAGTTTTAGTTCACGAATTTAAGGAAGGATAGACTTGTTCAGAGAAGGTTCACTAGGTTGATTCCAGAGATGAGGGGGATGTCAGGTGTGTAGACCATGTATACTAACTGTACAGTCACATAAGGTGTGCCACCAGAGGGCACTGCGGTGGGAGACCTGAGGGTCACCTGCATAGGTGTGCAGGGCCCAGTATAAAAGGCTGCCACCATGCTTGTGCCTCACTCTAGAGTTACAATAAATGGGACTAAGGTCACAACAGCTCAAATACAATACTAGACCTCGTGGAGTCATTCATATTAGAGACATAACAAGAGGGTTGACTTATGAGGAAAGGTTGAGTAGGTTGGGCCTCTACTCATTGGAGTTCAGAAGAATGAGAGGTGATCTTATTGAAACGTATAAGATAATGAGGGGGCTTGACAAGGTGGATGCAAAGAGGATATTTCCACCGATAGGGGAGACTAGAACTAGGGGGCATAATCGTAGAATAAGGGGCCGTCCATTTAAAACTGAGATGAGGAGAAATTTCTTCTCTCAGATGGTTGTAAATCTGTGGAATTCGCTGCCTCAGAAAGCTGTGGAAGCTGGGTCATTGAATAAATTTAAGACAGAAATAGACAGATTTTTGAGCGATAAGGGAGTAAAGGGTTATGGGTTGCGGGCAGGGAAGTGGAGCTGAGTCCATGATCGGATCAGCCATGATTGTATTAAATGGCAAAGCAGGCTCGAGGGGCCAAATGGCCTACTCCTATTTCTTATCTCTTCAAAGTCTAACCAACAGCTCTGTTCTCTAACTTTGAATGGCTCCACAATTAGCTCTTCATCTATTCA
This sequence comes from Pristiophorus japonicus, assembly GCF_044704955.1. Classification (NCBI taxonomy): domain Eukaryota; kingdom Metazoa; phylum Chordata; class Chondrichthyes; family Pristiophoridae; genus Pristiophorus; species Pristiophorus japonicus. Next base: position 214,040,876 of record NC_091986.1, read on the forward strand.
CATCCACAATGTCAGCTGTGGCTCAGTGGGCAGCACTCTCGCCTCGGAGTCAGAAGGTTGTGGCTTAAAGTCCCACTCCAGAGACTTTACCAAAAAAAAAAAATCTAGACTGACACTCAAGTGCAGTACTGAGGGAGCGCTGCACTGTCTGAGGTGCTGTCTTTCGGATGAGACTTTAAACCGAGCCCCTGTCTGTCCTCTCAGGTGGATGTAAAAGATCCCATGGCACTATTTTGAAGAGCAGGGGAGTTACCCCTGGTGTCCTGGGGCCAATATTTATCCCTCAATCAACATAACAAGAACAGTTTATCTAGTCATTATCACATTGCTGTTTGTGGTAGCTTGCTGTGCGCAAATTGGCTGCCCAGTTTCCTACAGTGACTACACTCCAAAAGTACTTTATTGGCTGTAAAGCGCTTTGAGACATCCGGTGGTCATGAAAGGTGCTATATAAATGCAAGTCTTTCTTTCCTTCCTTGACCGCTCTCTGATGATGGAATTCCCACCTCCCGTCCATTGCTAAACCGGTCACAAAGGAGCATGGTTTTCAGTACTGTGCAAAAATACATTACCCTTCAACAACTCTTCATAAAGCTTGAAGTCCAAACAGATACTGCTCCCATGTGTGGCCATGCTCCTAACGCACTCTTAATTCTGGATCAAATACAATGAAAACTTGGTCATCCGATAGGTCGGCAAGTAGAAAATCCTTACTCTTACAGTTCATGGAGTGACTTCTTTTCTCAAGCCTCATAATGTTGTATAAAGAAATTACAAAGTGGAAAATACTGCATTTATATAGAGTTCTAAATAAGTTGCCTTACTGATGGTGCTCCAATGGTGTGCGTGGGGAAAACACCAAGGCTGAAAATAGCAAGAGAAGGCAAGGTATATCAAGAGGTAGCAAGGCCAAGCTTTGGTTTTGATAACGGGGAAGATGTTAGAAGGAAGGGAAGGCTGAAGAAGATGAGGAGTTTGTTACTTTTGAGATATTGGGAAAGAGCAAATTAGATTAGGAGACAGTGTTTCATACAGTAAGAATATAGGAAGGAGGATGTGACTCTTGTATTGAAGCAATAAATATGAGGCAAGTTCAGAGGAGCACCAGCCATTATAGCGTCAGAAAAAGCTGGCATTCTGGAAAAAAAGCATCCAATATCCATACAGCTGGTATTAACCCAAGTACAGTAGACACCTCAAGTCGCTGGAGAAATACCACCAACGATGTCTCCGCAAGATCCTACAAATCCCCTGCGAGGACAGATGCACCAACAATAGCGTCCTCGACCAGGCCAACATCACCAGCACTGAAGACACTTGATCAGCTCCGCTGGGCAGGCCACATGCCAGACACGAGACTCCCAAAGCAAGCGCTCTACTCGGAACTCCTTCATAGCAAACGAGCCAAAGGTGGGCAGAGGAAACGTTACACGGACACCCTCAAAGCCTCTCTGATAAAGTGCAACATCCCCACTGACACCTGGGAGTCCCTGGCCAAAGACCACCCTAAGTGGAGGAAGTGCATCCAGGAGGGCACTGAGCACCTCGAGTCTCGTCGCCGAGAGCATGCAGAAAACAAGCGCAGGCGGCGGAAGGAGCGTGCGGCAAACCTGTCCCATCCTCCCTTTCCTCCAACCACTGTCTGTCCCACTTGTGACAGGGACTGTGGCTCTCGTATTGGACTGTTCAGCCACCTAAGGACTCATTTTAAGAATGGAAGTCTTCCTCGATTTCGAGGGACTGCCTATCCAGGTGGCCAGAATCGTGGGACACACACAACATAAAGAACCAACGCCTCATCACTGACCCTACAGCAGAGGTCCCTGGCTTCGACCTCCCTCGAAGGCCGTGGACAGCGCTCAGCCAAATCCACAGAGGGCAGGGATGATGCGGCCACCTGCTCTGTGAGTGGAGGATAAGGGATGTCCCAAAGTGTGACTGTGGCCATGAATCCCAGACTATGGAACACATTACATCGACCCGCCCACTGAGATCTGTTGCAGGAATCACCTCATCTCCCGACTCGGCATCTCAGGAGGTCATCGAATGGAGAGCCAAACTAGACATCCCATCACAAGCTTCTCGTATGAGAGTAGGTTGAACCTCCCCATATCCAGAACTCCCTTATCCGGAACTACCCCTCGTCCAGAACCATTCCCGGCCATTGGGCGGCGCATGTGCAGACCTCTGACATGAACAAATTGAAGTCCTTACTCGTTGCCGACTCCCGCAATCGCTGGCCTGACCCTACGATCCAATGCCCTCCCCCACAATCTCTCGGCCACACTCCCAGCCCCAACATCCCCTTGCTCAGTACCTGTACCATCCAATTTAACGTGACCACCCCTCATCCAGAAAAATCCCTTATCCGGAACAGGACAGGTCCCGAGGGTTCCGGCTAAGGGAGGTTCAACCTGTATCAGGAAACTGGAAGGACTAGAAGGGTTTCACCTGGGTTCTTCAATGTAGAATAGAACAAACGATATTAACAGAAAACTACCAGAAGTCTGCAGGCTATAATGGGGGGGGCGGAGAAGGGAAAGACCAATTAATATAATATTTCAATCTTGTTGAATTTCACTGATCAATTCGACAGGCAATGAAAAGGCACAATTGATCCAATTTAACAATTACTTGGTACGCACACCACTAATTGAAGCACCACCACTGCAAATGCCTTAATCCAGCACTTCAAACAGCTGAATGACACAGGAAGCCATTGATTATGGGTTTCATTTTAGTTTGGCATTGAAGTGGCAATTGCAAGTGGAGTGTGTTTGGGTGGTACAGTACTTCCAAGTGGGAACAGGTAAACAGCATCTAGTGCCTACTCCTCTCATCACAAAAATAAAATAAAAAACAACTTGTATTTATATAGCGCCTTTAACGTAGTAAAACATCCCAAGGCGCTTCACAGGAGTATTATAAGACAAAACAATTAAATTTGACCAGATCAAGCAAACAGATCAAGGTGGTCTTTCAGCCCAATATGGGCGACAGAAGTTAACTCTTTATAATCCGGAGGCTAATGCAAAACTTGCCTTTACTTAAAATCACAAATCGCCTTATTGATATCTTGGCCTTTATTGCAAAGGGGTTGGAGTATAAAAGCAGGGAAATCTGCTACAGCTATACAGGGTATTGGTGAAGCCACACCTGGAATACTGCATGCAGTTTTGGTTTCCATATTTAAGAAAGCATATACTTGCTTTGGAGGCAGTTCAGAGAAGGTTCACTAGGTTGATCCCGGGGATGAGGGGGTTGACTTATGAGGAAAGGTTGAGTAGGTTGGGCCTCTACTCACTGTAATTCAGAAGAATGAGAGGTGATTTTATCGAAATGTATAAGATTATGAGGGGGCTTGACAAGGTGGATGCAGAGAGGATGTTTCCACTGATAGGGGAGACTAGAACTAGAGGGCATGATCTTAGAATAAGGGGCCGCCCATTTAAAACAGAGATGAGGAGAAATTTCTTCTCTGAGGGTTGTAAATCTGTGGAATTCGCTGCCTCAGAGAGCTGTGGAAGCTGGGACATTGAATAAAGTTAAGACAGAGATAGACAGTTTCTTGAAAGATAAGGGGTTATCGGGAGCGGGCAGGGAAGTGGAGCCGAGTCCATGATCGGATCAGCCATGATTGTATTAAATGGCGGAGCAGGCTCGAGGGGCTATATGGCCCACTCCTGCTCCTATTTCTTATATGTTCTTATTCTCATACAAGCTCATCACATTCAGGCCCGAGCCTTTGACCTCTTTTTACACTTCCTTCTCCTGCTTTTTCTCTCTTTCCCTCCCTAGTCAATATCTAACGTGTTGTAAATCTGTTGCAAAGCGTTTTGGGATGTTTCACTACTTCAAAGGCATGATATAAATTTAAAAATTATTGATATTGGTACAGAACCTTGCTCTATTGTTCCATTTGTTTGAACATACTTCAAGATCAAATTTTATCCCCAGCAATCTCTCCCACCATTGCGGCACCAAGAGGTGTATACTCCCTAATTCACCATCATCCCATCTCCTCACTCTCTCTTACATCCAGACCACTTCCCCTTGTAAGTTTCCTCACGTGCACCTTATCCCTGGAAAAAAAAAAGTGATCTTGTAAAACAAATTAAGGGCCCTGAGTACTGTAGCATAGTGGTTATGTGACTGGACTAGTAATCCTGGACTAATGATCTGGGGACAGGATTCAAATCCTACCGTGGGCAGGGGGTTTATAGTCAGTTAATTAAATAAAATCACAATTTTTTTTAAAAAGCTAGTGGCAGTAATGGTGGCCATGTAGTTACTGGATTAGCTTTAAAAATATATAATTGGTTCACGAATGTCCTTTAGGGAAGGAAATCTGCCATCCTTACTTGGTCTTGCCTATATGTGACTCCAGACCCACAGCAATGAGGTTGACTTTAAACTGCCCTCTGAAATGGTCCATCGAGACACTCAGTCGTCAAGGGCAATTAGGGATGGGCAATAAATGCTGCCTTGCCAGCAATGCTCACATCCCGTGAATTAATGCTTTTAAAAAAAGTTACCCATTACCTTGAAAGTTCTGGCCCTATCCAGATCTCGGTTATACCATTATTGATCATCTGGTCAACATCACCTAACTTGGGCAACAGCAGAGACATGTAACCAAACTCGAGCATAAAACCTCAGATCAGCCCGTTTCTGGGCTATAAAGACCAATCTTGGTAACACCGGTCAATAAGTCAGTTTGAATTGTTATGCAGGGCAAGAAGACTTGCATTTGTATAGCGCCTTTCACAACCTCAGGACCTCTCAAAGCACTTTACAGCCACTTTTAAAGTATAGTCACTGATGCAATGCAACAGCCAATATGCACACAGCAAGCTCCCACAAACAGCAATGAGATAATGCCCAGATAATCTGTTTTTTTTAAGCAATTTTGGTTGAGGGATAACTATTGGCCAGGACAGGGGGGGGGGGGGCGGTGGAGAAAACTCCCCTGTTCTTCTTTGCAATAGTACCGGTGGGGTAGTTTACACCCACCCGAGCGGTCAGACGGGGCCTCGGTTGAAAGTTTCATCCGAAAGACGGCACCTCCGACAGTGCAGCACCCCCTCAGTGTCAGCCTGGATTATGGGCTCAAGTCTCTGGAGTGGGGCTTGAACCCACAACCTTCTGACTGGCCAGAGTCAAGATTGACATCACGAGCAACAAATACCCTGCAAAAAAAAATTCTCCGAATAAGGGTTGCTCAGGAAAATTAACCCTAACCTAGTGCCTTGTCGAGGGAGCTCTACACTGTTTCTAACGCATGTCACACACACGTTTTACCAATGCTGAATAATGAGAAGTGTCCCATTCCCCTTAGCACGTTCACCCTGCACCACAATAAGCTCAATTACACAAATAATGTCAAATAAAAATACCAGCCTCTTGTTCATTAGTCTGGGGGTGTATCCTCTTCCAGACAAGGACAGACCGTCGCTTAGTTGGAGAGACCAGCAAAAGGCTGTATCACAAACACACAAGAATACACCGTATATTTTTTCTCCTTCAAAAAAAATCACTCACCAAATTGCTGGAACAAGCGGCTCAAATCCCCAATCCTACCGGCGAGACTGAGATATCAATTCAGAGAGAGAGACAAATCATAAAAATACCAGTCTGCTCCTCCTCCTTGCTGGCAGTCCAAAATAAAAAGGGGGCGACTTAACTTGGCATTAAAGCAGATTTAAATACATTAAGGCAAAGCCTAAGAATCGCGGTCACTTGTGTGTGTATACTGCTCCCTCCGGTGTTGCAACGCTGCAGCTATGAAGGAGGCGAGCAGAGTGAAATTGTTAAGTACCTTCACAGTGAAATTGAGTTACAATTGACAGCGGCGCGCTGATTCCCGGGGAGTGCAAAAGGGGAGGGGGGTTCCTCGGTCGGTGTGTGTGTCAGTCTCATTGACAGCGTCTCGGTATCTTAGAGACCAGTGACTTTCATTCCCCAACACTGCCACCCTTGGCCAAGCCAGCTAATCACACATCAGGGCTGCACAACCTTAAAACAAAGGGATGAATTAAAAAAATATATTGCAGAGGTGAGGTTGTTTGTTTTAAATATAGATTATAATGATATTGAGTAATAACTCTTCAACTACCATTGTAAACATATCTCCTCCACACTCCCCTGCCCATGGCCTGACAGGGCTTTACCCAACCTTACATAGCATAGTCATAGCATATCATCAAGGTCCAGCTCGGAGATTGGAGCGTGGGCAGGTACATACAGAGGTCGGGACGAAGGAGCGGCGAGAGACTGTAGAGGGAAGTGACCGGGGCCCAGGAGAGGCGTGAGTTCGGGGCCCAGAAGAGGCATTGGCCCAGGGGCAGCACGGGCCAGCCCACACTGCGATATGTGTGCGCACTAGGTCCGTGCAGCAGAGCTGGTCTCCAGTCCTGGTTAATCCTTGCCACTGGACCAAGACCTAGCTCTGTCAAACCCGTGTGGTGGCTGGTGTGTAACGGTCACCACACGTTAAAAAAATCCACACACAGGCAGCTTCCACCCTTCAACATGTAGTCCAGGTCCTGGAATATTAGGTCCGTCATTGGAACACCTGTGAACTCATCCCTTTTTGGCGTGGAAGCAAGACATCCTCGCTTCGAGGGACTGCCTATGATGTTGATGATGCTGATGATATTGAGAACAGAGGGAGCCAGACACAAATGCGCCAATTAAATTGAAAGTGTCTCTAACTATCATTCTAGGCTGGTATCCCTCAAGTAATTCTCTGCATGGTTCTTAGACTCTCGGTTTTTACCTTAATTTCCTCTCCCTTATCTTATTCTTTTTCAATCCACCCTTCATCTCATATAAGTACCCATTCAAAGAAATCCATCTTCCCTTCCTCCGACAATTTGCGCACAGCAAGCTCCCACAAGCAGCAATGTGATAATGGCCAGATGATCTGTGTTTTTTTAGCGGTGTTGGTTGAGGAATAAATATCAGCCAGGAGGACTCTACTGCTCTTTTTCAAAATAATAAGAACGTAAGAACATAAGAAATAGGAGCAGGAGTAGGCCTTTTGGCCCCTCGAGCCTGCTCCGCCATTCAATAAGATCCTGGCTGATCTGATCATGGACTCAGCTCCACTTCCCTGCTTGCTCCCCATAACCCCTTATCCCCTTATCATTTAAGAAACTGTCTATTTCTGTCTTAAATTTGTTCAATGATCCAGCCTCCACAGCTCTCTGAGGCAGCGAATTCCACAGATTCGCAACCCTCTGAGAGAAGAAATTTCTCCTCATCTCAGTTTTAAATGGGTGGACCCTTATTCTAAGATCATGTCCTCTAGTTCTAGTCTCCCCCATCAGTGGAAACATCCTCTCTGCATCCACCTTGTCAAGCCCCCTCATAATCTTCGATAAGATCACCTCTCATTCTTCTGAATTCAAATGAGTAGAGGACCAACCTACTCAACATTTCCTCATAAGTCAACCCCCTCATCTCTGGAATAAACCTAGTGAACCTTCTCTGAACTGCCTCTAAAGCAAGTATATCCTTTCGTAAATATGGAAACCAAAACTGCACGCAGTATTCCAGGTGTGGCCTCACCAATACCTTATATAACTGTAGCAAGACTTCCCTGCTTTTATACTCCATCTTCTTTGCAATAAAGGCCAAGATACCATTGGCCTTCCTGATCACTTGCTGTACCTGCATACAAACCTTTTGTGTTTCATGCACAAGTACCGTTTAGGAATTGGTTAGATAAATTAATTGGCAGAAGGATCGACAACCAGAGGACACAGATTTAAGGTGATTGGCAGAAGAACCAAAGGCGACATGAGGAAAAACTTTTTTACGCAGCGAGTGGTTAGGATCTGGAATGCGCTGCCTGAGAGGGTGGTGGAGGCAGACTCAATCGTAGCTTTCAAAAGGGAATTAAATAAGTACAGTACTTGAAGGAAAAATAATTTTCAGTTCTATGGGGAAACCCCACTAGTCACTGTTTGCCATTCTGAAAAGGACCCATTTATTCCGACTCTCTGCTTCCTGTTGCAATATTTAAAGAAAGTCAGCCCCACTGCCTGTATCTCTTCTGCGGTTACATCCGAGCCAGGGTGTCCCCGGAGATGGAGCACGCAGTGTCCACTGGTACGCTCGCGGCCTTCCACAAGAGGTGGGCGCCGGAGGGACTGGAGTGCATCATCACCCCTGGCAACCAAATTTTAATTTGACCGTTTATTGTTTAAAAAGTTTTATTGCTAATTTGTCAGTTCCAGTGCCCCTTTAATAAGGGGGCATTTGATTAATTGTTTTACACCAAAATAGTTGTATGTAGAAGCTCGACGAGGCTTATATTCACTGGAATTTAGAAGAATGAGAGGGAATCTCATAGAAACATATAAAATTCTGACGGGATTGGACAGGTTAAATGCAGGAAGAATGTTCCCGATGTTGGGGAAGTCCAGAACCAGGGGTCACAGTCTAAGCATAAGAGGTAAGCCATTTAGGACCGAGATGAGGAGAAACTTCTTCACTCAGAGAATTGTGACCCTGTGGAATTCTCGACCACAGAAAGTTGTTGAGGCCAGTTTGTTAGATATATTCAAAAGGGAGTTAAATGTGGCCCTTATGGCTAAAGGGATCAAGGGGTATGGAGAGAAAGCAGGAATGATCAGCCATGATCATATTGAATGGTGGTGCAGGCTCGAAGGGCTGAATGTCCTACTCCTGCACCTATTTTCTATGTTTCTATGTAGTTACAATAAGTACTATCGTGGAGATAATGGGTAAAGAAGGAGAATTAGTCCAATTATTTGCCTGTTATATTATAACGTTTGATCCTTACTATACAAGCCAACCCCCTGAACTGACGGAGGAGTCAGCTTATCCAATATTTGTTGTCTGCTAATTTGATGTTTGTACTGTTGGTGTGGCCTCAACTGAACCATTTCTGTGGCTGCATAAAATATGTTTTTTTAATCAACCCCCCACCTAACCCCTGAGTCGAAGTGTGTGGAGAGAGAGAGAGAGTGAGAGGGAGAACTTGTATATTTATAAAGAAAGGTAACAGCAGCTACAGAAACACAGCATCTGTGTGAAAACGATCGGTTTCAAAGCGCAAAAAGAGAAGTTTCCTCTCCCGCTTGACAAGTGTAAGTTTGCATGACGTCAGCACATTGTCCAGCCTGGCATCGGACTGCTGCATTATCCCAGCATTGCATGAGACATTAAAACGAGTTATAGACGTTAAATCGTCTTCCGGACGAGACATTAAAACGAGGCCCCATCTGCTCTCTCGGGTGGACATAAAAGATCCCACGACACTATTTCGAAGAAGAGCAGGGGAGTTCTCCCCAGTGTCCTGGCCAATATTTATCCCTCAATCAACATCACTAAAATAGATTATCTGGTCATTATCACATTGCTGTTTGTGAGAGCTTGCTGTACGCAAATTGGCTGCCGTGTTTCCTACATTACAACAGTGACTATACTCTAAAAGTACTTCATTGGCTGTAAAGCGCTTTTGGACATCCGGTGGTCGTGAAAGGTGCTATATAAATGCAAACCTTTCTTTTTCTCAAGTGGACATAAAAGAGTCCATGTCACTATTTCGAAGAAGAGCAGGGGAGTTATCCCCAGTGTCCTGGCCAATATCAATCAACATAACAAAAACAGATTCTGACGAGGGGTCATCGACCAGAAACGTTAACTCTGTTTCTTTCTCCACAGATGCTGCCTGACCCGCTGAGTGTTTCCAGCATTTTCTGTTTTTATTTCAGATTCCAGCATCTGCAGTATTTTGCTTTTGGAAAAACAGATTCATCATCAGAGGTGGTCCCTCGAACGAGGATGACTTGCTTCCACGAGAGTTCACAGATGTTTCAATGAAGGACCCGATGTTCCAGTTCTGAACTCCAGTTGAGGGCATGGATTTTTTTAACGTGTGGTGACCGTTGCACATCAGCCACCACACGGGCTTGACAGAGCTAGGCCTTTATCCAGTGGCAAGGGTTAACCAGGACGACTGGAGACCTGCTCTGCTGCATGGACCTAGTCCGCACACATATCGCAGTGTGGGCTGACCCATGCTGACCCTGGGCCCTCGCCTCTTCTGGGCCCCAAACCCTCATTCGCCACATCTCCACCACGATCTCTTGCCGCTCCTCCGCCACAAAAACTCGCCACACCTCCGCCATGATCTCTCACTGCTCCTCCACCACAAAAACACTCGTCGCAAGTTCGCCACGACCTTCCCGCTCCTCTGCTGTACCAGGGCCCCGCGATGTTCCTGCCCACGCTACAAACGGTGACCTGGGTCCTGATGACAGCACCCAGTCGCTCACCTCAAAGCTGTCGCTCACTGCAGTGGCTTGCTCCAGCTCTCTTTATAGCCCCGAGCTGTGGTGGTGTTCTCTCATTATCTGGTCATTATCACACTGCTGTATGTGGGAGCTTGCTGTGCGCAAATTGGCTGCCGTGTTTCCCACATTACAACAGTGACTACGCTCCCAAAGTACTTCATTGGCTGTAAAGCGTTTTGAGATGTCCAGTAGTCATGAAAGGCGCTATATAAATGCAAGTCTTTCTTTCCTTTTATCGTCCTGGCTTACCATTCCTCCCTCCTTCAACCAGGACCATGTAAAACAGATCGACTGACTCTTTGTCCCGTTGTTATTCGTGATACTCATAATTGCCTTGTAAAAATGCCTTTTAGTTTCTGTGAGACCTCTATTTGCACATTATTTTGTCCCTTTAATGTCTCTTAAAAAAAGAAAGGACTTGCATTTCTATATATTTTTATTCGTTCCTGGAATGTGGATGTCGCTGGCAAGGCCGGCATTTATTGCCCATCCCTAATTGCCCCTTGAGAAGGTGGTGGTGAGCCGCCTTCTTGAACCGCTGCAGTCCGTGTGGTAAATATACAGTGCCTTTCCTGACTCCAGGACATCCCAAAGTGCTCCACAGCCAATGGAGTACATTTTTTTGGAAGTGTAGTCACTGTTGTAACGTAGGAAACGCAGCAGGCAATTTGCGCACAGCAAGCTCCCACAGACAGCAATGTGATAATGGCCCAGATAATCTGTTTTTTGGTGATGTTGATTGAGGGATAAATATTGGCCCAGGAGACCGGGGAGAACTCCCCTGCTCTTCTTCGAAATAGTGGCCATGGGATCTTTTACGTCCACCTCTCAGCATTCTGAAATGCTCCACTTCTGCTGAGGAATTAAATATTTTCCAAAGCAAGGGGGATTACCCGAGAACCAATCTCGGTATGCATAGTGGTGCTCACGGGAAAAATGGGTTCAAGTCAGACCCACTTCGGGTGGTGGATACAGATTCAATAGAAGCCTTAAATAGGGAATTGAATAAATACTTCAAAGAGAAAAAATTACAGGGGTATGGAGAAAGAGCGGGGGGAGTGGGACTAACTGGATCGCTCTTCCAAAGAACCAGCGCTGACTCGATGGGCCGAATGGCCTCCTTCTGTGTACTGTTCTGTGATTCTAAGATTCCAGAGAGCAGAAAACTGAGACTGAACGCTTCCTTTTCCATTTTTTTATCCAACCTTAGGTCTATTTACCTTTCAATCTCCTGTTCTCATGGTGACTCCATACGCCCCAAATGTCAATAAGTTGATTGAGGAGTTGTGTATTTCCAGAATTTCCCTACTGGCCTACTGTCCCCTGGGAGGACAGACGCACCAACGTCGGTGTTCACACCCAGGCCAACATCCTCAGCATTAGAAACATAGAAAATAGGTGCAGGATTAGGCCATTCGGCCCTTCGAGCCTGCACCAACATTCAATATGATCATGGCTGATCATGCAACTTCAGTACCCCATTCCTGCTTTCTCTCCATACCTCTTGATCCCTTTAGCCGTAAGGACCACATCTAACTCTCTTTTGAATATATCTAACGAATTGGCCTCAACAACTTTCTGTGGTAGAGAATTCCAAAGGTTCACAATTCTCTGAGTGAAGAAGTTTCTCCACATCTCGGTCCTAAATGACTTACCCCTTATCCTTAAACTGTGACCCCTGGTTCTGGACTGCCCCAACATCGGGAACATTCTTCCTGCATCTAACCTGTCCAATGCCATCAAAATTTTATATATTTCTATGAGATTCCCTCTCATTCTTCTAAATTCCAGTGAATATAAGCCTAGTCGATCCAGTCTTTCTTCATATGTCAGTCCTGCCATCCTGGGAATCAGTCTGGTGAACCTTCGCTGCAATCCCTCAATAGCAAATTCTGACGGGATTGGACAGGTTAAATGCAGGAAGAATGTTCCCGATGTTGAGGCAGATTAGGAGACCAAAACTGTACACAATATTCAAGGTGTGGCCTCACCAAGGCCCCGTACAACTGCAGTAAGACCTCCCTGCTCCTATACTCAAAGCCTCTCGCTATGAAGGCCAACATGCCATTTGCCTTCTTCACCGCCTGCTGTAGCTGCATACCAACTTTCAATGACTGATGTACTATGACACCCAGGTCTCGTTGCACCTCCCCTTTTACTAATCTGTCACCATTCAGATAATATTCTGCCTTCCTGTTTTTGCCACCAAAGTGGACAACCTCACATTGAAGCACTGACCACGCTCGATCAGCTCCGCTGGGCGGGCCACATCGTTTACATGCCTGACATGAGTCTCCCAAAGCAAACGCTCTACTCAGAACTTCTACAAGGCATGCGCGCCTTTGGTGGGCAGAGGAAACGTTTCAAGGACACCCTCAAAGCCTCCTTGATAAAGTGCAACATCCCCACCGACACCTGGGAGACCCTGGCCCGAGACTGCCCAAAATAGAGGAAGAGCATCCGAGAGGGCGCTGAGCACCTCGAATCTCATCGCTGCGCACATGCAGAAAGCAAACATAGGCAGCGGAAGGAGCGTGCGCCAAACCAGACTCCCCACCCACTTTATCTGTTGTGTATGAACACTGTGAGCTCAAAGTAAAGTGTGACCTTAGTCTTTTAGTGCAGGTCTCCAGAGTGCCTCTCCAATCTATGAAGCCTCCTTAAATACCTGTGCTCCCAAGGGATTATGGGATCCCTTGGGACTCCGGGGAATGAGCCCTCTGGTGGCTGTACAGAGTAAATACAAGTCCACATATATAACAACATTCCCCCCCAAAGTCAATAGTGTAACTATTTATAATGTGGGTCGATCTGGGGCCCTTCTTGCCTTGGTTGATTGTCTCGGTGTGAAAGCTGGTGTTGTTGAATCATTTGTTGGGCCCTCGCTGGGCTGCTGTGCAGCTGGCCTTGCTGGGCTGCCTGGTGTGTTGGGCCCTGCAGGGCTGCTGTGGATGATGGGTTCTGCTTCGTGGTCAACCGTGGTGTCAGTTGCCACTGGTGTGTGTGTTGGGGGATCAAAAATGGTAGGGTCCAAGGTGGGTTGCTCAGGGTAGTCCGTGAATCTGAGTTTGATTTGGTCCAAGTGTTTCCGGTGAATGAGTCCATTTGAAAGTTTGACCCAAAACACCCTGCTCCCCTCTTTGGCCACGTTAGTGCTGGGAAGCCACTTGGGACCTTGTCCATAATTTAATACAAATACAGGATCATTGACTTCAATCTCGCGTGACACATTTGCGCTATCATGGTATGCACTTTGTTGAAGCCGCCTGATCTCTACATGTTCATGTAGATCAGAGTGAACTAATGAGAGCCTTGTCTTAAGTGCTCTTTTCATGAGCAGTTCAGCAGATGGGATCCCAGTGAGTGAGTGGGGTCTCGTGCGCTGGCTAAGCAGGACTCGGGATAGGCGAGTCTGCAGTGAGCCTTCAATTACCCTCTTCAAGCCTTGCTTGATGGTTTGCACTGCTCTCTCTGCCTGACCATTGAACACTGGTTTAAACGGGGCAGATGTGACATGTTTGATCCCAGTTATGGGTCATGAATTCTTTGAACTCAGCACTGATAAAACATGGCCCGTTGTTGCTCACCAGGACATCAGGAAAGCCGTGTGTGGCAAACATGGCCAGCAGGCTTTCAGTGGTGCAGCGGATGTGCTAGCCGACATTATCCCACATTCAATCCACTTGGAGTACGCATCTACAACCGCAAGGAAAATTTTGCCCAAGAACGGGCCTGCATAGTCGACGTGTACTCTAACCACGGTTTGGAGGGCCAAGACCATAAACTTAGCGACACCTCCCAAGGTACATTGCTTAACTGCGAGCATGTATTACATCTGTGAACGCAGGACTCTAAGTCCGCATCGATACCAGGCCACCACACTTGGGATCTGGCTATCGCTTTCAGCATTACAACGCCTGGGTGGGTACTGTGGAGGTAATTGATGAAAGCGTCTCTGCCCTTCTTGGGGACCACTACTCAATTGTCCCACAGAAGGCAGTCTGCCTGTATAGACATTTCATCTTTGCGCCACTGGACAGCTTTATCTCTTCCTGCATTTCCACTGGGACACTGGACCAGCTCCCGTGAAGGACACAGCTTTTGACTAGAGATAATAAGGGGTCCTGGCTTGTCCTTGTTTTGATCTGCTGGGCACTGACGGGTGATTGCTCACTCTCAACTGCTTCCATAACCATGGCTAGATCTGCGGGCTGCGCCATTTCCACCCCCGTGGTGGGCAATGGCAGCCTACTGAGAGCATCGGCGCAGTTTTCTGTACCTGGCCTGTGGCGATTGGCGTAGCTGTACGCGGACAACGTAAGTGCCCATCTCTGGATGCAGGCCGATGCGTTGGTATTTATCCCTTTACTCTCGGAGAACAGGGATATAAGTGGCTTATGGTCAGTTTCCAATTCGAATTTTAGCCCAAACAAGTATTGATGCATTTTCTTTACCCCATAGACACATGCTAATGCTTCTTTTTCAATTATGCTGTAGGCTCTCTCAGCCTTAGACAGACTCCTGGATGCATAAGCAACCGGTTGCAATTTCCCGAAATCATTAGCTTGTTGCAATACACACCCAATGCCATATTACGATGCATCACCTGCTAATACCAAACGCTTACATGGATCATACAACACAAGCAATTTGTTTGAGCATAACAATTTTCTCGCTTATACAAAGGCATTTTCTTGGCTTTTGCCCCAAACTCATTCGCCCCCTTTTCGTAGTAAGACATGTCGTGGTTCTAGCAGTGTGCTGAGACCTGGTAAGACGTTACCAAAGTAGTTCAAGCGTCCCAGAAATGACCGCAGCGCTGTCACGTTCTGTGGCCTCGGTGCATTCTCGATTGCCTCCATCTTCACGTTGGTGGGCCTGATGCCGTCCGCCGCAATCCTCCTTCCCAGGAACTCCACTTCAGGCGCCAGGAAAACGCACTTCGAGCGTTTTAACCTGAGCCCCACGCAGTTGATTCGACTAAGAACCTCCTCAAGGTTCTGCAGGTGCTCGACTGTGTTCCAACCTGTGACCAAGATGTCGTCCTGGAAGACCACAGTGTGCGGGACCGACTTCAGTAAACTATCCATGTTTCTCTGGAATATTATCGCCGCTGATCGGATTCCAAACGTGCATCTATTATAAACAAAAAGACCTTTGTGCGTGTTGATGCAGGTGAGGGCCTTCGATGATTCCTCCAGTTCCTGCGTCATGTAGGCTGAAGTCAGATCCAGCTTCGTGAACGTCTTTCCTCCCGCCAGCGTTGCAAAGAGGTCGTCGGCTTTTGGTAGTGGGTATTGGGAGAAACGATTGATAGTTACTTTGTAATCGCCACAGATTCTGACGGTGCCATCTCCCTTGAGGACTGGCACAATAGGACTGGCCCACTTGCTGAACTCGATTGGTGAAATGATGCCCTTTCGTTGCAACCTGTCTAGCTCAATCTCTACCCTTTCTCTCATCATGTACGGTACTGCTCTCGCCTTGTGATGGATGGGTCGTGCCCCCGCAATTAGGTGGATCTGCACTTTTGCTTCTTGGAATTTCCTGATGCCTAGTTCGAACAGCGAAGTGAATTTGTTTAAGACCTGGACACACGAAATGTCGTCAGCGGGCAATAGCGCTCGGACGTCATCCCAGTTCGAGCATATCTTTCCCAGCCAGCTCCTGCCGAGCAGCGTGGGACCATCGCCCGGTACCACCCAGAGTGGTAGCTTGTGCACCGCTCCATCGTAGGAGACCTTTACGGTAGCACTGCCGATTACAGGAATCAGTTCTTTAGTGTAAGTTCTTAGTCTCGTACGAACTTGAGTTAAGACTGGGCTTGAGGCTTTGTTGCACCACAAGCTTTCGAAAGTCTTTTTGCCCACAATGGACTGGCCCACGCCCGTGTCCAGCTCCATTGACACCGGGAGTCCATTTAGTTCAACCTTCAGCATTATCGGGGGACAATTCGTGGTGAATGTGTGCACCCCATGTACCTCTGCTATCTGAGTCTCTGGTTCCTAGTGATCCTCCGTGCATCTGTCTTCCTCTGCAACGTGGTGGTTTGCAGGTTTAACAGGCTTAGCAGCTCGCCTGCACACTCGTTGGAGGTGTCCCATTGTTCCAGAGCCCTTGCAAACATATCCTTTGAATCGGCATGAATGGAAATGATGATCACCCCCGCAGCGCCAACAAGGTGTTAATGGCCTTGCATTCATTATCCTTGATGGTGGACTCTGAGACATCTACAGACATGTAGCTGCAGGGATGTGTGACCTGCCCTGTGCATTACAATTCGAAAACAACATCACTTTGTTCACAGTACTTGTAGCAGCACTCATGTGCTGAGAACTTTGCTTCGTATTGTCACTGGTGGCAATGACTGCCTGGACTATCGCTCTGGCCTTACTCAAGGTTGGGGTCTCTACAGTGAAAAGTTTGCGAAGTATGGTTTCGTGGCCAATGCCAAGTACGAAAAAGTCTCTGAGCATGTGCTCTAAATATCCTTCAAATTCGCAATGTCCTGCAAGGCGTCTCAGCTCGGCGACATAACTCGCCACTTCCTGGCCTTCAGACCTTTTGTAGGTGTAGAACCGGTACCTCGTCATCAGAACGCGTTCTTTCGGGTTCAAATGCTCCCGGACCAGTGTGCACAAATCATCGTACAATTTCTCCGTGGGTTTCGCTGGAGTGAGCAGATTCTTCATGAGGCCATACGTTGGTGCCCCACAGACGGTGAGGAGGATCGCTCTGCGTTTGGCAGGGCTCTCTTCCTCATCTCGCTCGTTGGCCACGAAGTATTGGTCGAGTCACTCCACAAAAGTTTCCCAATCATCTCCCTCCGA